>NC_141619.1:50723476-51052851 GCF_047967505.1 Dipteris shenzhenensis | reverse complement strand
TTGTCCAAAACTCTCACAAAGGAAATTGCAGCTAGTACACAGTGATGTCTGTGGCCCAATGAGGACAAATGCCATTGAGGTCTACAAGTATTTCATGACTCTCATTGATGATTTCACAAGATATTGCTGGATATATCCTTTAAAAGCAAAATCTGAAGTTTTCTTATGCTTTCAAAGATGGCTGAATATGATTGAGAATGAATTAGGATGCAAGCTTGTCACCCTCAACACAGATAGGGGGGGAGAGTATATGTCAAAGGAGTTTGATGCATTTCTGTCGTCACGGGGCATTATTCACTCATACACTACTCCGTACACTCAGCAGAATCCTGTTTCTGAAAGGGAAAACAGGTCCACAATGGAGATGGCCAGATGCATGCTTAAGGCCAGGTCTTGGCCCAATAAATTTTGGCTTGATGCAGTTATGTGTGGCAACTATGTGCTGAATAGATCACCTACACGGGCATTGAAGACTATTACACCTTATGAAGCATGGAAAGGCAAAAAGCCTTCACTTTCACACAGGAGAGTTTTTGGGTCTCTTGCATATGTTCATGTACCATCTCAGCTGAGAAATAAGCTTGATGACAAGGCAATCAAATGCATATTTATTGGTTACAGCCCGGAGAGCAGAGGGTATCGGTTATATCAACCAAATACTGGGAAGATTATTGTCAGTAGAGATGTAATCTTTGCTGAACATTCAGCTTCTCCTCTTGTGGAATGCAAAGCAAAGCCAGATGTTGACATGTTTGATGCCTTTGAATCTTGGTTACCTCTGCCATAATCAACATGAGCCTCCTGCAGGTCCTCCACTAAGCAATAATCAGCCACAACCTCATGCTGATTTGCAGGTTTCTCTTCCGGCACAAAATGATCCCACTACTCATGATGCAGTCATTGAAGAAGGAGCTGTCAATAGACAGCAAAGGCAAGTTTCCAGATGGCTTTTTGATACATTGAGGGACAGCAAACAAGATCAGCCTTTTGCTGCCCGGACAAGATCAGGGAATAGACAGCATGGCCACTTTCTTGAGTTTGCACTCCTTGCTACAGCTTGCAATGAAGAGCCTCTGTGCCATAAAGATGCTTTTGACAGCAAAGAGTGGATGGATGCAATGAGAGCTGAGTTACAATCTATTGCCAAAAATGACACATGGGAATTAGTAGATCTCCCTCCCAGCAAGCATGCCATTGGAACGCGGTGGGTCTATTAATTAAAAAGGAAATCTGATGGCAGCATAGATCGATACAAAGCCTGTCTTGTTGCAAAAGGGTATGCCCAACAACAAGGCATTGACTTTGAGGAGACATTTGCTCCCACATCCAGGATTACTACCATTAGATGTGTCATTGCCATTGCAGCCCATCATCATTGGCAAGTGCACCAGCTTGACATCAAGACTGCTTTTCTGCATGGGGATCTGCAGGAAGAAGTCTATGTCACACAACCTGTTGGCTTTGAGGTTGTTAATTCTGAAAATAAGGTATCCCGGCTTAGAAAAGCCCTTTATGGTTTGAAGCAGGCACCCTGGGCATTGTATGCCAAAATTCATGCACAGTTACTATCTCTTGGTTTTCAGAATAGTGCCACAGAACCCACTCTTTATGTCCGTGGGAGTGGATCTGATTTTTTAGTGCTGATTTTATATGTGGATGATATGCTCATCACGGGCCCAGATACTCAGCAAATTGCAGCTTTCAAGGCTGATTTGCAGCAGATTTTTGACATGTCAGACATGGGACGGCTCCATTATTATTTGGGCATTTAGTTTGCTCATGTTGAGGGGGGTATCATGATGTCTCAGTCCAAGTATATTAGATAGCTCCTTGATCGTTTTCAGTTTGAGGATTGCAAGCTAATCTCTACTTCTCAGCTCATGATGGGATCCCACCATGTGATATCACTCTTTATCAACAGGCTGTTGGATGCCTTATTTATTTATGTCACATTAGACCTGACTTGCAGTATGCAGTATCTCAGCTCAGCAGATTCATGCACATGCCCAGTTCACAGCATTGGCAGGCAGTGAAGAGAGTCTTCAGATATCTCAGAGGCACTCAGGATTTAGCCCTCTTCTATGGTGATTAGGGTTCACTTACCATGCATGCTTACACGGATAGTGATTGGGCAGGATGTTCCGACACCAGAGTGTAACATACTGGCAATTGTTTTTTGCTTGGCAATTCATGTATCTCTTGGCTCAGCAAGAAGCAACCAATAGTTGCCACGTCTAGCTGTGAGGCTGAGTACAGGGCAGCTTTCACCGCTACAGTAGAGTGTGTTTGGCTTCGACAATTTTACTTACAGATCTTGGTATTTGCCAGACATCCTTCACTATTGTCTATACTGACAGCCAGAGTGCTTTGGCCATTGCACGTAACCTAGTGTTTCATCCGCGTACCAAGCATATTGAAGTTCACTATCATTATGTTGGGGAGCGGTTGTCAGCAGGAGACATAGAGTTGTCCTATCTTCCCACAAAGGACAAGATAGCAGATATGTTTACAAAGGCACTTCCTCGTCCCAAGTTCGAAGTCTTCCGACAGGCTTTACACTTGGTTCCCTTTGTTACATGATCTGACATCCCTTGTACATTCATAGGTGGCTATATCTTTTTGGATGAACATGTGCCACCATGACCAGAAAATACCAGGTATTTTGAGACGTTTCCAGAGTATTTCAGCCCATCCCATGGAGGGGGGTTTGTAGGCCATCTTCTGGTGGTTCTAGTGATGCCCTATAGGCCATGCTATGTGCCTTGTAGGCATAAATGTAGGTACTTGTAGTGTTAGTGCCTTTTAGGCCACATAGGACACTTAGTCCTATGTGAGATCTAGGTAACTTAGTCCTTGGTCTAGGTACAAGTACCTTGTACTCCTATTTTTCATGATCTAAGTTTGACGTGACGGCTGAACTATCGTGCGACTTCTTCCATGCCTGCACTCTCTCTCTTTTGCGACTGACCCTTCACATACGTTGACGTCATGGGAGAGAAGTAACAGACTGCAATGAAGAGAGGATGGGAGTCTGGCAGCTGGATCTGTATCCACATATGTTGGGCATGTTCCTCTTTCCGCGCCACCGATATAAGCGGTATCGGATGTGTCTTTAAGAGGGCAGCCAGCCCTCCTGAGCCTCGAACCCCGCTGTCTCTGCTCAGCTCCATCCGCGGGGCTGACTCCCATGTGTATCCTGTATCTGTGGGTAGCCCTCTCTCTGGGCTCTCATGTGTCTCTGTGTAGAAAATCATGTCACAGTCAGCGTAGGTCTCCAAGAACCCTCCTGGGTCAGACGAGAGAGTGCCATTACAGTTCCAAACTGCTAATTTCAGCAACTTCTGTGTGCCCAGCCCATCATTTCAGAACCGTCATTATTCCCCCTCTTCTTTATCCTCCACATCGTCTCTATCTGATCTTATTGTCCTCTCGCGTATGACCACTTTCCCATCTCTATGGACCGCCCATTTTCCTTCCTGTCTTGCTGCCATTACCTTCACCATACGCTCCCTATGATGTTCCAGCTGTAGTATGGTGAGATCATCGTCTAGGAAGGTCCTCGTGCCCTTCAGCGTAGCTCTCATGCTCATGAAAGTGGACATGTCTCCTTTAGTTCGGAACTTGATCACTAGCAGCCTTGTGGGGGCATCTGCTTTGCCTACCCTCCAAGCAGCCTCGCATGTGATATTGACTCCCATTTTGGTAAACAGAGATTTTGCATCATCCATAGGGATGTCACCCAATGGTAGGCCTCTAAGAAGTGCATTTAATGCCTTGCTGTCGTGCCTTTTATCCTCTTCAAGGGCATCTGAGATGATCTTTTTTTTAGGGGCTGCTGTGCTTTTCTTCACCACGTCCTTCCATTCTAACATTTTGGTTTCCCCCTTTCTGAAATGCAGTTTTAATTCAGGGTGCTTCCCTTGCATAGCGGTCTGCATAGCCACTATGTCTTTGTGGAGATTGGCATTCTCATTTTTCACCTCATCCATTGCATTGCATGTCCCCCCAGGAATCCCTTTCAATTCTTTGAGCTGCTGTATTTCCAACTCCATTGCTTGCATCTTATCTGTCAGGCATGTTTTCTCTATCTCCCATTCGTCTCTCTTAGATTTTTCTCTTCTCCATTCTTCCTAGAGTTTCCCGCTATGTTTCTTCACCTCGTTTAGCACTTTATCCACTACTGACTTTTCACTAAGTAGGGCCACATTAGTTTCTTCCAGTTCGTCTATTTTCTCAATAAGAGTAGTGCAGATTTTACTGAAACTAGCTAGAACATTTGCTGCTGTCTTATTAGTTGTGCCAGATGAATATGTCTGCATAGTGCTGTCCAAGGCCTGCTTTTCCCATTTGTCTTTGACACAACCTCGTGTCGGCATGATGATAGCTACAACTGTAATCCCTATTGAAAAAGCAAGCCGAGTTGAAAAACCCGTACCTTCATCAAAAAACAAGGTGGAAGGAGAGCAAGGGGGTAGGTGTGCATGAGGGGCTGCCACGTGGCTCCCTCATTAATGCTCTAACCCACAAAAACCAATGAAACATTGGTTTGCCCCTCACACTTAAATCTTAACCCTTCTAACCAATGGAACATTGGTTTCCTTGGGCCAAACTTTAAGACCCCTCCAAACCTTGCCTTTCCCCTAGCAAGTAGGCCTAGTGTGTGCACCTAGGGACTTCTGGGAAGTGTCGCTTCTCCCCCCCCGACCCCCCCACACACACACCCCCACCCGACTGAATCCCCTTTAAACAACGAAAATATGAGCGTATAGGCTCTTGCACTACCAATGGAGGGGCAAAAGTCTTTGACCAATGAATACTGTGTGCGCTGAGAGAGTTGAGTTGCCTTGCAAGGAATCTCTACTATGCCATTTCAAATGAGAGAGGATATGGTTCCAATCTAGTAACATACTAGAGACGAAAGGGCAACTCTTGATTCTTCCATCAATACAACCCAAAATAAAATCCCATTGTGTAGGCTGCCAATATCCAAAAGCAGGAGTGGTGAGCTGTAAAAGCAAATGGCGTATCATAGCAGTCCAAGGCTGAGAACCCTGAAAAAACTGCAGCATCATCTTCCCTTTGTGAGCAAGAATATGCACCTGAATAATAAGGATATTCAATCCCGTGTGCATTTTTGGCGATCAAAGATGTTGTAGTGAAAGTAATCTCAAACTCTTCTTGCCATGTTTTGAACGCCAACAAGTTTCCAAAACTGTAGACATAAACGAAGAAAGTTCAGCCTTGCTGAACATTATCAAAGGCAAATAAAACTAAATCTAGGCCACCAGAATCAATTGAACAATTCGTAGCTTGACATGTAGAGGCCATGTTGCCAGCTTCCAATATTCAAGATTTTTTTTCATCTTTGCTAAAATACAATCAGCTTGTTGGCGGCGAGTAATGGACCAACCCAAGGGATATCCCAAATGATGAACCATTTGATTGGTTGGAATAATTTCCCCAGGCCATAAGAGAGCATGCCACTCTTTAGAATGCAAAGGCAATAGCTTAGATTTATGGAAATTAACATGAAGACCGCGTGCCAACCCATATAAAGATAAGGCCTGGATCAAGCAAGATAGGTCCTGCTGAGTATTTTGAGGAGCAAAAAAGGAGTCATCTGCATAAGCTTGAGCGATCAAAGTACTGCTCCCTTGAATTTCCAAACCATGAAGCTCATCATATGCTACGATATGATGCATGTACTGAAGCATGGGATGAGTGGCTATGGCATATAAAAGTGCACTAAATGGACAGCCCTGCCAAACCGAAGAAGAGTCCACACTTCAGAAACATCGCCACACAGTATGGAGCATCTTTGCTATCACTGTAGAGCCAATAAATGATATGCTGCAATTTCGCCCCGAAGCCTAATGCATGCATAGTCTGCGAAATCAGATCTTACTGGACTGTGTCAAATGCTTTGGCAATGTCAACTTGCAGTAATAAAACATCCTGCTGAGTATGTCTGGCATATTATATTCCCACGTTGGTGGTTGCAATATTATGAATGATGTGCCTGTGACAAACAAAACCATGGAGGAGAACTAGAGGTGTGTCTATCGGACATCGAAGGAAACTACTAATGAACATAGGAAGAAAATTCATGTATCGAGAGTAGTTCTTGTCATGTTATGGTATGTGTTGTGCATCATAGTTCGCCATGCGTATCTAGAGCTCTATATTGGGGTCCTATCGTGAGTCCCAAAGTCTCTACATATCTGCGATCTATTGTTGGCATCCTTCACTTCTCTTTGTAGGGTATAGTCGTGGGCGGCATGATGTTGAGATCTGGTGACGATAATATCTCGAATGATGTGGGTGCTTAGGGGATCTGTGTTGAGTGTCTTGCTAACTCGATGTGTTTAGAAGTCAAGGTTGTGCTAATGGTGTCTCCTATCCACTTCCTTTCCTATGAAAGAGTCTTTGATCTCTTGTTGTTTGACTCCCATGTAGAGTGTTACAAGACTAGACCTGAGTCTGTGTGTCGAGTCCATGGGTAAATACCATGTACTGAAGAGTGCCGCACGTAATCAATGACTGTTTGCATGTCCATTCTCCATGGATGAAAAGGTAATGACATCTTTCCCGTCTCTACCTCGTTTTTAGCATAAAGACTACAGAGCCTTAGATTTGATTGTGTCTTGTGGTTGTCCTGTCTACATTTGGAATTTGTGGGATGGTGGCTCATGTTTTTCAACTCACATGGGAAAGGTGGGATTTGTAAGTACCTTGGTGCTTGTACGAAGCAGTTAGTTATTAATTGGAAGAATTGCTCTGTGTTAAAGCCTATGTTGGTCGCGTGCAATCAGTTTTGCTGAAGCCTCACAATTACAGAGGCTATTATCAAAAATGGAAATCCGGACTACAGTATTTGGAATGGGATGTGGGAGGGATACCCATATTTTATGGATGTATACTTGTCATAGGTTATTTCAGATGATCTAATGAATCTCCTACTATGTCAAATGCAAGGTGTCTAGTGAGTATCATGTGATGAGTGATCTATGGATGTATACTTTGGGATGGGATGTGGGAGGGATAACCATATTCTATGGATGCATACTTTTCATACGTTATTCAAATGATAGCCACCCTTCCAGTCGGCTGGTAGGTGAATTCCAGTAGGCTATCTAGTCGCCTGTTTTGGTAGGGCCTTGTGCCCTATATAAGGGGGGCGTTTGGGCTCCATGCTCATAACTTGGAGCAGCCCTCAGAAGAGCAGAAAGCAGCAGCAGGTAGCCATCCTTGGGCCTACATTCAGGAGGTGAAGGAGACCTACAATAGGCAGCAGACTTAGCTCAAGAGTGGCAAGGCTGGCTTCTCGACAGCAAGGTGGAAGGGATCTTTGGCTCAGTGGGTGGGTCATTTGGGCTCCATACTCATCACTTGGAGCAGCCCTCAGAAGAGCAGAAAGAAGCAGCAGGTAGCCATCCTTGGGCCTACATTCTGGAGGTGAAGGAGATCTACAATAGGCGGCAGACTTAGCTCAAGAGTGGCAAGGCTGGCTTCTGGACAGCAAGGTGGAAGGGATCTATGGCTCAGTGGAGCACGTGAGCTCAGAGATCTAGAGGTGCCAGGCATATAGTAGGAGGACATTTTAATAATGTATTGTGTTCAGTTTGTGGACAGACGGAAATATATAAGTGTTGCTTCTATATTTCTATTGGATGCAGTGTCTATTCTGGCTTGCACACACACATGAATGGTTATGAAGTACACACTGTATGAAGTTTGATTCGTAGTGAAACACTTCCGCGTGTAATTTCTAGGCTCATCTATCAGTCTTCCGCTGCAGGATACCCTCTGGTGGGATTTCATTTTCTAACAAAAAGGTCTGAAGCGCATCCGGATGTCATCGGAGACCCTCAGCTAAAGAGAATAGTATGACCACTTCTGCATAGAGGAGAACCCGAACCAAGGACCCAACTAGAGATGAGCTTACATTGTGTGGATGAAAGTCTCAAACTCATGATGTAGAGGCCAAACAGGCCGATTGTGCTCTTCACCTCCTTTGTCCATTCAATAGCTATCCAAACCCCAACTGAAACCGTCTCATAAATGGCCAGATAATCTCTTGACCTTAACGTAGATTGTGTAAGCGCCTGATGAGGCGGACATGTGCCACTGAAGCAAAATCCTTCCAAGCAACAATAAACTTTTTGTCCTTTTGCCTGCTGTGGCCTGTAAGGATAAGACCTTAGCTTGCTTGTCCTCTGCAAACTCACTAGTCCTCCTGTCCAGTACCCAGGCATAAATTGGGACATGACATGCCCAATCACGATTGTCGTGTAGTTTAGGCAAGGAACTAGGGGAAATGGGCAATATATAGAAATCACCTGTATCTGTGATGTTATCCAAAACCAAAGACCTATGAACAACCTTATCATAGTGCAATTTATTGTAAGTTTTTTAGCAACAAAAATATGAGAATCATCAAGCCGTTAGAGGATGCTCTCGGCCTCATGACAGTTATTATGTGATGTTGATGGGTTTCCCATCCTATAGATCCTTTTGGGTGTCCCATGGGCATTAATACTCCCTCCTTCCCCCCTCCCTCCATCTCTCTCTCTCTCTCTCTCTCTCTCTCTCTCTCTCTCTCTCACCCTAGCTCCAACCTTGGCAAATCTTTCTAATGTGGTTTGTACCGATTTTTCCCACACCTAGACCCGTAACACCATTGTCCCATGCTAAATACACAAGACGAGGGATACCATGAGCCCAAGCTGCCCTGATTTCCACAAGACAATTATCTCTGTCGTGCTGTAATGAAAAACAGGGTTTTGCATCTACCTCATAAGGCCTTACCTCCTCATTCCAACTCAATCCTTTCTTGAGTGAACTCTACCCACAATGAGCTTCTTCTTCTGACTTGTTTTGTACTTATCCGCTTGGCCATCCACTATTTTTATATTGTTGGCCCTTCTTATTGCTTTGTCAACCTGTTTTACGTTGTCACATTGTTAGTAACCAAGGCCCTGTGCCAGAAATGAATTTGGGAGATGGGTCTTGTAGTTAATCATTTGTCTTCTATTCTTGCTGTAAAAGAAGGATGCCTTGGCTTAAATCTTTGCCGATCATGTTGTCGTTCGGCCCAAGCCCCTCGTCGATTTTGAGGCCATGCTTTGGTTCTATTTCCCTCAAGCTGAACTTCCCGCTCCAGAAGCTGCGGTATTCAGTAATATCGGAGCAAGTTGAGCTCCTTACTACCCTGGTTACTAGGATCTGCAGTAGTTTACTATAGTTGGAGCAAGCTTAGCACTACGTTGAATTGCGAAGCTGGTTGTGTCTGCTGACTCCCTTGTGTAGAATTGATGCTTATCCCAGCGTGCCTTCAACAGTCTTCCACAAGCTCTTTCCTGTGAATAGCATCTTCATTATGAACTTCCATACAAGATAGTTCTGAGTGTGCCTCAATTTTTCTTCCACATGAAGCGTGCTATCTGAAGACATTCTTGCAAGCAAATGCTATCCCCAAATATGTGGGGTGAGCTGACTGTGAACTGGCAGCAGGCTTGATTAGGCCCTTGTCTGTGCGAAGTGAGTTGGACAAGCAGTTCCAAAATGAGGCAGACTTTGGAGCAGCAACAATCCCTCCTGCCAATGTTAAGTGTGAAGCTTGCTGTCTTTGGAGTGCTTTTAACACCTCTGAATATTATTCCTTGGGTGTTTTCTTACTGTAGATATGGTTAGATGTACTGACTTGTGCAACCCTGGTAAAGTGTTTAGGAAGCAAAGTAACTCTTTTTATTCTCTTGTTTTAAAGAACAAGAAGCCCTTGAGTAAGGTATAGGGAAACTGAGCTGTCAACAGTGTTCTAGCTACTGTAATTAGATAAATACATGCAAATGGCATTATTTTCCCACTTGAATGTTTGTGCAGTTGCTAGCCTGGCCTTCATTGTCTGAAGCTAGTAGCTTATGCTTTCAAAGAAATTTGAGCGCTCCGTAATGTATGTTTGTGATCGGAAGTTTATGCTCTGTAATGTGTGTTTGTAATGTTTGTGATCTGAAAGTAATCCTTCATGTATATAATGCCAGGCGACAGCTGAGCAGAGGGAAGGTCCTCATCACACACGGTCAAGAGCCTTGGGAGATGATATTCCTGGAGAATTATCTGCTATGTCTGGTGATTGGGGGGAAAGCACTGTTATAGGAGCAGACAATGATGTCATGCAATGGAGCGTGTTACAATTCAACAATGGATCTGCCAATCCATTTGTGATCAAATGTGGTGCAACAGCCGCCCTTGAGCTAGTTGTGAAAGCACAGGCAAAGATTCAGGATAAAAGTGGGAAGGAAATTGTCTCAATTGTGCCTCCACCCTCAACACTAGCAGGACTTTCCTTGGACGAAATTAAACAAGTGCTATTAAAACTTCCTGAAGCTTTTAGTCATTTAGCATTGGCAAGGACTGCAGATGGTACTCGAGCTCGATATGCACGTTTATACAAAACACTTGCTGTCAGGGTTCCTTCTCTCAAGAATTCCATCCCTGATATCGACAGGGAGCATTCCCGAGAATTGTCAACTCCCTCTTTATCTTTCAAAAGATGAGAGCATTGTCGAAAATTATCGGTGCATATGATTGTTTTATTAAGCCGTTCTATCTCAAGCAGGCTTGCAGGTGGATGATGTCATGCTCAGGAGTCAGCATCAGATTCTCTGGTGGTTTTTCGACTTTCATTGTATAGCCTCACTTTTGATTTCATCCAGTGGGAAGGGAGCGCTTGCATTCCATGGAAGTTTCAGGAGAAGACATGGACGTCAGCATCTAAAATATCTAGTCAACAGAGTGGTGGGATCTGATGTTAAACGACGAGTAAGTGGTGATGAAGGTTCCTTGTATTTCATCACTGTACCAAATCCTTTCGAAAGACTGGCCACACAGACTAGGTCTGCACCATGTTACATATTGTCAATGGATGTAAAATAAAGTAGGGCACTTGCAAGAAAAAGGGGAGACATTATTTGATTCATGCTGTGTTGCAGCATGAAAGTCTTAATTTTTACTGCTATATTCGTGTACTAGATGATTTGTTGCTGCTTCTCCTTTTTAAATTGTCAGTTTGCGTGAACAACTACTATTTATGAATTGGCTTGCAACAATGATGAAGGCTTAAGCAGCTATGGTTATAAATACAACATCTGAGTATGTAAAAGCTGCATGTCTTTGTCCTTGTCTTTTCATAGCTAGTGCTGTGATCAGGGGCACAGGCAACCCAAGAGAGGAAGGGCATGATTCTTGATATAGTTGACAGAAACGAGGGAGGGACAGGGAGAAGATGATTTCTGTTTATCGTCCATGGATATCAATAAAGCCAATCGAGAAGAGCGGAGCGGGGAAGTCTTCCCATATTCTTTCAGATGCTGTACTGATTTTACTTAACTCAGGGCTGTTTTATATTACATGTAAGTCGTAGCACTACCTCGAGTTTATGCTGTGGAAATTAATAATCTTGAAGTATGTTCTGGCTTGGAAATTGCAAGCTTTTTTGTCATGGATTTTAGATTTGCTTCAGAAATCACGACAGTTTCCCCTTAAACACCTCCTTAGGGGCTGAGATACCAAATGAGATGTAAATTGAAATGTTCTCACATCTTGAATGTTGGGAAAAAGCGGATCCATGCATCATTGACTATATGCTTAAATAAAAATGACTGTAAGAGTTTGATAAGGTTTGGCTGGTTGTTTCCATGACATCTCACTAAGAATACGTTGCATGTTTTAGTATTGGGATTGGTCCAAATCTTAGCTTTTTCAATGGCCAATACCCTTATGTTCAGTTTTTGTTGTTTGGAAATTATATATGGTGATGTGATTTGTTGATATTAACTCACGGATTTTCTCATGTACCTTACATAGAGCCCTAGCGACTTGGGGGGTCCATGCACGTCACTCCAGAGAACATTGGTAGGATCAAATTGACTTCGAGGGTCCATGCACATCACTCAAAAGAACATTGGGGAGGAAACTATCTTGCCTAGGCTAATTTGAATTTTGAATATCCTCAGTCCTTCAATGTAGTTGGTCATGTATATATATTTTATGGCATATATTAGCATGCTTCATGCTTTGGTAGGCTTGTGCACCTTGACAGAGAAGCCTCTGTCAAAGAAACTCTTGCCACCACCAGCAGCCACACAGGGAGGTGACTCCTATAATAGAAGGATATTAGAAGAGAGAAGGGGGAAACATTGTGGCATGCATAGTGGAATTTGAAGCACTAGAAGACGACTTTGGTCATGGAACGAGGTACCACCCCAACTTGCTTCCTATTGGTTCAAACGGTCACCGAAAGATGGGCGTCTCTCAGTGTGTAAGCAACATAAGTATGTAAACACCCGGCAAAGAAACCTTATGCAGTGTGTCAAAGATTCAAAGGGCCATGTTGCAAAATCCCAACGGACCATGCCATTTAAATCCAATGGTCTTTGTTTACTTCACAATCCAAAGGATCATAGGACGAGAATCTCCAACCGTATACAACATCCCCACACAACCCCATGGTGCACAATCGTTGGGAGAGCAAAGCCACTTGACGCTCAATCACAGGAAATCTTCATTGATTAGCAACCACAATAGGATAAAGGTGAAACAAATAACCAGACTCTACGGGAGGACCCAAAGCACCTGAGACAATCCACTTAATGGAGCTCGGGAGAGGAGGATACATAGCCTATCACTAATTTGAGGCTAGTTTCCATTCGTTGCAATTCTAGTCCAATTGTATGCTCATGTTTGTCTTTATGCTCAGAAAAAAAGAATTTAGAACCAAAGAAATCTCACACACAAACTAACTAAACTTAGATCATAGTCTTTCTAAAGTCTAGATAAGTGATTGAACTTAAATCTCGGTCTTTCAGAAGTTTTGATAAGTGGTCGAGTTCAGATCTCGGGCTCTCAAAAGTTTAGATAGACAACCCAAAACTTAACCAGGTGGTATAAACCCACCTCTAAGGGACGTAAATCCATCATCAGGGATTATAACCCACAAGCAATAGCTATACCCCTTAACATAGGAAGATTGACTAAGCTAAATTTGTCTAATCCATAATTTCATAGGAATTTCATCGAGGAATCCTCAATAAGTTCAAGAGAATGTGTCAAGGGAATGACGATGCTCACTGAATGGATACTATACTTTTTCACCACATTAATGGTTCAAATGAGCATATTGACATTAAAGATGCCCCAAATTGCATCAACATTTTTTCTATTTTTCTTTGAAGAGTCTAAACCTTTAATCAATGCCACCAATGTTGATACCCTTTGACTAGTGACGATGTCGTCACGACACCTCAATCAGAGAACTCCTTCAATTTCACCTATGCACATCAATAGTCAAATTCCCACTAAGTAGATGCTACAACCTCCATTGTGTTTACCCAGTACTGTCCATGCCTTACCCCCATTCTTCAATATCCATTGTCCAACTACAGTTGATAGGCCCAAGCCATGTATACCTGAGTTTTTCCAACCTCAAGCTTCTGTACTTCCACCTATTATTCAACCATTAGTTGTTGTAGCAACATCTGTTGGATCTATGGTTGCACCACAACCCATTCAATTTTTCTTCCCTTGTTTGATGGTTTAATAATCTAGGTTGGATACAATATGGCTTCATTCAGTCTTGGTTTGAAACTTGGAATAGCAATCCTCCTTTGCATGTCCTCTCATCCTACAATATGAACATTGCACTTTCAGGTATTCTTGCGTAGGGTGTGGTCCCTTTTGCTTGCTCTACATGTCACCCTACGTGGTTGTACCTACGATCGTCAATGATCTTCCTATTGGATCCATAGCTTTGCTACCGCAAGTTCATTTTGTAGATTGTTGTTAATCGATTGGTGGTACCATAGTCAAGGGTATAGCATGGATTCTAGAATGCAATGGGGAGGATAAATCTCGAGTGGCCTTAAAAGGAATAAACAAATTGATGCACATACTTCTTTAGTAAAGATCACAAATATTTATTAAGAGGTCAAAAAACCACATCAGTAGATTGAAGTAGTACGCTTGGAGGCCTGTTGTGCATGTAGTGACTTACACCATAGGAAAATCTATAATAATTTAGGACTGGAGGCAATTTTTAGAGAGAACATGATTTTCTTTAAAATAGGTAGCGAACTTGCCATGGAAGTAAAAATTGAGAAAATAGAGGATGACCATGAGGAGCCCCATAGAAGAACTCTTTACTTGGTCATGAGCATGTTGGAACCATTAGTCCAGATTATGAAATGGATTGTGGAGCTACAGCCTTCATTATGAACTAAAGACCAATGCTCTAGCTCTCCAAAACCTTGTGGATTGCTTGGTAGAGATTCTAGTTGAGCTGGGAATGAAGATTTAGGAGCCTATTGTTGCATAGCTTTTTAAGGTGGAAAGGGTCTCTTAATGCTATACCAAGATAAGGGAATACCTTTCTATTGGAACGTTCTCTCCTAACATGCCTAAGGTAGAAAAGAGAACATTTGGAACACATGCATGAAGTATTCATTGGTTTTAATGGGAAGCTATATTGCAAAAGGATGCAGAGGATTTACAGAATATGTGTTGAACTTGAGGATTTCCCACATAGAAGGAATAACCTAATTCATCACCTTGTAGAAAGGTGGAGTGTTGAGAAGGTCCTTCATGGGGGCTGACCATATTTGAAGGTTGTCAGATGTGGAGTCAAAGATATGAGGTATGCCAAAGGGCATCTAGATTGGATAATTGAAGAAGACCGAAGGAGAAATGGGTATATATTACATTAGTTCCATATCTTGCCATCAATTATTGTGGCCATGGATTATTCAGAGGCTAGAGCCATCAAAAGAGATGATGCTAAGACCATCCACAGGTTTTTCTTAGGGAAAATACTATGATAATTTGGTAGCCCTTTGGTAGCACAATAGAATTGGTATCAGATAGGAGGATGCATGTTATGAATGACCCAATTGAGCATATCACATGTTATTTGAACATTCAACATGACAAGACTATGTATAAACTTCGGCAAATGGTCAAGTGGAGAGTACAAAAAAGCAATTAGAAATAATTCTTAAGAAGGCAACATCCCATAAACATGATTGGCATGATAAGTTATCTGTAACTTATCATAGGCTATTTGAACATTCAACATGACAAGACTATGTATAAACTTCAGCAAATGGTCAAGTGGAGAGTACAAAAAAGCAATTAGAAATAATTCTCAAGAAGACAACATCCAATAAACATGATTGGCATAATAAGTTATCTGTAACAATATGGGCATACAACCCCACTTATCGATAAGCTATTGGTAACATGCCTTTTGCATTAGTATATGGACAACAATGTGTCTCTTGAGATTTTGATTGAAGCTAAGTGGGGGTGGATGCTGGTTGTTTGATGGGTAGTCTTCCAAGGCTATTTCCAATGTTTGATTGTATTTGGCACTAATCTTGAGGACTAGGTCAATGTTGTGACTCATATGTGAGGCATGTTATCCCAATGACCATATGCCTTGGATTTTGCATTCCACTTTAAGTACTTATGAATTGTCAATTGATTTGGAGGTGCTCCACGTTCTAGCGTGTGTATGCTTGCATCCCATATGTGTCAACATAGTTTTGCATTTGGTGTTATATGGTACTCTTTGAGATATTAAAAAAAAAAAACCATTTTTGAGCTTTGCTACAAGGTTTTGGTTCTAGTTTGCAAATAAGTCTTCCGTTATTTGTTCATTATGAATGGGATTCTTGTGATGCACAATCCTCCCCTAGTCTTTTTGTTTGGATACTTTTACCAAATTTTTGGTATGGGGTTGCTTGGCATTGGTATCCTTGTAAATTGATCTACTTCATTGCCACTTTCTCTCTTGGGTGACATGTGATTAGGATCATCCAGACCTTGAGATTGATCGAGATCATCATTCTAGTCTACTTGGGCTACGAGTGGCCTAATGACTATTTGATGTGGTAATGGGTGCAATGGAGAGGATGAGGTGATGTGTGAGAAGTATGGTTCATAGTTGGATAGGATCACAGAAGTTATGACTATTGAACGGGATGGAAATGGGATAGTTAAGGCTATTCCATGTTTTCTTCATATAGTTTCTCTTCTTTCTTTGCTAGTATGTTCATTTTCAAGATTGGAGAATGACTCCTATGGAGGAGGATTAATTCTGCAACCAGAGCATGGCTAAAGCAACAATGACTCAAAAGTAGCAACGAATGAAATTGTCAAGGCAACGTAACAAGCAACAATCAAATCAAGTGTAGTGACACAAGATGCAAACAAGTAGCATGACAGCAGAAGCGAGTCGGTGAACACAATGACAAAAATTCAATGCAAGCCAATAGAAATAATGACATAAAGATAAGCATCTATGGCGAGCAAAAAATAGTTGTTTTGATTCCAAGAAATCTAGTGGCCTGGTGGTTGGACAGACCATGGAATGGGCAAGTAGTACTGGTTGTTCCTTTAATTGTGGAGGTTGACGTATATTCATTGATTTCCAAGATGACCCTTGACTCCTTGAATCATCCTCCTAGACCTTGCTTCTCAGTAGCCCAAGCCTTAGCTCACTCGTTTGAATTGATTGTTATTAACAAAGAAGTAGCATGTTAATCGCATCGGTTGACACTGCCAGATTTCAGACCTTCCTATGTAATTTCAAGCATTAGGATTTTGTTAGAGCTTTCCTTGGAGCTAGATAGACCCAAGAGGATTGTAAAACGAAAATAAATAGATTAGCAATGTAGGGAAGCATAGGGTTCCCAAGGTGGAATGTAGAAAAGCTTCCATCTTACCCTTGCTTCTTTTAAAGGCCACACAACCCTCCCTACCTCCTCTTGCTCATTGTCTCCCTCTCCCCCTTCCTCCTCATATTTCCTTCCCCCTCCCCTCTCTTATTTTGTGGATTCATCATTGCAACAACCGCTTGCGTGACACTTGTGGACCGTTCATGCTTGCATTTCTCACACAAGGAATAGCTTGGAGTAGAGGACTTCACTGGCATTCCTCCAAGATAGCCGCCGGAGACCACTTTTTTGGCACCATTGTTGGGGAGTTTGAGGTATGCTTTTGCTTGCACGTGGTTCTCTTATTACATTCCCACTACCCAACACTGAGTATCTTAATGAAAATTTATCGATTTGGTGTATAGGAAAGGTGTGAGTTAAAAGACAAGAAGAGAGAGTGTAAGAGTGATTTGATGTGATTTTGATTTGTTTTTGGTGCTTGTTGTCAAATCATAGGAAATGGTAGTTTAAATGATTGCTAAGGCTTATATGCTATCAAATCCCAAGAAAAATCCTTCAAAATGATGATTGTGCGGATTTTCAAGGTCTTGGGAACGACAAGTTAGTCATCTTTTTGAAAAAACACTCCATTTTGCTTGTAAAGTGGTTGTTTCTTGTTCTTTTTTGGTTGCAATAGGTAGAATAGGTAGTGTACCAATCCCCTAGGCTAGGAAACACTTCGTAGAACTCATCAATGTCTTGAAAATCTCAAAAACTCAATTAACGAATTGTGTGAACCATAGAATATATGGTGGACTTTTAATTCAGCACGTGCTAAATTAGTTAAATCAGCACATGCTGAATTGTGCAAAACATAGAACGTAGTGTTAACTTTTGATTCAACACGCATTGAGCTAGTTGATTCAATGCGATGAATTAGCAGTGACGCAATTTGTGACACTTGCCCTTTGAGATAGTGACGTGACTGTAGGCGCATTTGATGTGCGATTCTGCTTCTAAAAAGTCAAATGCAAGGTTAGAGCAAATTGAGTAGCTTGGGTTAGCTCAATGCAAGATTAGCCCTATTTCACCACGCAAGGTTAGGTGTACTTTAGCATGCCAGGTTGCCTGTAAACGAGTGCGCTAGTTAGCTCACACATGGTTAAGACTAATTCAATGCCGCGTTGAATTAGTTGGCGGTACAAAACAGTCAAACAATGGATGTCGAGTCCATTTTGCCTACTCAGGTTCTCCCCATTGTAGCCCCAATTACGAAAGTTTTGCATCGAGTTTCGGGTTGCGAGGAGATGCCCATTCCGGATGTATCGGCAAATTAAAGAAATGCAATTGTTTGCTCCCACACATTCAATGCGCCAAGGTGTCCTCAAATTAGTGCAACCAATAGTCTTGATGTATGAACGAGCAATAAGGGTGTTTAATCATTTTGTTGAAGAGCACACTCAACGCCAACACAATATCTTCAAGACCAAGCGTAGGTTGATCGTCGCTAGAATTTGGCACAACTGCCGAAGCCGTGCATGCCCAAGCTACCTACATACTATGGTAATCTTTTACGGGAGCTGGAGAAGTATATAATTAGCCATGTAACATAAGCTAAGTCCATGTGATAATATATGCCATCTATGTAAGGACCTCGATATAAGTGGTAGGAGCGGGTTAGCCAGGCCTAGCTCTATACAACCAATTTTGCAATAATACTAGACAACAATGAGCCATCCGAAGACCCTAGACAATGGAATGGCTTACCAAACCCGAGCGGCCCCCCGTGGATCAATGAGATCTATCCTTACCACCCAAGGGGCACCGTTTTGAAGTTGCGCCATCACGCTCCCCTACGCAAGCTTCCACCACAAACGAGGCTGGTCCTTCTCAACGACAACCAGCTCATCCTCGACCTCCCCACAGTTCGATGGCATCGACATCGAGACGACCATGTGGCTTCAACCCTAGAGCCTTCATAGTGGGCGATTGGTTCTTACTAGTCCATGAGGACACGGCCAAGGGTAGCTGAGGCGAAATGTTAGCCCTTGGGTAGGCGACTAAGGGTGGTCACTGAGTGGCGACCATGGGTGGAAGCAGTGGTATCAATTGAGCACCAGCTTTGTAGAGCGGAGGCGTAGAAGATTGTGGTGACACCACTAATTAGTAGATGCAGGTTGGCGCAACGAGTGCATATCTATTTTGGAAGACAGTTTTATTAGGTAGCATGATCTGAAGAGGGCAAGGGTGCAGTGTTGAGTTCTCTTCATATGACCTAAGCTTACTTAGTATAGGGAGTGTTCATTGCAAGCCAGGCGGTTTGGTTGTAATCAAGATAGTTTGATGTTGATGTTTTTGTCCCACGGTAGTATATGGTCCGAATGGTAGCTGCACTAGAGGACGACCTGGCTATCGACCGGTTGACCATCTTCAAAAAGGCATTCCAGTCCGAGCTGAAGGCAGTGAAAAGGGGCCAGATGCACAACAACCTTGGCCCTCGCCTCTGCAAAAGTTGCATCACCGTATTACAAAACGAGGAGGTTTCTGTGACCCAACGTGCTTCCAATATCAGGTGGAGCAGGCCCATCAGCGGCTCAGAATGATGAGCACCTAGAAGGGGGTGAACAGGGACAGGCTGACATGGAAGCAACAAGAGCCGAGTAACAAAGGTACAGAGGAGCAAGAATGGGATGACAAGGGTGAGGAGGAGAAGGCACCAGAGCAGAATGGGAAGGGTGCCGGAGCATCACATAGGAAGAAAATCTAGATGGGAATGGCGCCAAGCACCTCAGAGGAGCTAGAGAAAGAAAACCTACAGGGGAAAGGCAACAAGGGCACCTCAGAGGAGCCAAAGAAAGAAAACCTAAAGGGGAACGATGACAAGGGCACGTTTGAGGAACCAGAGCAAGGAAACCCGGGGGAGATGAGCAGGAAGGGCATCTTCAAGGGACAGTTGGTGCAAGAAAATACCTAAGGAAGTAGAGGGAAGAGGAGGTTGCATGCACAAGGAACAAAGGGAAGAATTTAGCGAACAAGGAGAACACCGAGCAGCCCTCACAAAAGCCTGTTGAGTAGCAACTCGAGTATTAGACTGGTGGTACAAAAACTCAAGCCACCACCATTACTTTCCCTTTGTATCCCTCTCCTGTAGGAAGCCTACCTCGTGTAGAGCCATTTCCCCTTGATCCAATGCTAACTCAGAAGAATCATCAGGATTGGATTGCCAATGAGTCCGAGTGCTAAGTCTTAAGGGAGAATGTGGTGCATGTGGTATAGGCTCTTGACTTCTTAGCCAACCACTAGCTCCCTCCCCAGTAATTGGAACACAACCTTTTCCTATAGACATGGTACCGAGAGGAAATGACTCGGTTCTTCTAGGGGCAGATAGCTAGCTCCAAATGGGCCAAGGCAGACTTAACAACGGAATGCAAGAGTCTCCAAGAGGAATTGGACAGCAGGAAGCTACTCCAAATCCACTCCCAAGTGAGCCAAGTGCATACCAAGCTACAATCGAACTTAGGCAATCTCCAGTGTGAGGTCCATATGCTTAAAACGATTGTGGTCAAGTCTCGGGGTGAGCTCACGGGGCCATTGTAGGGCAAACATTCACTTGCAACATGCAGTGAAGATTGTGTAACAAAGGGTTGCGACCCAAAGCAATACCAGGCAGCCCAGGCCATAATCGAGATGCTGGAGAAGTAGAACACTAGCTATGTCAAGCTGCTATAGTCAACAAATATCTAAGGGAGGAGAATGCATGGCTCGAGAAGCAGTTGGAGCGGTATGCCAAACTCCAAACACTCATCTGTCTCCTCCAGGCTCTTGACGAACATCCCAACAAGCTGCCTCAAAGATAGCCACCAGAATAGGATGGTTTGGATGGTCAGGTTGGTGTGCGCGAGCTATCACATAGCCAAAAAACCAGGTGGGAACCTCGATACCAAAATTGGCTGAAGGCAAAGGTATGTGAGAGACTAAGGCAATAGAGGGGATAATGGCCTAGGCTCTATTATTGCTCAACCCAGCGGGCCGAGCATAGTACAGGAGCATGGCTACACAGACTTGCTGCAATTTCTAGATGATGCAGTTCAAGTCAAAATTTGGGTACACACAAGTGATGTGGGAGTGCAAACCGAGCAGGTGTTGGACATTGATCCCATTTTGCCAAGGCATGATCTTCTTGAAGCAGTCCCATTTCCCAAAGTTTTGCACCTAGTTTTGGGCCGAGAGGAGATACCTATTCGATATCAAGTCTGTGGCGGGTGACAGAGGGAGGAACTTGAGTTTACTGCTCCCCCACAATCCATGCAACAAGATGTACTCAGGCCAATGCATCCCGTAATATCAGTCTATGACCAGGCTATCAAAACTTTCAACCATTTTGTCGAAGAACGCATGGGACCATCTGCCCTATTGTAGGTGTTTTTTGGGCAATAGACCTCACAGAGGATGAGCAGAATGTTTTTGAGAGACAACAAGTTATGATGCTACCTTGCATGGCCTAAGGGAAGAGCTACATTCCCCATGACATTTTGCAAAGTTCTCTATGCAAAACCTCCATTTAGGTGCCTTATTAAGATCATCACCTATCGGCAATAGAATTAGATAGCTTGGCTAGACTAAAGAGACCGTTGTGGAGGGCTCTCTTATCATCTATACAATTGTAGTAAAGGGAGATGAGCATTGCTAGTATGTAGAAGTCTCCAAATGGTTTTGCTTTTGCAAGACATGCACATTGATCATTTGATGCTATATCGGTAGCTCATCAATAGTCAGCTTGATGTCTCCATCTTGCAATTGACACAACAAGATATTCATCAAATCATCTAGTATGATATATGGTAGATATACATTGTGCCAACAACGAACCAAATGATGAGTAATGCAATGGTAAGTCCTGAACAGATGAACAAAGGTAAGAATGGTAAGGATAATATGGACCCATCGAAGATCAAGTATTTTTGTTGTGGAGAAAAATATCTACGTTTTGACTATCCAATATGGGCTGAACACTTTAATTGGTGGAGACCTCTATCGCTAGTGTGCAGATGGAGTTCTTCACAGATGGTATATGCCACACGAGCAAGCAATTGTTTGGTAGGAAGCTCACTCGGGTCCTTCATGAAGACATTTCCAAGGGGAGTTAATTCCTAGAAAAGTCTTGCAGGCAGGCTTGTGGTGGGAAACCTTGTTCAAAAATCCTCAAGGCAAGTGTATGTACTGTGACTTATGTCAATGCACTGGATGACTATTGGTCAAACAATCTAGGCCATTACAACCTACTCATCCATGGGAAGGCTTTTAAATATTGGGTTTGGATTTTGTTGGTCCTTTCAAAGGTGCAAGGTTTACAAAAAATAAATACATCATTGTCACACTACTACTGACTACACTACTAAGTGGGTTGAAGCTAAAGTACTCCAAGATAACTCGGCTCAGAAGACTGCTAAGTTCATTTTTGAACATATCATCTATAGATATGGACTCCAATTATAGCTTGTTAGTGATTAAGGTACACATTTCCATAATGCTGTGGTATAGTTACTCAAGATTGAATTCAAAATCATGCATATAGTTTCTATGACTTACTATCCTTGTGGCAATGGTGATGCCGAGTCAACAACAAAACACTTAAGCTAATCCTCACACAAACAGTGCAATCTTCCAAGAGTGAATGGGATATGAAAATTCATTCTACTTTATGGGCAGATAGAGTTGCTTATAAGTCACTACACATCTTACTCCTTGTCATATGGACTTCGGTTTGGAAGCAATGGTTCCCTTAAAATTTATTATTTCGAGTCTTCATATTGCTATTGGGAATCACTTGGATGAGTCAAAAGAATGCAAGGGGCGATTGCATCAGCTAAGCCACATGGATGAGTTACTACTCTAAGTAGCCTAGTCACAATAGGAGATACAGTGCAAGAGAAAGGCATGGCATGATGGGCATATTGTGCCTAAGAATTTGAAGAAGGGTATGCTCATATTACTATATGATGCTAACTTGGGGCTTCTCAAAATAAATTTCAAATTGGGGTGTAATGGTTCCTACCTGTTAACTAACATTTTTTCCAATGGGATAGTTCAACTTGAAGATTTGCAAGGGAATGTATTCCCCGAACTGTATAATGGGAGCCAAGTGAAGCCGTTTCAAGCAGTGGATGTCATGGTCAGATAAGATTCGGATGCAAATCACTTGGTCGACAATGCCTTGGTGAATTCTGTGCCAACCACAGTACCAACTGCTTTTTAGTGATAGTAGAAGAGATGCTTCGCATGACAACTCGTGACAGTCTAAGCTTTGTGGGCACATCAATGCATAATAATCATGCTAAAGAAAGGGGTACTCATGTAGCCATTCGTCTGATGGGATGCCCAATTTTAGACCCCCTTTGGCTACATTTGGTTAGGGACTTCATTCATCATCTCCATTTGCATTCTCAACCTTCTACTACTTCCAAATCCCTGTCATCCACGAAAACTTCCTTATTTCCTTATTTGCATGATCTCCTTAAAGTAGTCCCAGTTCTCGAAGTTTTGCACCAAGTTTTAGGTCGGGAGGAGATACCTATTCAATATCAATTCTGGCGTGTGGCAGATGGAGGAGCTGTTCACAGCTTCCCCACAATCCATGCATCAAGATGTACTTAGGCTAGTGCAGCCTGTAATATTAGTCTACGACCAAGATATTAAAGCTTTCAACCATTTTGTCGAACAACGCGCTTTATGCAAGCACTATATTTTTAAGATAGAGAGTTGGTCTGATCAGATTCGATAGTTGCCCAAGCCTACAATTTCCCATTACTCCAAAATTTTGAGGGAGCTTGAGAAACTCATTAGTAGCCACGTTACAAAATTAGGGGTGATCCGCAATAATGTACATGACTTATGTAAAGATCTGCTTACTAAGTGGCAGGAGAGGGTGACCAGGTCTAGCGATATATTATAAATTTTAAGATGGTTTTGGGCATCACCGAGCCACATGAAGATACCATGGCCAAAGTGTGGGCAATTGATTGGTTGACCAAGCTTGAGTGGCCCCCCATCGACATGTGAAGCTCGTTGTATCCATGGCCTTCCTCAACCTCTCTCTGAGTCTCAATAGATGAAGCTGGCCCTTCCAATCAGCCAAGTCTCCCCGTTCCACCACTCAATCAAAGACACCATCATTCATGGCATTTGCGTGGTTTCAACCCAAGCGACGCTGCCATGTTCGAGCCGCGGGCTCCTTCTTGCCGGTCTGTGAGTACATGGTTAAGGGTAGCCAAGGTGAGACATTAACCCTCAGGTCAAGCTAACACAACAAAGTACATACAAGCTCTAATTGCTGACCTACTTGGAAGCGGCGGAGTCCTGAAATGAAGGTTTCACACATGAAACTTTGCAAAATGTCATTGGGTATTTAGCTCTTCCCTTATGCGATGCTAAAGGTAGCATTATAACTTGTCTCTCAAAAATAGTCCACTCATCCTCTCTGAGGTCTATTGCCCAAAAAACACCTACAATAGGGCAGCTGGTCAAAGTAAATGATCAAATAAATGTGACTCCATGTTCATGTGCTGAAGTGTGCTTGAAAGCACTTTCTTTCTAACCTCACCATTGAACCATACCCTTTAGTCATGGTGGTGAACTCGGGACCTATAAAGGTTCATCCCAAATATACATAGGATGTGACTATCTTAACCAGTGCTATCTTTCAAATCTCACCATTGAAGCATGTCCTCTAGTAAAGCATTACCACACTACCCACTTCATGGTGAACTTGCTAGACCTATGAAGGTGTATCCTAAATACATAGGACCTGACTATCTCAACCAACTCCCTTGCAAGTTAAAATGTCTCATGTTGAACTTGAGCATCATATGGGTACTGAAGATCATGATGTCTGTTTTACCCAAGTTGACCTTCACGTGTCAATGCTTGTAGCACTATCAAATGTATATGTATTCCACCTGTGCCATGTCAATGATCAAAATGACATAATCGGGACATAGTAGGATAGGTATGGCTATTTTTTCCAAAGTTGAGTCTCAACCCCCAAATGTGTCCACAAAAGAGGCTAGCTCATTAATGTACAAACCAAATAGGGTGGGGGGTAGGTGGAATCCATGTTTTACCCCAATGGAGATGTTGGTGCATAGATGTACATAGACTATATATTTGTGTACATGAGGTATTTTGGATAGGCTTGATGATGTGGCATGTTTAAAGTAAGTGTGTGAAGAGAGTTAAGGACCTTCTTGTAAATGAGGGGTATAAAGAATGTAATGAAAGTGTATGAAAGTATGGCATCCTAGTAATATAGAAGCATAGTTCATGAGCATCTCTCCCCTCTTGTGTGTTATGTTTTTTTTAATCAACAGTGTGGTATCATAGCCAGAGCCAAGCTAAGGCTATTGATCTTTAGAGCTAAAACAACATTCGAATTTCTACCTTCTATATGGCATTGAGTTACTCACTATCAGCAGCAACAGCATTGACTCTAAATATGTGAACCTTGAATGTGCATCTATTTTCAATCTCCATCAGTTCTAATATGCAAATGTCCCACATTTCAGCAGTGAAGCCAAGAGGAAGTTATGTAGAGGTAGCTAGCTTACAAGAGGCAAGCTCCAACAGCTACAAATGGGAGCAACCTCAAGCAGGATGGTGTTGCAATCTTGGAAGATGATAGGGGCTAATGCCCATAGCTAAGGTAGCTGCAAGAGATGAACAGTGATGTTGCTATGAGAGAGGGTGGCCTAGAGTAGAAGAGGGGCCACCATGAAGCGCAGTTGAGCCTAGAAGGCAAAACAAACAAGGAGCTTACATGTAGAGAAGGCTCATCATACTGAAGAAGGGAGGTGGAGTTGGTTGACTAATTGAGAGAAAGAGCTCCAGAAGAGCTCGATCGGCCGAGCAATGAGTTAGCCAAAGAGCAAGCAAACCGCGCCCCTACAAGGCGTTCTCAAATGGAAGAGCTACAAGAAACCTCACAAAAGTATTTGTGAAGTGGGCATAGCAACAAGTTATGAAAGTGCTACATGTGCTCTGATGGTATCTTCATCATTAACATGGGGAAGACCTGGGACAAGTTGCTATTAGTAGTTAGGGTCGTTGTTGCTATTAAAATATTTTAGGAAATCATAGTTTAATCTGCTAGACTTTACGTCCAGAGAGCGGTGCTGAAATTTGCTCAATACATCGGGGCACAAGCTATTGCAAGAAGGCATACTCCTGGAACTTTTGCAAATTTGCTACACACATCAT
Organism: Dipteris shenzhenensis; assembly: GCF_047967505.1. NCBI lineage: Eukaryota > Viridiplantae > Streptophyta > Polypodiopsida > Gleicheniales > Dipteridaceae > Dipteris > Dipteris shenzhenensis. Next base: position 51,026,890 of record NC_141619.1, on the reverse strand, counting down.
TTTTTGAGCCCCGTCTCTTGATTTTGACAAACCCTCAAGCTGACCATCAGCCCATCGAGGAACCAATTCTAGGACTAGCGCTCTAGAAAGCTGTGGATCTTGAGTTGCCAGTATGCTTGGTCACACTCTGCAGTCCACACGAATGCCTTCGGTTCCACATGAGCCAATGCATTCAAGGGAATTGCCATGTGAGCCAGGAATTGTAGATGTCTGCCATGCCATCGAATTTGACCCAAAAAACACAAGCACTCCTTAGGTGTTGTTGGAGCCGGTGCTTGCATAATTACTGCCACTTTGTCCGGGTCCACCGCAATTCCTTCTGTTGAGATCACATGCCCCAGGAGTCGACCACCGCTGCAGACTGCGAACGCACATTTCATAGGATTTAGACTGAAGGAAGCCTCCCTACATCATTGGAAGCACTTCTGCAAATGCTCTAGGTGCTTGGTGAATGTTGTGAACACACTGAGATCACATCTAGGAAAATCCGCATGAAATCTATTAAATTAGAGCCAAAAATCTCATGCATTGCTCATTGAAAAGTTGAGGAAGCATTCTGCAATCCAAACCACATGACTGTGCAGACATAGACCCCCCATGATGTGATGAAGACTGTTTTGGGCTAGTCTTTTGGAGCCATTCTGATTTGATTGTACCTGTTATACCCATCCAAAAAGGAGTACACCTCATGCCCTGCCACTTCGTCTAACATAGAATCCATGTACAGTAAGGGAAATGGATTGGGTAAACTATTGTCATAAGTTTGGACAAAATGAAAAAGATTACCGCGCCAAGAAGCAATATGACCAAGGAGGTCAATCCAATAGCAATCGAGGGAATCTTCAAGGAAGAGAAAATCATTGTCATGGACATTACAGTCATAGTCATTATGCCAATGAACCTGAGAACATGTTTCTTGCAAGCGAGGATATGCAACACATTGAAACAATGTATCTTGATATTGATTGCAATTTGAAGGGGGAATGCAGTTATCAAGTCGATCAACCAGATCAGGATCCTTGGTACATCAACAATGGCGCATCACCTCATATGACAAAGCATAAGGAATGGTTCACAGAGATGAAACCATTAGAAGGACAAAAGAATGTCATCTACATGGCAGATAATACACCAAATCCAGTTCAAGGGAAAGGCATTGTCCCTATGAACAATTTCATTGGTATGAAAGGGTTGGTGAAAGATGTACTCGATGTTCCAAAACTCAACAAAAACCTCTTACCAGTTGGTCAAATGACGGAACACAACTATCGAGCCATCTTTAATGGAGATGAATGCATGATTAGAGACAAATCTAGAGGATATCAGCTAGTAGGAAAAGCAGACAAGGAAGGACGCTTGTTTAGAATGCTAGCTTCAGTAGCAGATTTGCATGCCATGTCAGCTCAACTACAACAAATGCCACTTTCTGCAAAAATGGCACAAGAGATAAGGACATGTCAATTTTAAAAGCTTGATAGAGCTCATAAATCAAAATATGGCAATTGGAATTCCTAAGCTTCAGTGTCTTGGAAAAGTTTGCAAAGCATGCTGCTTCAATAAACAAAAGCAAACCAACTTTGGCAGAAGCACCTCTTGAGCATGAGGTATTCTCGATTTGATTCACACAAATGTATGGGGTTATGCCTAGATCCGCAGCATCAATGGTTCACTTTACTACTTGATTTTCATTAACAACTACATCAGATATTGTTGGGTCTACTTTCTGAAAGATAAATCTAAAGTTTTTTGTAGATTTCAAGAATTCAAAGCCATGGTTGAAAACCAAACAGGAAGAAAGATCAAAGTCACGAGATCAGATAGAGGAGGTGAATACATGTCTTCAACATTCATGAAATTTTGCAGAAGTCACAGCACTCAAAGACAATTCACATGTGCAAATACTCCTTAGCAAAATGCAAGAGCTGAAAGGAAGAATGGTACTTTAGTAGACAATGCTAAAGCAATGCTCAGTGAGAAGCATCTTTCGAATTAGTATTGCGCAGAAGCAATAGCCACTGTAAACTAATTGCTTAAATGGCTTTCGATCGAACCGATTCAGGGTATGACACCTTATGAAGCATTCATTGGACACAAGCCACCCATTAGGCATCTCCGCATATTTGGTTGCATAGCATGTGTCCATATATATGATGACCATCACAAAAAATTGGATGCAAAGTAGTGTAAATGCATCATGGTTGGATACGTGAAGAAAGAAAAGCATACAAGTTGTATGATCCCATCAACCACAAGGTCATTATCTCCAGAGATGTAACCTTTGATGAGGAATCAAAATGGAAAACCTCAAATACACAGGAGATAGACACACTGATTACACAGTCATCTACACAAAAGGTTAATAAAGAAGAGGAAGAATTTCCAGAAGCACCTCGAGAAGAGCGACATCAACTCAAACAGTCTACTAGGGAAAGTAGACCACCAACTAAATTGACATATGCTCACAAAGGTAAATCAATTCAGGTTGAAACCACCAACTATGCTCTTATGACTACCATCATGGCTACAAAAGAGCCAATGTACTTTTAAAGATGCAGTTGACAAGCCAGAATGGCAAATTATTATGAATGAAAAAATAGAAGCTTTGTACAAGAATAATACTTGGGAATCATGCGACCTTCCACCAGGAAAGAAGGCCATAGCAAACAAATGGATTTACAAAGTGAAGTACAATCCACATGGAAGCATTGAAAGATACAAAGTCAGACTAGTTGCAAAAGGATTTGCACAGCAATATGGTCAAGATTATGATGAGACTTATGCTCTAGTAGCAAAGATGGATTCCATACGGTTCTTGATATCACTAGCGACACTCAACAGATGGAATCAACAGATGGAATGTGTACCAGCTTGATGTCAAGAATGCTTTTCTCAATGGTTACCTAGATGAGGAAGTCTACATGCAACAACCAACAAGTTATGTTGAACCAGGAAAAGAGAATCAGGTTTGCCATCTCAAGGAAAATCTCTATGGCTTAAAGCTAGCACCCAGAAGTTGGTACAATAGAATCGACAAGTATTTTGCTAATTAGGGATATATGAAGTCCAATGCAGATCATACTCTCTGCTACAGAGTTCAAGGGGAAGACATTACTATTGCAATGACAGCTTTATCAAAAAGTTGAAATAAGAATTAACTGTAGAGTTTGACATGAAAGATCTTGGACTTATGCACAATTGTCTTGGTATTGAGTTTTGGAGAGATTCAGATAGCAACTTCATGAGTCATCTAAAATATGTTGACAGTCTCCTGAAGAAGTTTCATATGGCAGATTGCAAGATTGCAAACACGCCCATGGAATAGAGTTTGAAACTTACAAGAGATTCAAAAAAGCCTACCATCAATGACAGGTACTATTGGCAGCTCATCAAATCTCTGATATATCTTACTATCACACGGCCAAATATTTGTTATGCAGTAAGCTCACTAGCACAATTTATGTCAAATCCAAAATAGTCTCACTGGAATGCATTCAAAAGAGTCTTGAGATACATCAGAGGTACAAGAAAGTTTGGAATAGAATACAAAGGAAGTCATCCAAGGCTGCATGGATACTGTGACCGTGACTATGCCGGAGATCATGAGACTAGGAGATTCACATAGGGATATGCATTTTTCCTTGGTCAAGGTGCTATATCATGATTGTCAAACAAACAGCCAACTATTTATTTTTCTTCAACTAAAGCAGAATATAGGGAACTCACTACAGGTGCATGTGAGGCTATATGGCTCAGAAAACTATTGTCATAAACAGATTACTTTAGATGAATCAAAGCCAACAACAATATATTGTGATAATCAATCAACTCAAGCATTGGCCCCAAGAATCTAGTGTATCACTCCACAACAAAGCACATTGATGTCATAGAGCACTTCATCAGAGAAAGAGTGTTACTTGGTGACATCACACTGCAGCATTGTGATAGCAAAGAGAATGTTGTAGACATCTTTACCAAACCACTTGGCAAAAAGCTTTTCGAGAAGCACCGACAAGCTCTTGGTTTGACTCAGATGAAGGACATTCCCATTAAAGGGGTGTGAACGAATGTAATGCTCAGTCCGTCTTTGATTCCCCAGAATCATCATCTTGAGGGAAGGCCTACTTCATGATGTTGATCTTGAGGGAAGGTGTTGAGAAACCATGCTCAACATCATATGTTTAATATTGTGCATAGCACTAACACATAGAGTGCTATAAAGGAAAGGGTTATATGCCCTAACCATAACCCTAATCCTAGCCCTAACCCTAACCCTAAAAGGATTTGTATATATTCTACAATTTTAACTAAATCTAGTGTACAGTTAGTCATTTGTGGTGTGATCTCTAGCTATGCCCTCTCTCCTCATATCCACTCTTCTCCTCTCCCCTCTTCATATTTTGTCAGGTAGTCCCACAAGAACCTGCTCCTAAAAGGGGAGTAGACCCAAGAATCTATTTCATCACAAGACAAGTCAGATTCCAAGGCAATTGGTGAGCCCCGATGGGGAACTACTTCCACGTCTGCTTCTACTTTAACATTTAGCTTGGTAGTACAACAAGAACCTACTTTTAAAAAGAAAGTAGTGTCGCAAGAACCTACCACTATGCTCACTCTAAAGGTACCAGCTTTGAAGTTGGCAACCCACCCAGGGGTCCCACAAGACCAACCAAGGTTGTTAGGCTCCCAGGACCTCAAGGACACACTACTTCTAGTGGATGTTGCTGGGACCATACAAGTCATCATCGACAAGCTAGCAGCACCATTCATTTGCAACTCCAAGACATCGCTGTTTGTTGTACTTACAAGTGCTCTCAACACATACATAGCTTGGAAGGAAGCAAGGTACCCCAAGCACCCACAATCTTAATTTCATTCATCAAGCTTCTTATAAGGTCTAGGTGACAATGAAAGGTCTAAGGGTTAGGTGAAAATAGGATGTCACCACAACAGAGTCCGGGGTCTTAGGTGAAAATAGCACCCTCTTGGTGGTTGTATGTCAACTAAGGCACTGCACACCATATCAAGTGAATCAGAACCTCATTGGCCAACTTAGGTGACTAGGGTTCAAGTTTTAGGTCCCTAGGTCATTCCCACTGCACCCAATGACAAGTAGGCTGTGAAAGCCATGAAAAATCAATCACAGTGTCACTAGGCCCTCCAAATCCACTCACAAGTCAAGAGGTGAAATCTAGGAAGGTCCATATTCCAATCAAAACCCTAATCACGCCAGAAAAATCAACTCAATACATTAAGGCTAACGTAGGCTGACTGCTAATCCAATGACGATGATTGCTAAAGCAAGACTGCTAACCCAACAATGCTAAAGTGACTGATTGGTAATGTTGACAGCTAATATGATAATGCTAATGTTGTAACTTGTAACATGATGGAACTAGATAACATAGCAACAACTATAATGTTGTAGCTATACTATTAATGCCTACTTGTGGTGAATAAGGCTAGCGCAAATCGATGTGCTAATAAGATGACGCTGTTGCACAACTCATTATGCCTCCCACTATGCTAATAACACCTCCTATTGTGCTAATGCTAATGCAACCCTTTACATTAGCCGATTTTCTATATAAGCAGCCAGTCCATTCCTCAGTCACTCACTGCATTAGTAGTTGTACTGGAGCTTTGCCAAAATTTGTGCAAAAACTCTCTAGCATCCAACAACCTTCAAAACTGCCTCCTTAAAACCAAAAGGTAATTCTTTTCACAAAATTCACCATTTAATCTATTGGAGAACAACACAATTACACCATGAAAACGACAGTAGAATGAGTACAATCTTCTCCCCTAGAGGAGTGGCTCACGCTTCCTCATCTAGAGTATTTATGATATTTCATAAAAGCACTAAGGAGCCAAAATTATCCCCCTCTTCCAAAATGAGGGATTTGCTTTACATAGCCATCTTAGGGCCCAAAAATGAATTATGTCCACTACAAAATATATTGCTCAAAACTTGCAATAATAAAGCAAATACAAAATTGGCCCATGGCCATATATAATGCGCTGTATGACACCTCGATCGGTACCCTCGCACTAACTCCAATCCTCGCTATGAGTTCCATCACCTGTACTCAAGTTCCATCACCTGTACTCAAGCCGCCAATTACATTAGTTATTAACAATCGATTGAACGAATCATCGAATCAACCGATCCCAACATAACTGCGCTCAAAGCACAATAATCAAGCACAACACCAATAACACTAGTGACATCAGTATTAACATGGAATCACCCACAATACCAACCATCTAGCATGGCAAAATACAAGCTAGTCAGGCGTCCCCAAATAACCACACAAAATATCCACTAGGACCCCCGCCGCATCCGGTGCGCTCCTATGGAGTAGTTTGCCATAGTCACACTTGACTAAAATAATAATATCCAGAGCAAGATATATCAGAAACATAATTTTCGTAACATCTCTCTTGCTTGGATTGCAACTGACCTCAGTTGCGTGTTTGATTATAGGAACTAATGAGGTTTGGAAAAGTTCGAAAGAACCGCTCACGCATCCACTGAGCATCATCTCTCGGATGATTCTTAAATTTGAGCAAGTATTTAATATAGACATTTCCTTTTCAGGTCGAGGTCTGTTGATGATCAATAATGCATTCAGGTTCTAGATTTTCTTATTCATCAACAATTAATGGAGCCTCTTCATAGACAGGATGAATAGGTAAAGGTTCTTTGAAGGGCTTTAAGAGGCTGATATGGAAAACATTATGTATTTTCCAATTATCAGGTAATTCAAGCCTATAAGTTAGATCATTGATTTTCTGAATCACCTTGAATGGTCCATAAAAATGTGGGGACATCTTGATTACTGGCCATTTCTCAACCCTCTTTAATCTTCTTTTCTCAATCCGAAGAAGTACATAATCACCTTCTTTAAAAAGCATGTGTTTATGTTTCTTATTAGCTTGTTTTGTATACTTCTCTTGAGCGATTGCAATGGTTTCTCAAACCTCTTTGAGAATATTTTGATAGTCATGGGTAAATGCATCTACTGCCTCCACTCTATGGGTTAATCGTGTGATAGAAATAGGTAAAACCTTCCCATAGATAATCTCAAAGGGTGCTCTTCCAGTTGTAGAATGAGGAGTATTATTATAAGCCAACTGTAAGAGGTGAATGTACTTGTCCCAAGTCTTTGGTTGACTTCTCGCATAAGCTCTCATCATATCCAGAATAGTACTGTTTGTAACTTCAATTTGTCCATTCGATTCTGGATGAAAAGTTGATGAGAAATCTAACTTAGTGCCTAGGTTATGGAATAATGCAGTCCAAAAATTACTGCAAAACTTCGAATCTCGATCAGACACTATAATCTTTGGCAAGCCATGAATAACAAAGATATGCTTGATGAATAAATGTGCAGCTTGTTGAGTTGTTAAAGTCTTCTTGCATGGGATAAAATAAGATTGCTTACTAAAGCAATCTACTATCATCCAAATCATATCATTTTGATTCGCTGTAGTAGGAAAACCTGTTATGAAATCCATGGATATTTGTTCCCAAGGTTGCATAGGAATAGGCAAAGGCATTAGCAATCCTGGGGTCTTTCCTTTGTAACTCTCGATCTTCTGGCAAATGATGCATTCGGCTACAAACTTAGCCACATCTCTTCTTATAGTAGGCCAATGAAATTCTCTTGCTATCACTTGTAAAAAGGCACTCACTCCCCTATGTCCCATATATGGTGGTTGGTGCATTTCCTCCATTCAATTTGTCTAAAGGGTCGAGTGATGCATAATTTCTTTTGATAAAAGAGGTATCCATCATTACATGAATAGTCCAATATAGGATTCCAATTATTATTCTCTAATTTGTTCCATATATCGGAAAAGTTTGGATCCTCTTGATAAGAATTCTTCATACCTTCAAAAGGCTGGGTCTCTACAACAGTGATGTGATTAATACTTGGCTTTCTGCTAAGAGCATTAGCAACTACATTTTATTTGAATCATGGGCTTAAAACTTTGTATAAATGATGCCCACTTGATGTGCCTATCGGATATTAGTGGCTGAGTTAACAAATGCTTGATACTTTGTTGATCGGTTTTGATAAGAAACTCAGCTCCCATCAAATAATGTTTCCACATTCGTAAGGCATGTAAAATCTATCAATATATGTGGAGATCGTCTCCTTATCAGACTACCTGAAAGTATCCCACTGTTGTCTAGCTTTTGCTTTGAAACGTGAGGGAAGAAAATCTCTCTTGATGAGCTTTTGAAAAGACTTCCAAGATTTTGGTCGCCTTTTACTATGCTTAGTGATGTTCCACCAAAGTGCAGCACTCTCTATTAAATGATTTGCAGCACATTCAATCTTGTCTTTTTTAGAGAATTTCTCCCTTGAAAAATAATCATCTAACTGTGATCCAAGACAAGACAGTGCATGCTTCTTTCTTTCCATCGAAATTTTGAAATGAGAAAGCTTTTCTACTTATCTTACTCTTTTTTCTCGAATTTTGTGCTCTCAGTGTGGCTTTAACTATCCTGGTAATAGGATCATCGTCAGAATCATCGTTGGATGACTCATCGTGATGAATGCCTCTTCCTTTTTTTACCATTGACTTTCCAATCTCTCCCTATGCTCACGCTCATTGGCCAACTGTGCTTGAAGTGCATCTAGTTGCTCTTGGAGCGTGGGTGGCTGTGGCTGATACACCATGATAATTGTGATAAATACAAATAAAGCAGAGCGGAGAAAAATAAGGATACTAAGTGTATGAAAATTTAAACGGATGAAAGAAAAATGTGACTCAAGTGTATGGTAAGAAATGGATGGCGGAAGATACTAAGTGTATGAAATATAAAGCAAAAGAAATCACTTATCTCGCTCTTTGATCGGAGGTAGAAAGGACTAGAGTGGGAGATATGTGACCAATGATGTCGCTCGTAGTCATCTTTGTGCTCAATTGATCTCCAATTAATTGCTCGGTGATTCGTGGTTCCAATTGCCTTCTTGATTCAAGCTTTCTCAGATTTTGCTCTGGTCTTCACCTTGTTGAGCTCCAATCGCCTATAGAGCCTTGTAGCTTGTTGCATTCTCCTCTTCATCTTTCTTTTTTTATTTTTATAAAAAAATAAAAATAAAATAAAAAGGCCTTTGAACCTTTGGATGCAAGGTTAGGGAAAAAAATAACGATGCGGATGGCGGCGCGACACGATGGAATCTACCAAATGCCTCTTATTTGTAATAATTGAGGCCCAAGGACCGGAGGCTAAGATGGAAAACTTCAAGAGAGGTGGCAACAATCGCACTCATTTCCTTGGATCTTGCTCTCTAGACTTAAATTGCTGCTGCCTGTGGGACTGTGTAAGTCTACGCGTGGGCAAAGGAATGTGGGACCGCCTTTGATTGTAGGTCTGCATGCTGCAGATGGGCACACAAACAAAGAAGAGACTCTTGAGTCCCGAGGTTGCCAAAAGATGGCTGCCGCATAGATTATGGAGGGCTGGATGCAATGGGTAGAGTTCTTCGGCACGCGAGGTAAAGAGGAGGGTCATTCATGGCCCTTATTGTAGTATTCAAAAGACTACTGGGGTCCTGGCGGTAGATGAGCCTATGCGCATCAAAGTCAGATGAATAGGAGCTTAGACAGTCGAGGGAAATTAATATTTATCACTACTGTAGCCTGTGCGTAGCTTGGTGCAGACTTGTAGCGTATTCGCCCAAGACTAAGTGAGCCTTTAGTTTTTTTTAAAAAAAATTAGGGGATCTTTAGAGTCCCTTAGAGCCATAGAGCTTTGAATATGGTGCAGCCAAGGGGGTTCCATAACACATGCGTGGGTACGTCCCTCGATACAAGCTTTCCGTCCCCATGAGCTTTGATTCTGCACATGAGTCAGGTAGTCCTCTTGAATCCTCCACACTCAATAGGACTGCTCTTCCTTTCAATTTCCACACAAGGGATATTCTCTTTTCTTTCTCCGCAAGAGCGTCACCAAAGCTCTGATACCACTGAAACCAAAAGGTAATTCTTTTCACACAAATTCACCACTTAATGAATTGGAGAAGAAGAACAAAATCACACCACAAAAATGACAGCAGACTGGGTACAATCTCCCCCCCCTAGATGAGTGGCTCATGGTTCCTCATCTAGAGTATTTATGATATTTCATAAAAGCACCAAGGAGCAAAAATTATCCCCCTCTTCCAAAATGAGGGATTTGCTTTACATAGCCATCTTAGGGCCCAAAAATGAATTATGTCCACTACAAAATATATTGCTCAAAACTTGCAATAATAAAGCAAATACAAAATTGGCCCATGGCCATATATAATGCGCTATGTGACACCTCGATCGGTACCCTCGCACTAACTCCAATCCTCGCTATGAGTTCCATCACTTGTACTCAAGCCGCCAATTACATTAGTTATTAAAAATCGATCAAACGTATCACCGAATCAACCGATCCCAACATAACCACGCTCAAAGTACAATAATCAAGCACAACACCAATAACACTAGCAACATCAGTATTAACATGGAATCACCCACAATACCGACCATCTAGCATGGCAAAACACAAGCTAGTTAGGCGTCCCCAACTAACCACACAAAGTATCCACTAGGACCCCCGCCGCGTCGGGTGCGCTCCTATGGAGTAGTTTGCCATAGTCACACTTGACTAAAATAATAATATCCAGAGCAAGATATATCAAAAATATAATTTTCGTAACACTCCTGACCCATCTACCCTATGTTTGAAGATTCCACATGCTCTCTGGAAGTGAGAAACCTCTTTTCTATCAAGGAATTTCTCTTTGGCTTTGAAAGAGATATTTCCAATACCAAAGCCTCCTTGTTCTTGCCACCTTCTACCACACCCTCTAGCTCTCGCACCATCTCCCTCCCTATCGCCTCTTAGATGGACCCCTTGGATATCTAGCCCAATCCTAAACCTGAGCAATCTACTCAGTAATCCTCCTCTTGTCCCACAAGGAAATGCTGCATCATAGATGCAGAGATAGTAGAAAACTACACAGACCATGGAGTACAAGTCATGGACTTATCGCCCCTTGGTGCTGACTGGCTACATACAATTGAAGGGGTCATGGAAACAATGATTTTCACTTGTACTACCACAACACCACCAGCTATCAAGTCCTCAATGACCCCAAGGTGACTTTGTATATTTAGGCCATGGGCCTATAGCCAGTAATGGACTGCCTCCCACGTTACCTCAACCCCAAGATGGTAGTACAATTTGTCAAGAAATTCCAACGGCACCACAAAGACAACATTTTGAGAACAAATAGAGAGCGTTGTGTAGCATTATTAGTTCACAATGAATATAGTGGGCCTAGCATTAAATCTCCTTGTCCTTGGCATTTTCTATGTACTGTTGCACTAGATGGACGGTTAACTACAACATAAAGAAGTGCAAGAAGGTGTGCGTATTGAGACTATCTAGAACTTCTTGATCACCAAGGCAGCCCGATTGGTGAACCTCCTTGCACAAGCTGCATATACGGAGCACCACAATGTCATCTTGCCAAACTTATTGGCTCGATTAATAATGCCTGAGCTTACCAACTGGGCGAAATAAATTTATGTTGAGCTATCTAAAGGAGAGGTCCACTCACATCCATAGGTGTTACGGGAGGCCTAAAGCCACTAATGTGAGAAGTTTGACGTGGGTGATGTGTGTACCTATGACACTACACTACACTACACTACATGATGCATGGACCTATGACACAACACTAAATTGTGCAAGGATCGCATGTGGTGACATAGGAGGTGCTATGGAGGGTTGTGAATCAGAATAGTAAGAACAAACTCTGAAAGGAGATAAGAAAAAACAACAGATAATGGAGAAAATAGTAGACAAAGAGCACAATGTGAGCAAGGTATGTAACATAGAATGGAAGGGGATCCTCATACACCAATATCTCTAAAGAAGAGATCACTCATCCAAAGGTAGCAATACAACAAGCGAGCTTGTAGCTCTAGCCTCTTCTGCTCTCGCTCTCAATCCTTGTACAATGCTAAATGAATCCTGTCCCCCTCATCTTCTCTCTTCACCCTTGCCCTCCCTAGCAAGAAATCCCCTTCCCCCCCTCCTATTGGTTGTCCCCTCATCCTTAGCCACCCCAGTGCTCAATCTCTTCATGTATTCTGCAACAATGCCCTGTCGAGTTGGTGCATCTTAACTACTCTATGTGACTACATGACACGAAGACCCTTACCGCATGCTTGGGTGGTAGATGACCATGTCCTCCTCATGACCATGCGCTCTTCATGTGACTATGCCTCCATGTGACTATGTCATCTTGGTGACCATGTCCTCTTCATGTGACTGTGACCATGTCACCTCCATTTGATTGTGTCATCCTTATGACCGTGTCATTTCCATGTGAATGTGGCATCCTTGTGGCCATGTCATTACCTGACAACCAAGTGATCGAGACAACCAAGTGATCGTGTCCGTCACTCCACTAGATAGTTGGTCTTGGATGATCTCTATATAATAGTTTCCCCCACCACCATCATTCACCATCCTGATGAATAGGACATGATGATAGATGTATAGGTGATGCTCCCAAGATGCCTCCCAAGTTGCCGCACGTTGTGTAGTAGTAGAGGGTGAATAGTCTGATCCCCCATGATCAGAGCTAGAGTTACTAGATGCACTGTGAGAAGCACCTACATGACAGTCCTGTTCTACATCTACAATCATTGTAATACAAGGGCCTAGTGTAGCAGATAAATCATTTACAACAAATGGACCAAGGGCTAATGGAGAAGATAAAACCTTGGTCCTTTGGGGATGCTGGGTCAAGGTGGAAGGGAATTCATGGAGCTATCTTCATGGGTCGCCTTTTGGGTGTTATTGGAGAGGGACATCAAGGGGATCCCTGTGAAGTCATTTTTGCATAGAAGGGAGTGAATAGCTTGTATTTTGTGTAGCCTAGTGATGACTCCAGGTGTTGAAGGGATCTCAGAGGAATACCAATGAAGACTTCACTCCCAAACAACTCCTTGTGCGAGGTTTGCAAGCACGAGCCTATCAAATTGTGTCACACAAGTGCCTACCAGATTGTGTCAATGTGATTCCACAAGAATGAAGAAGGGTAAAGGAGAGATAAGGGGGGAAGGAAAGAGAGGGGGAGGGATTGTGGAAGGGAAGGAGAGAGTGAAGGGGGAAAGTGGCAATCACAAGGCAACATATAATGGAAAAGCAAGAAGCCTCACTCACAAAAAGATAGAGAGAGCTTGTATTCCCAAAAGTTGCATGTACACAATGAAGACCAAAGTCAAAATTTTGTCCTTTTATACACTCCACCTTTTGAAGGGAGGGCCATCACTGTGTTCTCTTTTACCTCTTCTCATTCTCTTTTATAAGCGCTTGGGCCCATATGGCTCCACAATGGATAACATATTGCCTATCTCACATCCACTCCTCCTTCTCTACTTAATCTTTCAAAACTTTTGGCACTTGCATGAAGTGTTAACCATGGTGGTTAACAAGTCCCCCTTCTTGGTCCCAATCCATCCTTGGATTGTGTCCGATGCATGATGCCAAACTTCAGGGTGTTGGTCATGATGCAAAAAGTCAGTGGTGGGAGATTCTACAAAAGGGATGGAGCAGCTTCCAAAAATGTGTCTTGAACATGTCTTCAAAGGTTTAGACATGATGACCATGAAGATTGTGGACACGGAGATCTAGACACATTATTTGGGGTGTTGAGGTCACATACTATTTGGAGCACAACTATTGAAGATTTTCCTGTGTAGTAGGCTATTGAGTGGGGATATTCCTTAGCACAATGATGAGCAAACTGGAAAAATGCGTTGTTTCTATGATTGCCAGATTTGGGACCGAGGCAAAAGTTGTGTTGAATTCCTCCATCTATGCTCCCAATGCATAGGAGGATCCCCTTTTTGGAAAATCAAGCATGGAAAAATTATATGCTATATTGGATCAAAGGCCTGCATATCTTCAAAATATTTCTAGGTTCGCGTCTTTGGCATAGCGGCATATACGTTGGATCAACACATCGGTTAACGCTCACTGAGCAATAGGTTCACCAAAAAGCCTCATGCTTTTAAAAGGGAATTCTCCACTGAGGTTGGAGTCCTACTGTTGCATCTATAGTTGGCACCTGATTAGGATCTAGCCTCCTGTAGCTGCCTTTGGTACTTTTGGCATGTTCATGCTGGCACCTTTTGAAGCTCCTCTGAATCAACTCGGTCCTTTCGAGTAAGCTGGAAAATTTGGAGATTGCCCTTCCATTTGTTCACGTCGGACACATCATCGATGACTTTGAATGATGTGATGGCCATGTATCAAGTGTTGTGGCCAGGCATAAGATGTTGAGGTTGCTCCTTTTCTTTGTGTGATGGGCTTAACATTCAGGTGGTGCAGTGGTGTGCTACGAGGTGGATGGTTACTATGAAGGGTCAATGGCAGTAGTGATAGTGGAGGTGGGGTCTTGATGAGGTGATGTGTCAAGATTAGATGGAGGGGGAAGTGGGAGAGAAGAGTTAAATAAGGCCCATTTTGTATCAACATCTACTTCAAGTAGAGCCATTGGGTATGCTACATGCGAATCATCAAACCAGTTAATCCCAGTTTGAATATCTTCTAAAAGGCTTCAAGAATATTATTGTAAAGAGATATTATATCAGTGGGGGGGTAGTGCTTGCTATTGTTTGCAAAAAGGCGGTTGAAGATGAATTCCGCATCATTACAGCCATACACTTTCAACCACTCTATGCTTCTAGCCAAGATTTGTGGGTTGCAAGGTAGGACTTGGAGTTTGTATCCTCAAGGTGTAGGCGCATGTGCCCTGGCTTGTATCTCGCCGACTGTCACCTTCTTGGGAACCCAGCAAACGTTGCCATAGTTCCCATCCCGCCAACCATCGCCATATCCTATCCCCATGACTTGTCACATTACGCCCTCCCCCCGGTTGTAGGGATACCAAAAACTATAAAAGGACCCCCTATCCCCCTGAGTTGTCACTTGGATATGAAGCTACTAGGAGAATTCATCCAGGCCTACAACTCCAACACCAACGTTGGCATCATGCATGACGCAATAGGCACCCCCCACTTCTACCACAATGTGGATGTGGTGCGAGCTACCTTCGGCCTCCCAGTCATTGCCGACAAGTATGCCTAGAAGAAAAAGATGCTCAACGCCCTCAACTAGATCTGTAGAAATGACCAAAAAAAGAGCAAAGGGCACATCCACTTCTTTGAGATCGTCAAGCTAGAGTTGGAGAAATTGGCACGTGCACTCCAGTGGTGGTTGACCCAAGTCAAGCATATGCATCACAACCTATCCATCATGCCCAACATCTTGGCAAGATTAGAAGCCCCCTAGGTCACCAACTGGGTGGACTATTTTGGCAACCAGATGCGGGAGGACCTCAAGATGCACTTCAAAGTCCTCGACAACCCTATGCTCTACATGCTAGTACTCTACCATATGCTGCAGCAGCAATTGCATATGGCCATATGACCCGTGCCAGCCGATGAAGAGGAGAGAGTGGCTATGCTAAAGCGATCAAGGATAGAGCCGAGTGCCACCCCTGCTAGTCATCTTGCTCAGTCACCCCTCCACAGTCAGCTACTTGTCGGGTACGAAGACTGACAGGTGCAAGCATTCCTATGCAGGCAACATCGAATGCAGCACTTCGATGCACACTCCAAGGGCAAGGCCATAGCCCAGGACCCCATCCACACCGATGACCTCCCAGCAGATGACACTGTGCCATTGGTGTCCACTCCGGAGCCCAAGATACTCAGGAGACCACCTCCTTCGTCATTGTCATCCTCGTGGGTAGGGCTCACTGAAGCCCTTCAATTTTGTAGTGCACCCCAATATTAGACCGTGGGTGGTTACACTAACATGTCAGCTGAGCAGCTCTCCCATGTCGATCAGAGGAGCTCCAACTACTTGATGCGATGGCCCAGCTCCCATAAGTGGCACGAACGATTTTGCAAAGGCGACATGAACATGCCTCCTAGCTCTCCTCCACTCTCCTTGAGGCACAACTCTCTGCACGCGATAGCCATATGCTGATGGTTGCCACCCAAGTTGCAAGGCAAATCGACTTCAACAGAGTGGAAGAGTATCACAACAAGGACAAAGAGCTGGAACTCTCTATCACAAGCTAAAAGACAAGCTTTCTGCCAGTGAATCCCTAGTCCAAACCCTCATGGACCTATTGGACAAGGCATAATCTTGCCTCCACACCGTAGACGAACAAAAGGCATAAGCCAAGGAGTAGCAAGCCATACTCAAGGATGAGTTTGTTAGGTAGATCTAGACCCTCTAAGATCTCTTGGCACAAGAGTGTGCACTCATTGTTACCATGCAGGTAGAAAATGAGCGCATGCTTACCTCTAGCCGCCTAGAGGAATCCGTGTTGGAGACAAGGAGCAATAAGAGTTCTAGATGAACGGCAGCCAACTCCCCACATACACTCTCACTCCATGCACCATCCCCTAAACCCTACAAATGCACTTCAACATCCTTCATGCACAAACCTCATCTTCCACATAGACCTCACCACCCCCCTTCCTCCCAACGCACTCCAAACAAGCCTTCATCGCAATTCCAACCATTGCTACCCCATCCTCACCATGTCATACTTCTCTCTCGATCTTTAGCCCGTGATCTTTAGCCCGCCAGCCTCTACCTTCTCTGTCCCTCTGACCTTCAGACCCTTGCTGCCCACCCTATCTTGCTCAACTTCCAAGCGTGGTGTCGGGTCATCACATAGTCCACCAATTACCCATAGGACAATGATGTGATGCAACTAGCCAAGCCCAATAAAATCAGCCCATGGGTCTGCACTCCCGATGGCCTCCAAGCCGATATCAAATGGATGCAGACCTACGGCTGGGCTTAGCAGTCCAAATGCAAGGGCACCTAGTTGCATACTGCTCCACTGCCTACCATCCCCTCGGAATAATCATTTTGTACAACTAAGTGCTACAGGCTCTCCAGGACTCTCTTGAGTACTTGGTCAACAATTTTGAAACAATCCACCTAGTTTATCATCCTAAAGAAGTCACCGAGAAGGAGGGGTACGAAGCCGTAGCAGTTTTCAACTCCACCGCCCCACCCGCTGAAATCCCATAGCCGCCTCCTACTGATCCTGCTCAACCCCCTAGCAAACCACCCACCCGATATGCCCCCACTCCCCCGCATAAACCTCGTCAAGTACTCCTCCAATGCCTCCAACACAAGCCCTGCACAGCACGAGACCTCCTAGTCTATCTCTCCAATGCTCCTGTTGACCTTCCCGAGGAAGATTCAAGTAGTCGTACTCCAAAATTAATGTTCTTGATAAACACTTTCACGTAAATAAAGTAATAATTGAATTAGGATCACCTTTAACATGCATATGGATAGGAACCATATGCATGATCTTCTTGAATGGCCTCTAGTTGTTATATTCTGCATGCCATAGGGTAGTCACTCAGGTATTCATGGGAGGAAATCTCCCATGTGGAATCCAACCATACATTCCTTCAATAGTATGTCTGCCCATAAACTGTGGGTAATTTTCTAGACATATAGAGAACCATATTTCCTCAATCTGATATGGTGTCCAAGATGAGTTTTTATTGGTTTTGGGCAAGATATTGCTACTTTTATAGGGTAGAACATACTCAAAGCTTGAAGTAATTGAGATGTATACACACACTTGGTGTTTGTCACTTTTAATTAAGTAATTATTCAATCCTAGGTGGTATTGAGTAGCATCTATGCCAAAGGTTTCACTACTTATGTATATGATAATACACCTAGGCCACACAAAGAGTATATATGGTCGAATACCTTGTTGATGGGTTAAAGCTTCCAAATGGAGGTTCGAGGTGTTTTGGGACATGTATGCCTCTAGGATGCTACAATAGTGGCATCAAGGGACAATGGCTCCTTGCTGCCTAATAGTAGGCAAGGTTGAGAGACAATATGCCTAAGCTTTGTATGTAGATTAGAGATTGAGGACCCATGCTACTCCTTAATGTCAATGAGATCAACTGCAAGTAAATCAAACTCAAAAATGTGTTTTTAAAACTTTTAACAAGTGTGATCATGCTTCTTTGTATTGCTTAGCTTTTGTGATGATTTCCATGCCTTAATGGGCATAGTCATTAGGAGTGGTTTTTTCGATTGAGCTCAAAGTGAATGTTGCAATCTATAAATGTACTTAACACCAATGAATTTATGCTCTCTTGTCTTGCATTACAGGCATGGAATCTTAATAAAAGACTAGTTATTTTGTAGGGGAAACTAGGATGGACTTGTTAATAATATAGTTGAGATAATGTAACTTCAGATCATCAAGAGGTTACTTGATATTTTATGTAGCAACTCAAGATCTTGAATGTTTGAGATGATGAAAGGGATGTCACATTTGCTATCCCAGTAGATAGGTATGTCCCATAATTGTAATATATATGGTAGGTTCTCCCTAGGTTTAGAAGTTAGGTGGTCTCGCATCCCCGTTGCTTTGAGCTTGAAGGACTCCACTTCCAAAACCCTAATGTTTTTGAGTAGAAGTTGGGTCTCTATGTTTGCATGATATACATTTGCAATTGCAAAGTAGTATATGTGGAGTTTGTTGGGCAAACCATGTGCCTTCAAGTTTGTGTAGCTGGATCTCCAATTATTTGAATCTCTTTTTTTGTGTTTCCCATCCTCCCCTTAGCAAATCTTGCCTCCCTCTTCATGTTTCGCACTTGTCATGCAATGGTGGGCATGTAGTACAAGTTATTGCCCTTTTAAAATCTTGAAATCATTATGAATCAAGCTCAAATTTAAGCATTTGAGCTCCCTTTTATTGGTTTCTTATAGGTGAAATGTCCTTACATGCATTTGATTTGCATGTATGTGCATATGTGCTGGTTTTACATAGTCATGGATCACACAAATGTATTTGGATTAATTGATTCAATGCAGATGAACTCAAGCTTATCCACAATAGATTGAATTCTTTGATTTAATGAAAACTCTCTACTTTTCTCCGATTGGATGGAGGGTTTTGTCATGATATTCTTGTCAAGATGAGGTCAACTCAAGGAGAGATAAAGACTAGTGGAAATTGGGATTATGGGCTTATTCATAGGTCGTTTTACCTCCTTGCACTAGTACAAATCGATTTGTAGGCAATTAGGAGAGGCTATGTGAGTTGCATTGGAGAGGCTTTTGTCTTCATTATCTTGTCCAAAAGCCTACATGCATAGATCTTGATACCTTGTAAGCCCTCTTGGACAAATATGCATTGTAGATGTGAGGTAGCCATGACAAGACACTCAAGGAAAAAGCCAAATACAATGAAGCTCTAGCAGTAATCCTATAGGTGTCCCTCACCATTTATGACCATCTACCCATGCTCAAATTCAATCCAAATGAACAGAGAGATGCCCAAACAACAAATCGACTCTTTTAATGAGCCATATCTCTTAAAGGGTAGTAAGTGTTTATATTTGAAGAAATGATTGATAGTGCCTTTTAAAAAACTGAGAAAAAAATCTACGATTTCCAAGAATCTTAGTATGGCAAAGTACCACTACAATACATGACTCCTTGATTTTGGTCAACTTTTCCCATGTCCATTACCACAATCAATGTGGTACTTGTCCTTTCTATGCAAAACTTGCAAAATTTTCAAAGTGGAAAATTTTGCGATAGGGGCAATTCCTAAAAGTAATGATAGAACAGAGGGAGTGAATGAAGGATGGTGTTGGAGATGGCTGCGGTGATGTTGATGGTGGCCTCAAGATAGTAGATCACCTTCGCTACACACCCTCCACCTATGTTCAGGCTCTCAGATCTAGGTACAAAATGCAATTTTAAGGAAACACATTTGAAGACGGTGGTGAGCACAGAACAGAGTCCAACAACATCACATGCTATCTCCTAGATATTAGCACCTCGGATAGGGTGTTGATGGGAGAGGTGTGCTTCCCTATTTATGAAGACTAAGATTTAGGTTACGACTCAGTGTTTCCTGGTCTTCTGAAAGGCAAAACTCCTCGTGTTTTGACTTCTATCGCCTTTGAAGAAGAGGCTCTGCCCTCTTAGAGAAATGGACTCAGGATTGCGAAGGGTTGAGGTGTGAGAGGGGGGCACGCTCACCCTTCGTATGCATTTGTGGCTCACAACCATCACGGGGGTTTCTTCTCCCTCCCCATTGGAGCACATTCTTCTTATTGCTCTGCCTATGTAGATGGGTCCATGGCCGAGGGAGTACTACGCAAAGCAGATGCCAACAGCTCCCGCCCTTAACACAGAGGTATTAGACTGAATCTCTCAATGACATGCATATGGAAATCCCACCGTAGATGCCCCTGACCCAAGTAAGAGTCTAGCCCTTGATGCAAGTAAAAGCAGAACCACAAGAACTGCGTCCGCAAGAGAGTGTAGTGACAAGGGTAGCTCTAAATCTAGTGACAAAAGAAAAAGAGATGAAGCCTTACCTATTGGACAAAACAAGACACAAGGAAACAAAGATGTACACTCCACCAACCCGCAAGAAAAGAATGGTCCAAAGGGAAAGGCTAATCAAGGAGCAAAAGGAAACGAAGGTGTTACGACTGAAAGGACATGAGCTAGTTTAGGTGAGGGTGACGAAAGAGCATCATGGCTTTCTTGGATGACAAGCTTCTCTCAAACTCTGTGGATTGGCTGAACGCTCACACTCTAGTAAGCCATCTCCCTTGTGTCTGAGCTTGAAATGTGGATTAGAAACAATTGGGTAATAGAAAGCATGAATGTCACTAATGTAAGATTCTTGAGAAAAGGTTACTTTTTCTTTCTTTTTGAAAGACCATAAATGGCTACTAGAGCCTTGCAGTATGGAATCTCGGCTATTAGGAACCAACCACTTTACTTGGAATGGTGGTCTGAAGATGTTTCTCATGATACTCCCAGGTCCACTAGAATTCCCAGATTTGCCTCTCTCCCTTTGTAATAAACTACCTGTATTATGTTGTGGATTAAGTCAGGTGCTAGGAATCATTGGATTTACATCATGCTAGACATATCAAAGGAGCTTCCTAAAACTATGGTAATTTTGATAAGGAATGGTAGCATCCACAGAGAGGAGCTCCTCTTGTATACAAATTTACCAAACTCCTGCTTCTTGTGTGGTTTCCAATCATGTTGTAAAAAATTTCCCTTTAGAGCAGCAAGACTAAAGAGACAACCATCCCTTCTCCCAAGCAGCCCAGTTCCATAGAGAATTGGGTGCCCAAGGCTCCAACAAGTGATGAGAAACCAAGATAGAATGGGGTCCTCCCTCTAAGAGCAATGTTATTGTAGAAAAGGGAAAAGGTCAAGTAACCCCCTCTTTTGCTTCCAAAAATGTCTTTGAGGCTCTAGTGGATAGAGAAACCAAATGGATTAGAGAAAATCAAGGAATAGAAGGTGAGGCAAGGAATTTGAGGAAGATGTCAACAAAGAAGATGCTTATGGAAGGAAAAGGGCTGAGTGAAGAGGAATAAGAGGATGAACTAGTATCGGTCAATCCTATGGTAGTAGGATGGTCCAAGGAATTTGAGGAAGATGTCAACAAACAAGATGCTCGTGAAAGAAAAAGTGTTGCATGAAGAGGAATCAGAGGATGAGGTTGTGTAGGTCAATGTTGGCAGTAAGGACTTCACTATACAAGGTAAGGCCTTCACAATTGTTCAAAATAACAGAATATAGTCTCAGGCAAAGCGAGCATCCCCTCAGGTGAATAGCCCCAACCCCAAGGCCAAAAAGGGGCTCAAGAATGCCAAATAATGTTATATCTTTCAAGACTCTTAATGTTATGGGTCTAACTGATCCTGGTAGGGGAGAGGAAATGGCCCATTGGCTTAGAGCTAAATCCATCTCTCCTACTTTCCTAGCATTACAAGAGGTCAAGATCTCTCTGGAATCAGTCTAGAGAGCAGACTAAAAGCCATAGATAGAAGGAGAAACTGGTGTTACACCACTCATGAGGAAGGGAAAGGTGGCATTGCCATAAGGGTACTCTCATACTACAATGCACGAATATTGTAGATTGTTTCAAATGTCTCAGAGTAGATGGATAATGCTAAAATGTTCAATGAAGGGTCATGATTTTTCAATCATATCAATATATGCCCCCAAGAGTGCTACAGATAGAAAGATAATGCGGGAATCTCTTGATGTTTTAGAAGGCAAATGTAATTTCCTTGGTGACTTTAATATGGTAGACAGAAAAAGGGATGGATGGCTTGAAAAGGGGACAGTGATCAAAGGGGCTGAATTAGCTTCCTGGGAGGAGTTCAAAGATCTACTCCAACTGGTTGGAAATGATATTGATGGAGGATATACATGGTACAATGGTCAAGTAGGTGAGTTCAGAGAGAGTTCAAAAGGGAGGCTAGACTTATGTTAGACCACATGCCTATTTCTCTCTCTTGTGATTTTGGATTTGGCCAAAAGTGATCCTCCTGGTTCAAACAAGACCCAAACCTATTTGATTTAAAGAGTTTTCAATGCAGAAACAAAACATTTTGGGTTGAGTCTTTTTTTGAACACAAACCAGTTTTAGTTTCATGGGCAAAGGTAGTAGATACTAGAAAAATTCAGACTATACTTAAAAAGGAAAGGAAAGATGGGGGGGAAATTAGGGCTCAGAGGATGGATAGAATTAAAGACACTATAAAGTCACTAAAGGAGCTCGCTAGACAAGGGGACACGCTTTCACAAGCAATACTATTAGAAACAAAAAAAGACCTTAGAAGATAGGAGATAATAATTTTAAATGACACTAAGGTGTATTTCAAGGAATGGTGGGCAAGCAAGTTGGACAGGCCAACCAAGGAATCCTTGAAACTCATAAGGAGAAAGAGAGTTAATGAGGAAGTCCCTCTCTTAAAGAGATCTGACAACATTTTAGTTGACAACAAAGAAGAGAACATTAAGCTCATTCAGTGCCACTTTCAATCTCTATCATCCTCTACCATAGTACTAGATAAGGACGTTCAGAGGGCCAAAGAACTCTATCAAACGCTATGAGAGAGAATACTATGTAGAGATTTGATGATGTCTTTCTTCAAAGACCCGTTTCCCTTGAAGAACTTAAAGACGTTGTCATTGACATGGTCGATGGGAAGACCCTAGAGGATGATGGATTGCCAATTGAATTTTACAAGGCATTTTTGGGAGGTGATTAGACCCTATCTTCTTCTTCTGTGGCAAGGAAGTGTCAAGGAAGGAGCCTTGCCTAGCCATGTTAATGGAGGTGTTATCAAACTTATCCCCAAAGAAGAGCCTAAAGATAAAGATGAACCAAGTAATTGGAGGCTCCTTACTATGATAAACTATAGCTATTAAATTTTTTCCAAAGCTTTAGCGCTTAGAAGATGGATGATTGGATTTTACAAGAGAGTAGAAAGGATTCATTAAGGGCACACACTTCCTATAGGTCATTCTCAATATATGGGAGGGGTGTGAATATGCCAAAGAGAAAAAGACAGGGGCAAGGGCATCTTCTTTCTCAAGGTAGATTTTGTTAAGGCATATGATAGGCTTGAATGTGATTTCGTTATTCAGTCTCTTGGAAGTATGGAGATGGGATCACTCTCCTACTTACAAATGCATCAGTAAAAATTAGTGTGAATGGTAAAATGAGCCAGCCTTTCCCCCTAAAGAGGTCATTCAAACAAGGTTGTCCTCCGGCCCCTTTGCTTTTTACTATTGCAGCAGATGCTCTAGGGTGGCTCATTCAAAATCAGGTCAAGGAGGTGGACTTAGAGGCATAGAATTGCCCTTTGGCAAGGAATTATTATGTTAGTAGTTTGCAAATGACACTACTTTTACACCTAAAAATACAACACGGAATATTGAAAGCACTATGAAATGCCTGAATATCTTCTGTAAGGCCTCTTGGTCCAGGATTAACCACATTAAGGCTAGATATGCAACTCTTAATGGGGGTGAACAAGAAGTCCTCAATGGCCTTGGGTGCCATAGAGTCAATAATGGCACTATTTTTAGGTTATTTGGAATCCCCATGGGCTTTGATATCTCTATGAAGCAAAGGTGGGACTATTTTTACGAGCAAATATTGTAGGTAGGAGGATGGTTCTTAATCATTTTATTTACACTATATCAATTTTCTACCTATTCTGATGGCCTCCCTCTAAAATAGTGTTGGACATATTTATCAAGATTTGTATACTTATACTTTTCCCAGATTGCCTGCTTGCCTTTTCGAATTACCAGTATCACAATTAAATTTATGCACACATTATAGTAATATAAGGTCCTTGAGAAGGTCGAAATTGAATTACAAACTTCTTCCCTCTAGGGGAGGAACACTATAATCTCTAAGGTTAGATGGACCTTTTGCATCAAACCTAATAAAGAAAGGGGGTTAGGGGTGGTTGAATTAGCCCTTGCTGCTAAAAAATTATTTGCAACTGTGTAATCAAGGACATAATGAACCTTGATCGTGATTGGGAACAACTTCTCCTAAGGAATATGTAGGTGGTCAGACCTCTTAAAGCACCCAAGTGGAAGGATTTACCAAGTCCCTTGCCACCCTGTGCAATCTTGAGCCTTGTAGAACTAAGGGGAACCCCCTTTGCTAGTCCATCTAGAAGGCCTTTGAAGACATAAAGTCCCATATTCTTTTCTATAGAAAGGGATATTTCATGGCCATTGATTCTATTTGGCATCTACTATTTTCAAAAGTGATCACCTCAGTGAGATGAGGATTTACTTTTTAAATAGCACCATGTTCAAGAAAGGGCTCCAAGCCTAGGGACAATTATGGAATAGAGAGTTGTTTAGATGGAAAACTTGGCTAGAAATTAGAAGAGAGTTTGCTTTAAACAACCAAAGTAAGGGTCTAGCATTAAGCAGCAGGCTAGCATTGTGGCAAGGTTGTCGACACTCAGTGGAATGGAGGAAGTTTTCTTATATATGGTAGGGAATTCCGTTGGGTGGGAAGTTCCACTTTTTTCCCAATCCCCACTCCTAAGATTAATGTAAGGTGGAGTTCGAGGATAGCAGGGATAATTGGAAGGAATAAAAGATACTTGAGAAGATGTTTTGTTTGACTTGGATCACATGCACAAAGAAGTGTGGACTAATTCAAGAGGATATAACATAGTGATAGGGGATGGAAGATGCATGAGATGTTTAGGATCAACTGAAGACATTTTCCACCTCTTCATTGCATGTCCTCATGCAAGAAAAGTCTAGAAGGTTATTCAATTATGGCAATAGGGAAACCAATAAATTGGAAAGCTATTCTGCTAGGAGATGCCTTTAGGACTAAACAAGAGAAATGGATTCAAATTAGAGTAAATGCATTGTGGTTCATCCAGATTGTAAGAAATAACTATCAATTCAATCATGTTGTTATGACAACTGATGCTATCTTCATGTCTTGGTGGGACAGGAAAAAATGATGCTTACAATAAGGAGGTCACCATGCATGGCTAGACACATTAGTAGGTGCGATTTGGATGCCACCCATGCCAAGCCACCCAAGTATTACCATAGAGATGTTTCTTCTTTTGCTTAAGGTTTCGTTATTGCTCTATTGATCACTCTACTCCCAAGATCCATAACGATGGGGACCCCTTCTTCTTGCCATAAGAAGGATAAATATGTCAACTTGTATGTCCTCTCTTAGAGGGATGTTGGTGATGCATATAATTTTTTTGTTGCTCCCTTTTTGCTTGCCACAGTGGTCACAAAACTCTGGTCATCTTGACAAGAACAGGCCTTATCCTCCTTTTTCCTCGTGTGAAGTGGAGGTTGATGATGTATAAAGTTCAAATGATGATAATATAAATCTCTTTTCCCACTCCACCCCACCAGCCCCTACCACCCCCTTCCTCACCCCTCATCCATTTCTCCCCTCTTGCATCCTCACCTCCCCCTACCTCTCTCTTGAATTCTCTCTCTATCCTCTCTCTCTAAAACCCCCCTTCCTCTCACTGCATGCTCTCACCCCCCCCTAACGCACTGGCCAATACGCTTCCCTCCCCTCCGTTGCTATTGTTGCATCATGGACCGCTCTCAGTCGGCACCAATTGCCCTTGGGTGGCACTGCGGGCATTTAGTGTCGTTGATCATCATTCGACACCACGGGTAGGCCGCCCTCGGGTGTCGTAGGACAAGTGGCATGCGGTCGATTACCCACATTGTACGAACATATAATAGTTGGATTCCATAACTTTATGCCTACGCATGAGACATGCAGAAGTATATCATCAACAAGGTATAGCAGCAACTAGATGCTATTCAACATCATATTTACAAATCCAATCTATATGCACGAACATTCATGCTAATATTTTTAGGCAAAGGATATCCTAATTAACTTATTCCTTTATTTGAGTGAAAATATCTAGCAAGAACATAAATGTTAGAGTAGAACTACTTGAATCTATTTACTTAAGCTCTAATAAGGGAGCTAGCCGATTGGTAAGTTTGCATGGGTGGGGAGACTCAAAGATGCCAGGCCCCTACTTCCAGATTACTATGTGATGCATTTCATCTCATATGGAAAATCAATTAATCAGAATACATCATCGAGAAGTTCTCATAGCCATGATTTTCAAACCAAGGTCAAACCCAAGAGAGGAAGGGTTGACACTACCTAGAAAAATAGGGACATTATGCTCAAATAGTTTAAAGAGTTGTAGACACTATCAAGGTAAAAAACTTGACATTGAAAGATCAAGGATTGGTCCAATAGTTTGAAAATTCAAGATCAACCAGTATAGTAGGCATGGTAGACAAAAAAGGATCTCTGTAATGTTGCCATGAAAGTAAAAGAGGAAATCAACAAGGATAGTACAAAGATTTTTTTATTATTTGAACGTGGTATCTCCAAAGAGGCAACAAATAGAAGACCCACCATGAAGGTAAGTGCAAGATTTAGATAATATTTGTCAACCTAAAACAATGCTCCAAATCAATGAATCAAATTTAATGGATTAAGAATCAAAGTGAAAAATAAGTTTTCCCTCTCATGATAAATCTATGGCAATCAATAAACCAAATAGCAAATAGAAGAAAAAGAAGAAATAAGTTAAGAAGAATTTTTAGCCACTGTTTAAACCACAAATGGGTAGAGGATGATCTCTAGCATTAAAATAATAATCTATTCTACGCCTTGAATAAGATGAAATATGACTTGGTTTTGGTTGAGCTTTTATAGTTGAGCCTTGGTAGTGTATGCACTACCTAATTACATACATGCCGTATTTCTTAAGATGTATATCAGTATCCCTTACCAAACGGATAAGCAAATGAAAAGTACTAATACTTGCTACTATGAGGGAGTTAGTTGGCCGCAAAAGGGGTAATAGGTTGGTAGCATAAGGCTTGCATCCATGCCAACATGAGCCATATATGTGAAAGAGGCAACACATGATTGGCTTGCAATTGGTAGTGAGACTTTTAAGAAAGGCCTATTGAAGCCTCTCAACCTTATACAAAAACTAAAAATACTATTGATCTTGGAGTCAAGACACTTAGGTCTCATACACAAACAAGGGCATGGTGTTCTAGATATCATATCCTGTCATCAAAGACTATCGTGTCCCTATTACACTTTTGACATTTAAAAAATAGTTGCAATTATCTTCACATCTTTTGTCAATTTTAGTAGTTTTCTTTTCTCTTTATACAATTGAGAGGTAACTTAAATATTATGAAATGATCTTACTTGAGTAATTTTTTTGGCACATGTAAAGAATGCAAGCCTGTGGATAACAAAAAGAGAGATTTTGAGCATCTAGGACACTTAAAATTGGAGATCTTTCAAAGACCCACCTAAAGTAGAGGTGTCTCTCTTTAGGGAGCAAATGTAGCCAACCAACTTATGAGATTTCAGCAATCATTTGCATTCTCAATGGTTTTATTCATAACTCTAATTCTCATTCTCTCCAACTTGTGACCTTTCACGACTTTGCACGCATCTAACTTTATGACAAACACAAGCTCGTCCCTACAATTTGAAAATTGTAAAAACTAAGACATTCAAGAATGACCTTTAAAAAATTTTAGCTCAAGAAAATAAATAAAATTTTACTTTTCCAATCTTGCATATCATAAAATTGCATCATTGTAGCTTGGACCTTACATACTAGCTTATGTATATCCAACAAAACATTATTAAACTATATGTACTCAAATTTACTTGATCTTTACTTTGTCTTGTTCATATCATCATGTCGATTCATCTCTCTCTTTTGTGAAGCAATCACCTTAGTGGCTTTTGCACTTTTCGTATTGTGTCCTTTTACCTTGTTTGTTCTTTCCAACACCATGGTATCTTATATGTGCAAGAATCATCCTAACAAATCTTGGATGCTTGGATTGATTTTCTTCCCTTGAAATCTAATGTATTATGGTCTCAGTAACAATGGGCTCGTGTTTGGAAAAACATTATAAACATCTAAGAACCCTTGTATACTAATGCCAAAAACATCACCTATGTGAACAACTTATAGATCGGCCATGTTTCTTAAACCAGATGCAACTTTTGCAGTATTGAATGTTGTAATGCACACACTTTTTTTTTTCTTCCAAAAATGAGGGTTATATTATAATATGAAAAGTTTATATATATCTGTGTGTTATCAGCTGAAGAACTCTCTCTGATAGGCATCATAGACACTAAAACAGCAAGGAAACGTGGCTGCGCACATGTATACATCAGGAAGGTGGCTGAACATGAACTGATCCAGAGAGGCTTCATCCGAAGATAAACATCTAGGCCGGTTCTTCAATGGGATCTGACGGAGAGGCAATGCACACTATTTTGGGATCCCTAATAATGGAAATGAGCTATGCCTTCTCATAGCATAAAGTTTATCACATGCACCTCTTTCAACAACCTCGTCCATAAAAGTCCTACAAAAAGTGTGATGATGAGCTAAGAAAGAAACAAGAGTATCTTTGTGAGGATTGTATGAAGTGCTTTACAACTACAAGAAACAAAAGTACATAGTTTGGAAGATACAAAGTGTGTCCCTTGCACCCTCACTCCACTACCAATTGCCAAGCACTCCATTGATTTCATAGCCTTCTTCCTATGCTTGTAACCTTTATTTTGTCCAATTGCATAGTTAATGCAATGAGTTGTTGTTAGAGGGATAGAGTTTCTTGCAACAAATATGCCTTATCATTACATAATCTTGTAATGACCTCCTCTATCCTTTTGCTAGCATTACACATTTATATATCTCAACTTGACAATTTGTGATGTGTGGTATCAAGGGTATCAAACACGCTATTTGTTCTCATGTTAGCCTTTCGTGCATGTTATGCAAAGCATCTCTATGTTATTTGTCCTTGTCTTAGCTTTTCACACATATTATACACAATATCCTTAAGTTTTTCATATTTTTCTTGCATCATTGAAGCTGCAAAATGGGTTTGTGTATCATTGAGACTAATGCAATTGCAATACCCAAGTGGTCCATGTTAACCATCTCCTATGTGTTAATCTTGACACATTCTCAAATATGAAACATGGACTTGCTAGAGGATCTACTAGGTAGAGTCTATTGATATTCTATAGGTCTGCATGCCTTTCTCATTGCTTATAGTTGGTTTGATATTTGTTTGTTGACATTCTTGTTTCATTACACTAATGAGTTATAGCATACTCAGGTTTAACTTCAATGTGTAGGAATCTTCATCAATTCTCTTTAGTAAGATCCTCAAGTCACAACATGGTGAGAAGAAAAAGAAAGAGTGGAAGGTAACAAAGATTTGAGATTAGAATATAATAATATGGTTGGAAGAAGAAGGATGTAGCGGATGAAGTGATATGGGTACATAATAATGGTCAAGGGAAAGGTTTAGAAGGCTCTAAGACACTTTTGACAAATTTCCAAATGTTCAATGGAGTGGTATTTGGCTAGAGAGTTTTGGAGAAGGGGGATCATCTTGGTGAGTATTTTTCTAGACATGTGGCCCTTCCAAGTGGGAAAGGAAGGCACAATTTTTGGGGGATATTTGGGACCATCAAAGCCTACGGGGTGCACTTCTTAGGGGGTTATGGGACCGTCTCTAGGCAACTCGTATGAGAAACGCTTTGAGTCCAAATCCCGCCTAATACCTTTAAATAACATTGAATTCCTTCTGATAGAGCATACAAACATCTCTTTAAAGCTAAACTGTGCGACTTTTTTTGGGGGTCCATGTCATGATCAGATGTGCAAGACCTTAAACAATGTTGCGTCATTTTTTTGGGGACCAATATCTCAATTGTATTAGTGAAAACGATTACATCCTTGGAAGCTATACTTTCAATGAGCAATTGCTTAAAGGAACAAAGTACGCCTTCAAGTTAGCCACAAAATACCAAAGAAAAACTTGAAGATGCAAAGAAAGCTAAAGAAAACCTACAAAAAATAAAAAATAAAGCCTAGTATTACATAAAGATGCAATGATTAGTGAGGGGCTCTCTCCCTATCTGTCCCTCCACTCTCTTCATCGCTCCACTCCAATTGCAAATATTGTGATCATTCCCCCATCTCTTGCAATCCTCCTCTTCCACATTCTCTCCCTCCAATCCAAACTTAGACCCTATTTCTTGTTGGGAATCTCCTTCTATAACCACTTCCTCCTATAGAATACGACTCGAGGACCTTTGCCACATAAAAACATAGCCACTACCCTGAGCTAACGCAACAATTGAATGTGACACAAACGTTGGAATCTATTTGAAAGAGAATAAAGTGACAACATTTTGGTGACATTAGCAAGGCGGTTCATGCATGAAGTGAGAGCAAATCATGCATAGGCATGCATGAGGAAAAAGATCTAGAGATGTTCAAGGAATTATTTCTCCAAGGCTAGGAGTGATTAGATTAGATAAGGCCTTTGTGTACAGTCATTTTGTCAACAAAACAAAAAAAGGAGCTAGATCTGCACGTTGCCAAAAAATAAAAAACTAGAGCTAGCACAACAGCTAGAGTTTTACTTTCCAAAGGCAGTCAAAACCTATGCTAGAGTGTTTCTCTAACCAAGGGGGACACCAAAAAGGAGTCTTACTCCAAAAATGAAGGGACAAGTATCATATCGATGGTGGTAATGGACATGGGAAAAGTTGACCAAAACGAAGGAGTCATGTATTGTAGTGGTACTTTGCCATACTAAGACTTCATGTATAGATCAAAAGTTATTAAGTTGCCAACTTAACACTGGATAGACGTATTGGTGCTCGGTTCTCTTAAGGACCAGAGTGTTGGACTATACAAGTGGTTTAGAATGGATCTGATTGTTCATGTATGACATGGAACAAGAGCTAGAGATACTTGTAAGTTTTTGGACAAGATTATGAAGACGTACTATACTTGTTTTCGAGATGGGAGTTGGAAGATGTCCATCGACATGGCTAGATATGATTTAAAGGCTATGGTGCCCATTAGGTGGAGGCAGATATGGATAGACTAGGACCTTAAATTTAGATCAATGAGATATGACCACCAAAAA
Organism: Dipteris shenzhenensis; assembly: GCF_047967505.1. NCBI lineage: Eukaryota > Viridiplantae > Streptophyta > Polypodiopsida > Gleicheniales > Dipteridaceae > Dipteris > Dipteris shenzhenensis. The sequence continues at coordinate 50,995,404 of NC_141619.1, read as the reverse complement.
AGACAAAGAAGAGACTTCCATGCTAGTACTTGAAGACCCTGTAAGATTCTCGAGTGACGGACAATTCAAAGTCATGTTCCGAGGTGAGGAATCTAAACAAGTTACAAAGAACCCCACCACGAACTATGCTTTAGCCACTCAGATTGTAGAGCCAAAGTCTTTGAAGAGACAAAAGATGTGCCTGAATGGCGGGTCTCCATGGAGTCAAGGATGAATGCTATTCTGAAGAATCATGCTTAGCGCTTGGTAGACAAACCTCTCATGTGGAAGGTGATTGGCACCAAGTTGTTGTATAAGGCAAGGTTCAAGTTATGGTGGTTTGGACCAATACAAAGCCAGGCTAGTGGTCAAATGTTATGCTGAAGCCGAGGGGTCTTGACTTTGATGAGACCTTTTCCCCAGGTCGAGTCTGTGCTCTTAAATGGCGACTTGCGGAGCAGCTGATGGATTTCATGTAGTAACCGTGTGTGTAGACTGAGGAAAGCTTTACATGGGCTGAAACAGGCCCCACGGACATGGTACCAATGCATTGATCTCACTTATGGGTACAAGCGCATATGAAAATCACGTACAACACAAGTGTGAGCTGAATGATTTCTGTGACTCAATTGGAAAGGTGAGTGGGACACCAGTAGACACTCTATATCAAGGTATTATTTCATGCTTGCATCAGGTGTCATTTCATGGCTCAGCAAGAAACAGCCAAGGGTTGCTCTTTTTTCAATGGAGCAGAGCATAAAGCAATTTGTGTCGCAGCTTGCGAGTTGTTGTGGCTCAATGGATTTTGGAGATATGGATGATCTTCTTCAGGAGGGTGCACTAATTATTTTGTGCGACAATCAGAGTTGCATAGCGATTATTGCCAAGAACCTGTGTTTCATGCATGAAGGAAACACAGTGAGGCCTATTTACCATTTTATCCAGGAGCTCTTCATCGATGATATAGTGAAGCTGATATGTTGTCCGACTTTCGAACATCATCTCAAGTGTGTTCAAGAAGTCTCTTAGCTGGAGCACCTCATATGATGCATGGGTATATGCAACAGTTGGTCATTGAGAGGGGGTGTTGCAAAAGGTCAATAACCCACTTGTGAGCCCCCATATGAGGATGCCACATGCTCAGTAGACCTAGTTAGGGTAGAGACATACCTGGAGCATGGACTTGCTGTACGGCTTACTGTATGGCCCATGTCCCATCCTGGTTTACATACTGAAATAGTACACAGGACAGCTGAATAGAAGCAGCACATTGTGCAGTAGGGCCAGGCCTAGTTATAGGTCTGGCAGGGCCTGGTAGCGGGTTGAGTTTGACAGAGCTGGGTTGGCCTGGATCCGATCGCCCCATTTTACAGACCAAGTCGGCCTGGTCAGGACGTGGGCTGCCAGCAATAGGTGGCTCAGTTTTTTATCCCACTGAAGGCACACAGGAGCAGAAAATAGCCATCTTACTTTGCCCTCACATCTCAGATTTGTGCAGCTTTTCTCTGGCTGTCTTTTGCTCAGCAGTTTGATGGATGTTGTAGCTCTTGCCTAGAGCATTTTTTCTCCACTTCAGGGGTTGGTATAATCTGAGTATTGTTGGAAGCATTTATGCTACTCTATCCCTCTATCCTTTTACAGTTTGTGGGTTTAGAATTCAGCGTGCATCTAAAGTGTTTTGCGAGAGTCATCTAGATCTACCCGCTGCATTGGAGGTTGAAGCTTAGCTTCTGTGCTAACAGAGATCCATGTGGAGCAGCTAGAAGGATCTCCCTACATTGGATTCATGGACGGAGTTTGTATCTTGTGCCGGATAGAAGCAAACAGTTGATGTTTAGTGCCTGTCAGATTTCCCACTGTTCCATGCTTAAGAGACAGCCAGACGGTCATCCGTCGATAAAATGATGGCTTGGCCATCAGTAAAGGTGACACATTGGTGACTCTCTACTCGGTTATCTTAGTGGACATCCTACAGGTTGTTAACTCAGGTTGGCAGTGCCACAGCCAGTGGGTACTACGGTCCTGACCGGGTTGGAGATTGTGATGGCAGCTGATCAAACGTTTCCAAATGAGGTTCCTTGCTGGAGTCAGGATCCACAAAGTAGCTCAGCATCCTCGTTCCTTCCTCATCACGTTTAGAGCAATTTCATTGGCCCGTGTTCCGCATTGTTGCAGGAGGAGACCTAGTAGTTATCTCGCCATCTGAGCCCTCATCAGGTGTAGCTAAAGAGGTGTCTTGAATTAGGGTAGAGTGAGAGATAGAGACTCTCGTGTTGTATATTTCCAGCAGTCTTGATGTATCACCTTTGGCGAAGCTAGGTGATGATCTGGATGCCCAAGCTTGATTTAAGTCTGATTCAATCAATCGACAGCACTGCATACTATGACCAGAGCATCTACAAATATGTGCAAACAGGGTGCCCAGCGGCTGACATCTGCTCACTGGGATCAGGTCAAATTTGAGTCAGATCAGCCTACTCAAGATGTCATGCTTCTTACAAGGGGCGAGGATAGACTATTCCTCCTCTGGCCACCTTTTGTAGAGGAGGAATTGTACAAGCCGCAAAAGCCCACTAAAACCCACAGCAAGGAGGAGCAAGTAGGGCAATTATAGGAGCAGGACATCAATCCTAGTTTGGTTCCTCGACAGTACGTGTATCTCTCAAATAAGAGAAGAGGTTTCTACACGGGGCTTTGTCAACACATCTGCCAACATGTTAGTGTAGGGAGTGAATGATTTCAAGAAACATTTTGAAGTAGGTGGTGCACAAATGGAATTGCAGATCAATGAACTTGTTGAGATTGTGCTGCGGTCCATTTAACTCAAAAAATGCTGCCATCATTGTTAGGTTCCCCACCCCGGAGAAAGAGAGGGATTTTCCTACCTAACACCAAATAGGCAAGTCGGGCTTTTTGTAATTACGTCTTGCTGGGTATTGCTCATTTACGCGCGTCATGACCCCCTCAAGATTTCCAGTGTAATGGCAATAGTGACTAGTCTGAGTTTGTGTACGCAGAGGACAGATCATTTCCCCTTTCAGTACAAGTTTCCTAAGCACGCAGAATGCTTCAGCTAGCCCAGCTCCCTGGCACCCACTGTGCATCAGGAAGTAAGTGCATCCGTCGATTGCATTGGCCGCAATCTGGCGGGAAGTGTACAAAAGCATACATGAGTGGGCCAAGTAGATTATGATATGGCAATCTCGCCATCTGAGCCCTCATCAGGTGTAGCTAAAGAAGTGTCTTGAATTAGGGTAGAGTGAGAGATAGAGACTCTCGTGTTGTATATTTCCAGCAGTCTTGATGTATCGCCTTTGGCGAAGCTAGGTGATGATCTGGATGCCCAAGCTTGATTTAAGTCTGATTCAATCAATCGACAGCACTGCATACTATGAACAGAGCATCTACAAATAAGGACCACATGTTGCTGCCTACATTGTAATGAATAAAAGCTGGTGCCAACATTGTTGTTACTGCAAGCTAATCATGTGTGGTCTCTTTGACATACATCTATGCCTCATGTTGGCAGGTACGCAAGCCTAATGCTGCTGAAGATGCTATCCCTGCCATGGCCAACTCACTCGAGGAGGTTCGTACCGACAGCAATCTAGGCAGCCAGGCAGGCTGGCATATGGAACGCAAGCAGCGGTCGTCGGGAGTCTGTTAAAGCACGCACCGCATAGGAAAGTAGGGCTAGTCTCTTGGCAGCGGAGCATGTTGACTCTTGAGCAAGAGCAGGGAGAGAATTTGGGCCGAGTTCCTACATCTCTCGTCTGGAGAGGTGCTTCACCAAAGATTCCAATGCAAGAATAGGATGGGCAACATGGACAACCTGTGGAAGACAGACAGGAGGAGCAGATGATTTTTGCTGGGTATATGCTGTTCCTATCATTAGACAGACCCAGGTACTGATGCATGGTATATATATGCTGTGACCCATGTACTCATGCATAGGCGGTGTGGAACCTGACGGGATTGATAAGCCAAAAAACCGACGGGGAGGCCGTACCTGGGTTTTGCAAGCCATGCTGGCATGCTCGTGTTTTCGAGATAAGAGATGCAGATTTACAAACATGGGTTTGGCAATTCGAGACTTGTGCTTGAAGCTCAATCGATCGTCCAATTTGACCTTGCTTTGGAAGGGGGCCGCGCGAACGCGAGCCCCCGCTGCCACAAATTACGAGGGAGATGCTAGGGTGCAGCCCATCCGTAGTGCAATGGAGAGGCCGACCCCAGGCCATCGACCTTCCAGATTACCGATAGACCCCGCCCAGGTAAGTACGTATTCAAGCCACCCTGGGATCGCTTTAAGAAGGCTCCCGACCATCCCCCCGACCCAACCTCTATATGGCTTTAATAAGCGCTTTCCACGTGGCATCTTTCAAAGAATATATATGGCCGGATACCTTGTTCATGGGTTGAAGTTTCTCAAATAGAGGTTTGAGGTTTTATGGGACATGTATTCCTCTAGGCTACTACAAAGTGGCATTAAGGGACAATGGCCCCTTGCTGCCTAATAGTAGGCAAGGTTGAGATATAATATGGCTAAGCTTTGTATGCAGATTAGAGTTTGAGGACCCATGCTCCTCCTTAATGTCAATGAGATCAAGAGCAAGTAGCTCAAAGTCAAAAAATGTGTTTTTAAATCTTTTATCAAGTGTGGTCATGCTTCTTTGGATTGCTTAGCTTTTGTGATGATTTCCATGCCTTAATGGGCATATTCGTCAGGAGTGGTTTTTTCACTTGAGCTCAAAGTGAATCTTGCAATCTATAAATGTACTTAACACCAATGAATTTATGCTCTCCTATCTTGCATTATAGGCATGGCCTCTTACTAGAAGACTAGTTATTTTGTAGGGGAAACTAGGATGGACTTGTTAATCATATAGTCGAGATAATGTAACTTGACATCGTCAAGAGTTTACTTGATATTTTATGTAGCAATTCAACGTCCCGAATGATTGCAATGATGAAAGTGATGTCACATTAGGTATCCCGAGGATAGGTATGTCCCATTGTAATATATATGCTAGGTCCTCCCTAGGTTAGGTTATCTTGCATCCACTTTGCTTTGAGATTGGGTACTCAACTTCCAAAACCCTAATTTTTTTGAGTACAAGTTGGGGCTCTATGTTTGCATGATATTCACTTGCAATTGCAAAGTAAAATGTGTGGAGTTTGTTGGGCAAACAATATGCCTTCAAGTTTGTATAGCTCGATCTGTTTCCCATCCCCTGTTAGATATGCTAAATGCCCCACCCTCCTGGTATCCACCAGTGGTCCAAGGTGCTCAAGTTGTATGGCCCCCATATGAGGAGAAGCCATGTGTGAGCCCACGACACTGGATGGATCCTGACTTGCATGTCAGATGAGGTCTATCAATGAGACCGTTGATGGTAGAAAAGTGATTGTGTGGGAGCCCCTTGCTCTCGCTAGGGACTGGGGGCTAGCTAGCCCCTAGTTGGACAGTCTTAGGGGGGCAGCGGCCCCCTTGGTGGGGGTTCGGGGGCGAGAGTCCCTGAGGCGATGGTATAGGAAATATTCCTTGAATATTCCATGGACGACTAATCTGTTCCACCGACTAGGTTGACTGGTCGGCTCCACCGACTACGTTGTCCTCACAGCCATAAAGAGGCGACCTCCCTAGTCCATTGCATCAGATCAGATTAGATCAAATCTTCCAGCTAGTAGCTCTTCACCTAGTATCTATCTAGATCGCCATCTAAGCTCCACTGTGGAAGCGCACGGGTGGACGAAGCCATCATGTGTACTACATCAGTATTGAAGGAAAATTTTGTTCGTCTCCAGTTTGCTGTGTACTCTCTATTCTTTGTTCAGTTTCTATTCCGTTGCGCCATGTAATTTAACATGGTATCAGAGCCCAGGCGGCTCTAAGGATCGAAGAATAGAAGAGAGATGAGGGCTTCAACAGCATACGGAGTGATGGCAACAGGAAGTGGCTCGAGTTCAGCAGCTACTGCTTGTTGGGATATCTCAAGGTGTATGCCTCAGGCACACCTTATGTTTCTATGTGTGAGTGCTAGAGGCACAGTTAGGTGCCCATAAGCACAGTTAGGTGGTGGAGAGCCACATAGGATGATTGAGAGAATCTAGGAGCAGATTGAGGAGATGATTGTGGAGCTCTGAGGTCATCAGTGATGTCAGTGAGCTTGTATGAGGTGCCTACTTAAGGACCTTAGTCTTCTTCATTCCATAAGCAAGTATTCTGATTTTGTGTCCACTCTACTCTTTCCTTTCAGTATTTCAACATGGTATCAGAGCCCTTTGATCCCCCTTGAGCCCATTTCTGCCACATCATCATCTTCTTCTTCATCTTCTTCTTCCCAATCTTCCTCCTTCTATCTGGGTTAGACCCTCTCATGGCTGCCATATATAATCTTGAGAAGTTCAATGGAAAGGGCTTCCATACATGGCAAATGAAGGTGAAATTTGCATTGATGCGGGAGAACTTATGGGGACTTGTCAAACCTACTCCTACCGCTTCTTCTACAGCCTCCAATGCTGGAGAATCCTCAACACCGACACGACCAGCAAGGGATCCAGCAAGAGAAGAAAAGGCATATGGTATCATTGCTCTTGCTTTGGGTGATGATTATATACACCATATCTCTGATTTGGAGTCTCCTTCGGAAGCTTGGCAGAAGCTAGACATGATTTTTGGTGCAAGCTCTCACATCTCTAAACTATCACTTAAAATCTCTTTCTTTGAATTAAAGATGGCAAGTGATACTACTTTAGCTGCTCATGTCAACTATATGCGGAGTCTTATGACTCAATTAGCTTCTATCAACTCTCCTATCACTCCTGATGATGCTATGGCAGTGTTACTTAAGAGTATGCCTGAAAGTTTTGATCACATTGTTAGCACTTTGAAGAATCTTCCCAATCCTAACCTTGAAGGCATTATCTCTGCTCTCCAAGAAGAAGAAAGGCATATGGAGCTAAGGAAAGGCAATGACACCGCTTATGCTGTGAAAGTCAAGAAGGGCAAGTATACTCCTTGCAATCACTGTGGAAAGACAAATCACCTTTCAAAGGACTGCTTCAAAGTTAATCCATGCAAGCACTGTGGCAACAACAACCATCATGAGAAGTTTTGCAGAGCCAAAGCTAAGACAGAAAATGCAAATCTACTTACAGTTAATGAGCCTCCACAAGATGAGGCATCCTTTGAAGATTATGCATTTTAAACACATCTCTATGTATGCTCCAGATCTCTCTTTTTATGTCAAGGTACTCAGCCTGGATAGTCCTCCAAAATGAATGAAAATAAACTATTGTGTTTTGTGTGTTTTGTAAACACCTCTGGTCACCTTATGATGTAGGCCATGTGTATGTTTTGTTCCATGGTACCTCCTGCAGACATTGTGTGCATGTACATGCAGGGGAGATAACCATTGGAAAGTCTTTTTGTATCCCTTTTGTTTACCTTACACCCAAAGGGAACCCTTGCTAGCATGAGAACCTAGCCATAGATTTATCCTTGACCACCATGAGATGGCATGAGAAACTATGAGACTAGATGTATCCTTGACATAGCCTGAGGCATTTCCTTGAGGGGGGGTTTGTTGGGATATCTCAAGGTGTATGCCTCAGGCACACCTTATGTTTCTGTGTGTGAGTGCTAGAGGCACAGTTAGGTGCCCATAAGCACAGTTAGGTGGTGGAGAGCCACATAGGATGATTGAGAGAATCTAGGAGCAGATTGAGGAGATGATTGTGGAGCTCTGAGGTCATCAGTGATGTCAGTGAGCTTGTATGAGGTGCCTACTTAAGGACCTCACTCTTCTTCATTCCATAAGCAAGTATTCTGATTTTGTGTCCACTCTACTCTTTCCTTTCAGTATTTCAACACTGCTGCACTAACAATCCAGGCGTTGAGGATTCGCCCACCAGCCTTCCTGAAGGCAAGCTAGATGGTACGAACTACACTCTATGGAAGTTTAAAATTACTGCTATTCTGGATTCATATGAGCTTCTGGAGATAGTACTAGGGACTGACCCAGAACCACAAGGAACCCCCAACCCAGCAAATCCGGGGAGTACAATACCTCCTAATGCCGACCTTCTACGAGCTTTGAAACGCAAGAACGCAGATGCTCTGTGTCCCCTGGTTACAAGTACTACTGATAGTATTTTGACCTTGATTCAGCATACATCTAAGGCAACTGTGGCCTGGAACATCTTGAAGAATCAGTATGAGACGCAAAATCAGACAAGTATCCAGAACCTGGAGAATCAACTCACAGCTGAGACGTTTAATGGAGGAGAGATAGCGGAGGCATTCATAACCCAAATGAAAAATCTGCGTGACCAGATGGCTGGTGTTGGGATACAAAATACTAGCGAAGAGCTAGCTCGGCAGTGTCTCCGGATATGTCCACCAAGGTTTGATGGACTGGTAACAATGTTTAACACTCAAGTGAGACCCCAATCATTGTCATTTGAGGAGTTCTGTGCTTTACTTATGGAGGAGGAATTGAGGCTTAAAGCTTGAGATGGAGGCGACAATGGGGATGTTGCGTTCTCTGCCACTGCGAAAGGCAAAGGTGGTTCCTTCACCAAGGGTGAGTCCTCTACTAGTGGTGACAAAAAGAAGAAGGGCGGCAAGAGTTTCAGGGAGAATGCTTCTAGTGCAAGAAGAAGGGTCATGTGATTGCAGATTGCCGGGTCAAGAAAGCAGATGAAAATAATGGTACCCTGAAGAAGATAGACAAGGTGAAAGAGGCAGCTAACACAACAGAAGCAGAGTTGGATCTATTTCAAGCCATTAAGGAAGAGTGTTCCTCAGTTCAAGAAGCATCAACCAACTAATTCATGGGTGTTGGATAGTGGTGCCTCCCATCACATGATATGCAAGAAGGGTCTATATTGTTCCATGCAACCTCTACAAGAACCCATCACCATGACGGTTGGAAATAACGCAAAATACCCTCAACCTGTATCAGATGGGCCAGCCTCATCCTGATGATGAGGAGGGCATGCTGCACGAGCCACGGTTGCCATCTCTGCCTCCCTCGCCTCCTCTATGTATGTGTGCCTCAGCTCCCAAAGTCATGCATCTGCAAATACTCGTGCCTCAAATCCAGGTTGAGTAATCGTCTCTACATGTAGAAGACGCTGGTCTTGGCCCCCGACCAAGCTGTTGCTCCATCCACTGCTGCAATGATATCTAAAGCTCTACCTCTCGCTCAATACGATGTGCCTCCTCCGCTTGTGCCTCGTCACCTGGCATGAAATCACCATACAAGAAGCGTCGCGGAAGACATGCTGCAACCACTGAAGTATCAGCACCCTCCTGCTGCAGCAAAGCTTCAAAGGTTTATGGCCATTGCTAAAAATCTAGTGTTTCATGTGCGCGCAAAACATATAGAGATTTAGTATCACTATGTGCGTGAGTTAATTGAGGACGCGAGATAGTGGAATTGGTCTACTGTCCAACAGACCAAAATGGAGCACATATCTTCACCAAGGCACTCGGGAAGGATCAGCTTTAGGGTCATCTTCAAGGACTCGGCATTGGGCCGAGAAGGTAGTTCACCTACGGTGAGGGGGGGTGTTAGATATGCTCAATGCCCCACCCTCCTGGTATCCACCAGTGGTCCAAGGTGCTCAAGTTGTAAGGCCCCCATATGAGGAGAAGCCATGTGTGAACCCGAGATACTGGATGGATCCTGACTTGCATGTCAGATGAGGTCTATCAATGAGACCGTTGATGGTAGAAAGGTGATTGTGTGGGAGCCCCTTACTGTCGCTGGGGACTAGGGGGCCAACTAGCCCCCAACTGGGGGGTCCTAGGGGGGCAGCAACCCCCCTGGTGGGTGTTCAGGGGGTGAGAGCCCTTGAGGCGACAGTATAGGGAATATTCCCTAAATATTCCAAGGACGACTAGTCGGTTCCATCGACTAGGTTGACTGGTCGGCTCCACCAACTAGGTTGATTGGTCGGCTCCACCGACTACGTTGATCCGACTACCGCCCTCATAGCTATAAAGAGGTGACCTCCCCAGCCCATTGCATCAGATCAGATCAGATAAGATCTTCCAGCTAATAGCTCTTTACCTAGTATCTATCTAGATCGCCATCTAAGCTCCACTGTGGAAGCGCACGAGTGGATGGAGCCATCATCTGTACTACATAATATTTCAAGAAAAATTTTGTTCATCTCCAATTTGCTGTGTACTCTCTATTCTTTGTTTAGTTTCTGTTCGCTGCACCGTGTACTTTAGCATCCCCCCTTTAGCAAATTTTGTCTCTCCCTTCATGTTTTGAACTTGGCATGCAATGGTGGGCATGTAGTACAAGTTATGTCCCTTTTGAAATCTTGAAATTTTTATGAATCAAGCTCAAATTTAAGTGTTTGAGCTCCCTTTTATTGATTTCTTATAGGTGAAATGTCCGTGCATGCATTTGATTTGCATTTATGTGCATATGTGGTGGTTTTACATAGTCATGGAGCATAGACTTGTTAATAATATAGTCGAGATAATGCAACCTGAGATCATTAAGAGGTTATTTGATATTTTATGTAGCAACTCAAGGTCTCGAATGTTTGCAATGATGAAAGTGATTTCACATTGGCTATCCCAGAAGATAGCTATGTCCCATTGTAATATATATGCTAGGTCCCACCTAAGTTTAGAAGTTAGGTGGTCTTGCATCACCATTGCTTTGAGCTTGAAGGACTCCACTTCAAAAACCCTAATGTTTTTCAGTAGAAGTTGGGTCTCTATGTTTGCATGATATTCATTTGCAATTGCAAAGAAGTATATGTGGAGTTTGTTGGATCTCAATTTGAATCTCTTTTCTTGTGTTTCCCATCCTCCCCTTAGCAAACTTTGCCTCCCTCTTCATGTTTTGCACTTGGCATGCAATGGTGGGCATGTAGTACAAGTTATTGCCCTTTTAAAATCTTGAAATCATTATGAATCAAGCTCAAATTTAAGCATTTGAGCTCCCTTTTATTGGTTTCTTATAGGTGAAATGTCCTTGCATGCATTTGATTTGCATTTATGTGCATATGTGGTGGTTTTACATAGTCATGGAGCACACAAATGTATTTGGATTAATTGATTCAATGCAGATCCTCAATATATTGAATACTTTGGTTTAATGAAAACTCTCTGCTTTTTGTTTGATTGGGTGGAGGGTGTTGTCATGATATTCTTGTCAAGATGAGATCAACTCAAGGAGGGATAAAGCTTGGTGGGAATTGGGATTGTGGGCTTATTCATAGGTAGTTTTGTCTCCTTGCACTAGTACGAATCCATTTGTAGGCAGTTTGGAGTGCCTATATGAGTTGCGTCATTGCATTCTTTCCTTGATTTTTAGAAATTGAGCTTGGTTGTCATGAAATGAAGCTCTAAATTATGAAATTTTCTTCCTCCCTTGTAATCCTTTGGCATTTTTTTTGCCATTCCTGCACACCTTGACGTTCTTGGTTTGGATGGTGCTTTGCTTGAATGCATTTGAGCAGTAGACTGGAGCTTTTCATTGTCGACTATCTTCTTGGGAAAGTGTGAAAATTTCTTCCTCCCTGCAATCCCTTGGCACTTTTTAGGCCATTCATACATAGTTGGGCCAAGATAACTACCAAAATGTGAACTTTCACTAAAAAGTGCTAAAGTGAACTAGAGTTAACACGAATGTCTGCAACTTTTTTTGTTCACTCACCCTCCATATAGTTGACCCTTTTCCTTAACATATTTAGGCATCATCTTAACACCTGCACTCATCAAATCATGCACTTTTATCAAGAGGGAATACAATTTCCTTGAGTTATGGGTTCTCTTGTGAGAGAAATGGGTGTGTGTTTGACGTCTCTTGTAGTTTTATTGAGTTTGATCCAGTCATGAGCACATGTTTGGATTGACCAAGTTTTGTATGTAGTCACCTTCACAAAACATGTCATGTTTTAGCTCAAGTTTTACTCAAGGGTTGGTTTGGCATTTGGACCAAAGTGTCAACTTGGCTCCTTAATAACTTTTGAATTATACATGAATCCTTAGTATGGCAAAGTACAACTACAATACATGACTCCTTGATTTTGGTCAACTTTTCCCATGTCCATTACCACAATCGATATGGTACTTGTCCCTTCTATGCAAAACTTAAAAAATTTTCAAAGTGGAAAATTTTGTGATAGTGTCACTTCCAAAAAGTAATGATAGAACAGAGGGAGTGAATGGAGGATGGCATTGGAGATGGCTGCAGTGATGTTGATGGTGGCCTCAAGATAGTAGATCACCTTCGCTACACACCCTCCCCCTATGTTCAGGCTCCTAGAGCCAAGTACAAAATGCAAGTTTAAGGAAACACTTTTGAAGATGGTGGTGAGCACAGTATAGAGTCCAGCAACATCACATGCTATCCCATGGAGCTTAGCACCTAGGATAGGCTCTAGCATTAAGTAATAGGCTAGGGTTGTGGCAAGGTAACACTTAGTGGAAGGGAGGAAGTTTTCTGATATATTGCACGAAATTCAGCTGGGTGGGAAGTTCTATTTTTTCCCCAATCCCCACTCCTTCTTCTAACTTAAATTTTGAAAACTCTAAATGTAAGGTGGAACTTCCAGGATAGCAGGGATAAATGGAAGGAATAAAAGATACCTGAGAAGATGTTTTGTTTGACTTGGCTCACATGCACAAAGAAGTGTGGACTAATTCAAGAGGATTTAACATACGGAGAGGGGATGGAAGATGCATGAGATGTTTAGGATCAATTGAAGACATTTTCCACCTCTTCATTGCATGTCCTCATGCAATAAAAGTCTAGAAGGTTATTCAGGTTTGGCAACAGGGGAACCAATAAATTGGAAAGCTATTCTTCTAGGAGATTCCTTTAGGAGTAAACAAGAGAAATGGATTCAAATCAAAGTACATGCATTGTGGTTCATCTGGATTGCCAGAAATTGAGAAAACATGCGTGCCTCAAGATTTATGGAGCGCTCTAAGGTGGATGGAACCTATGTGTAAACATGATGAAGAGAGTGCTCATGACATGTACCTCAAGTCAATTAGGTTCCAAGATAGATAAACTTGGACTCATAAACAGAATCTTGAGTGAATGTGCATTTCTCCTTGTACTCAACAATACATGATAGGCCTCTTATATAGAGAGTGCCCTTGGAATAGTCAACATCTGTGGGATCCTCTGATCCACATCTCTCCTTGTGGATATCCTCAATCCACATCCTCACATCATGTAGTCCACATCCTAGGGTGGCTACTTTTATTCTTTCCTATACCATACCTTAGCCTTTAATTATGTGCTCATGGCACCACAACTCAACACCTCCCCTTGGTGCCATGATCCTTTGGCTATTGCAAGGTGGTCAGATGTGAGTTACATTCCATCACCTCCCCTTAGTGCTTGCATTGCTACTTAAGGTGGTCAAGTGTGGTTTTTACATGTCAATACCTCCCCTGGGTGCTTTCATAGCTACTCTCAGGTGGTCCGGCTTGATTTACCAAACATAGGCAAGGTTGGCAAGGTTTTTTGCTTTTCAATGCTTCATGTCGATGGCGTTTGCATCTTTACTCGATGTAGCTTGATGCATGTTGCTTTGTTCTTCCATGTGCCTTAATGCTTTATGTGTGGATGCCATGTTTTGGGCTATGGTCATCTCATACACTTGTGCTTTCGGCATGCTTTTTGCATTCATGCGTTGCTTTTTAATTTGTTGCAAAGGTCTTACCAATTGATTACTTTCAATATTGGCAGTGTCTAATTTCATACAATGATTATGACTTGACAGGCGCGTAGAGCTCGAAAAGATGATCATTTTTTCTTTTTGAAGCATGTCCAAATTATTCCTAGATTGGACGTTATGGCTTGTCGAAGTTTTTGTGAAGAGAGGGGGCTTTTGATGATGTGGCACAGAATGTTCACATGCAGCTTGCACGACTGTCCTTGGCAAGGAGCCCTATGCCACGTGGCAACTAACTAAATGAACCTTACAAAGACTTAACCACAGTTAATTGACCAAAAACTAACCATGGCATATTAGGTTAACTTGACTGGGGGTTGTTTGGCTTAACTAATGACCAAGGTTAAACTAACCCTACTCTAACCACAAACTCAACCAAGGGTATTTCTAACCAACCTTGGTTAGTTCTAATCTGCCACGTGTCTTTTTGGTAGAGATCCTTAAAGCCTGTGAGGTCATCGAGCGTGGCGACGATGAGGATGCTGTAGAGCTGGTCGGCCGAGGTGGCTGTGGCCGTTTGGAGTCATCCCGCTGGAGACACACAGGGCTCGGTTTCTAGCTTGGGAGCTTTGCTCTGTCGTGGGCTGTTAGCTCATGGAGGAGGCAGTGCTTTTGCAAGGAGTCGCAGGCAGCAGCTGGATTTGTCAAGGCCTTTGGAGAGGGTGTGAGGCTGTCTGCATCTTTACAAAGATGACACTCCCGCCCCTCCCCAAATAGAAGCTCCACGAGTTGATCACTGGTCCCGCACCTCAAGAGGAGAGGCTCTTCTATCTGCTGTTCTTCCTTCTTTGTCTGCTGATGAAGATGTGCAGAGAATTTGTTTCTGCTGCCAGAGTCGATGGCGTTGCAAGAGCGAAGCCAGTGCTCAATCTCTTGTGGGAGACTTGGAGGAGCCGATTGATGCGGGAGTCTGCTTTGAGGATGTTGAAGGACATAGGGAGCATTGCTGGTATCCCAAGCGTTGCTGGAAGGTCGAGGATGCACTACTCGTGGACGGCTGATGATTGTCTCGTATGCTTTGCACCGGCCGGAGTCTAAGTAGAACTTGTTGGAGTTGTCGATGGCTAAGGCGATGCGAGCATGAGGTCATTGTAGCATCTCACCCGGGTGACTCTGGTCCAGCGCTGTTGGAGCCTTTGTGTCACTTGTGTTGTAGAGGCCACTGAGTCGCTCGTTGAGGAGCTCGTTACTATTATGTATGTTGCTGCTTGGTAGTCACTGGTATTAGCTATACTGAAGAGCGTCGAAGCTTTCTTGACTTCTGGCGGCTCCCTCTTATGATCTTCTCTTCAAGCTTCTGCTTGTTGGAGGCTTCTACTATAGCCCCAGTTTGGGTTGTTTTAACAAGTGGTCAACCGCTCCAACTTTCAATGAGTCCTCCTACTATTTGCGTAGCTACTTTAGCTATCTTCTACATCAATTGTGAGCTATTCAAGTAGCTCTCTTGGTTGTTGAAGCTTGTAGTCGAGGCTAGGAAGTAGGCACAAGGGATTTAGTTGAGTGTCTTTACTACTCAAGAGAGTCACTATTGTCTCCTTCAATTCACAATGTTCTTCTCTCTCATAGCTTAGAGAAGCACTACTCTTTCGCAACTCGATTCTCTCTTTCTCACACAAAATAAAGAAGAGTAGATGGAAATGATACTAACTTAAAATCTCTAATGAATGAAAATTTTCTCCAAGTAGAAGAGACCTCTCAATATAAAGCTAAAACTAATCTTGGAGAAAACGTGATCTCCTAAGTCATGCCTACAACTAATCTAGAAGACTAGACCTAAGCTCTGATACCATGAGAAAACATGCGTGCCTCTAGGGTGGCTACTTTAATTCTTTCCTATACCATACCTTAGCCTTTAATTATGTGCTCATGGCACCACAACTCTCAACAAAAATAACTATCAATTCAATGATATTATGAAAGACTGATGCTATCTTCATGTCTTGGTGGGACAGGAAAAAAGAATACTTGGTGGACTGATTGATGCTTATAGTAAGGAGCTCACCATGCTTTAGCTGAACACATTAGCAAGTGCAATTTGGATGCCACACATGCCAAGCCACCCAAGTATTACCATAGAGATGTTTCTTCTTTTGCTTAGGGTCTTGTTATTACTCGACTGATCACTCTGCTCCCAAGATCCATAATGATGGGGACCCCCTCTTCTTGTCATAAGAAGGATAAATATGTCAACTTGTTTGTCCCCTCTCAAAGGGATGTGGTGATGCATATAATTTTTTTGTTGCTCCCTTTTTGCTTGCCATAGGGGTCACAAAACTCTGGTCATCTTGACAACAACAAGCCTTATGCTCCTTTTTCCTCCTATGAAGTGGAGGTTGATGATGTATAAAGTTCAAATGATGATAACATAAATATCTTTTTCCACTCCAACCCACCAACCCCTACCATCCCCTTCCTCACCCCTCATCCTTTTCTCCCCTCTTGCATCCTCACCTCCACCTACCTCTCTCTTTAATTATCTCTCTATCCTCTCTCTTTAAAAACCCCCTTCCTCTCACCACACGCTCTCACCCCCCCTAACCCACTAGCCAATACGCTTCCCTCCCCTTCGTTGCTTTTGTTGCATTGTCGACCGCTCTCAAGCACCAATTGCCCTTGGGCGGCGCCACAGGAATTTAGTTCATTGATCGTCATTTGGTGCCACGGGTAGGCCACCCTCGAGTGTTGTAGGCAAAGCGGCAAGCTACATGCCATCAAGAACCATTGACCATCAAGCAGAGTGGGTGAGGCACCACCACACACCCTTAGGCATTGTACCACTGCATAGGTGCCACACAAGCCGCCCTCGGGCGCTATGTGTAGCTAGCCATTGACCATCAGACACTCTAGTAGGTCTCACTATAATTCTGCCATTGCCGCTGCCTCTACTTGAAGCCGCCACCGTTGTATCGTATCCCACCGCCTCTCCTCCCCATTGCCCCCTCGATTTTAACTGGCCCACCCAACCTTGGGCACTATGCAGTAGGGGAGAGAGAGAGAGAGAGAGAGAGAGAGAGAGAGAGAGAGAGAGAGAAAGAGAGTGAAGAGAGGAAAGGTAGAGAGTTAGCATAGAATCTAACCCTTGAGTTAGTCAAACTAACCATAGTACATTAGGTTAGCTTAGGGTTCTTTTAAGGGGGGGGAAAAGATCCCCTTATTAAAAAATTGACCATTTTTGTCCTTAATTTAAGGCCCTTTTTCTTAGTCATTTGAAGCCGAATTTGAATCCTGTCAAAGCCCACCTTTCAAAAGTTTTAGAATACATTTTCCTTAATTTTGAACATTCTTTCCAAGACCAATCATTGCACCAAATTTTGGCTCATTTTGAACCAAAAATCATCGCAACTTCGACAACACGAACCAAAGTTGATTACAGTCTTTACCAACAGGTTTAGCCATTCAAAAGCAAGATTTTTCAAAAAATTTTAAGATAACTGGTAAAATTCTCAGAGTATTACTCAAAACAACAATGCTTCATCATCAAAATGGCATTGTTCACCAACATCATCAATTGAAGAGTTTCAACATGAAGACCCAATGAGGTCATGACATCTTTCGCAGTGCGTACCATAAGCTCACCTCAAGTTCAAGTCAATGCTTGGTGGCACTAAAAAATAGTTCACAAAATTTTTGTAGATCAATTGACCACTCAATTGGCTCTTCAAGGATTGTGACAATCCACTGTGAATGAAATTGACAAGCTCTTAGCTCAGCTGTCCTTTATGGAGTCAAGGCACAAAGGTCAACCAGTATTGAGTTACAATCCTTGTACTTCATTACTCTCCAACAAGAAAAAGCCTTGATAAGTGAAAAAGCACGCAATGGAACCCATTTGTGATCAGATTCCAGAAGACTACCCCCAATACCTCGACATGTGTACTGATAATACAATGGATCAATTGGAGTTAATCCCACAAGAATTGGACATGCAAAATGATCCACTTGCTTACATGCCTATGTTCTCAAGCAGGGGTAACCCCAAAGAATTCATTGCTTTATTTGAGAAAAATGGTAAGGAGGCACCTTAAGGCACAAGGAAGATTATTTAAATGTGTTCCCACAAGCTCTCATCAGAGAACCATATGATTGGTACCTCAAATTGAATGTGGAGATACAAAGCTCATGGCATTCTAAGACAACATTTTATGTTATAATTTATAATCATTGATGTAGCGATGTTGGATCTCCATCAGAATGCATCAACCACACATTTGGGCAATCATGAAAGATCAGATAACGGTTTTTAGAAAGTGGCATTGCCAAGGGTAGTTCAAAAGAATTAGACTATTGTGAAAGACAAACTATTTCTTCAAGCAAAAAAACACTATCATCTCAAGAGAAATTTGTCACTAACAAAGCACTAGTTATTTAAAAGCATTGTCAAGGGATTGCATGAAGAAATTAAAGCAGAATTGGATCACTATAACTGCACAACTATAACACAGGTATATGATGCCACTATGATGATTGAAGAATCAATTGAGCAGGATCGAGAAATGATTGAAGAAATATTAGAAAGACAAGTTTCCAAATCAAATAATGACACAAGTGAAGTGTTGTCTCTATGCCAACATGGACTTAGGTAGTACAGAATGTGTGTGTAGAGTAGCGGCTTGCATAAGGCTAGGAATAATCTCTCTTAGGAATCCTCAACATGCAAGTTCTACTTGCAACTCCTACATGCAACTTCTACATGCAAGTTCTACATGTAGAGAGAGAATTTCTTACAATTCCTACATGCAGAGAGAGAAACTCTCCAACTTGTATAAATACCCCATAATGGAATGAAGCCCGGACTCTTTGGGGCATTGTGTTGAGTTATACTTTGGTATTCCAAGCAATTGTCTCAAGTATCCATGCTTCCTTGCACTCTACGTACAAAAGCATGTCCTAACCTTGCAACTCCTCCTCCCCTCTCCTCCAATCTTGCAATCTATCCTCTCCCTCTCCTCCTCCTCCTCCCTCCTCCTCCTCCCTCTTCCTCCCTTCTTCTCTCTCTGCTTTCCCCCATGCTCATACATCTTCTTCCTCTCCCACTCCTATGCTCCCCCTAAACCCTTAGTTCCTCAACCCTTAACTGCCATGATCTATGAGGGAGACGAGTTCTCCAATACCATGTACCCTACCCTGAACCTTGGATCCTCCTTCTAACCCTTGAACCTCTTCTAAACTCTGAAACCTCTTTGAACCTTGGAACCTCCTTCTAAACCCTGAACCTCCCTCTAACCCTTAAACTCCTTGTAAACCCTTCAACCCCCAATGAAGGCGAAAGCCTTCATTACCCCAACCATGATGATGCACGTTCCTTTCACACATGCTTGCACTATGTTTGCTTACCACACTTAAGCCTACGTCTCTCACCGAAATACGACTCAAGGTCCTAAGCTACATTCATACTACAAATGACAACATCGATACATCTGTAGGTGACAAAAGCCTTGGAACCTTGCATACTGAGAATACCCTGCTCTTCCTGTGGAAGGCGTGGGAAAGATCCAACATTTGGTGCCATTGCTGAGGAGGCTAGTGTCTCAAGTAACAAGTAAACATACACAAGTTTGTGTAAAAAACGAACTACTATGAACTTTCATGAACATAATACTCAAGGGCAAGGAGAATAAAAAACTTTTCCCATCCGTAGTGCAATGGAGAGGCTGCGACCCTAGGCCATCGGCCTTCCTGATCACCGATAGACCCTGCCCAGGTAAGTATGTCTCCAAGCCACCCTAGGAACCTGACCATCCCCCCGACCCAACCTCTATCTGGCTTTAATAAGCGCTTTTCCATGTGGTGCAATTTGAGCCGCTGCCCTTTTTAGCATTTTGCATTAACTTATAAAATACACTAATGAGATAGATACCTCTCCTAGACAATCTATCGACATCAACGATAAATCTACCTCCACTTGATCATCTCCACAACTCCTCCCACCATCCCACCAAGCTGATGATCTCGTCGATTTGATCTAGCTGCTCTCTGTATGTTGAACACCATTTTCCAGACTCCCATCCTGTAGTCCACCTCTTTCACCGACCCCTCAGCACCCTGTCGTGTGTAGGTGCTCCTTTTGCCGGCTCTATACCACCTCCTTTGGCCTCTTATGGCCTCCAAATGGGCCCATGGATGGGCATCACGGCTAGCCATGTGTAAGCATCTTTCAACCCCATAGCTCTTCTGGCCTCTAAATGGGCTCATGGATGGGCCTCGTTCAACCCCATAGCTCTTTTGGCCTCTAAATGAGCCCATGGATGGTCCTCTTTAAACCTCATATCCCTTCTGGCCCATGGCTGGGCATCTTTCAACCCCATAGCTCCTCTGGCCTTTAAATGGGCCCATGGCTAGCCATGGATGGGCATCTTTCAGCTCCCATGTAGAAAATAAGTATAACATTGGTATTGTCATTGTTCTAAGTCACAAACACTCCCAGATTTGACATACCCCAACACCAATAGGTCCATCCAGTGTCTCACTCTAAAACTAGGAACAAACTAGACATTCCAAGGTACTAAGTATCCTGGTCTGAACTTTGTGGTTGCTCAAAATAGTTCTCCATGAAACTGGTCCCTTTCTAGAAGCTCTCGAGCCACTACCTCCGAAACCAAGCTCTCTCAAGTTCCACTGAGGTCTAGATCTTGAGCCCTTGTAAGCCTTCCTGTTTCCTATTTAGCAACATGCCAATATCCTTCTTGGAGAATCCTCCTTGGTACCCTTGTAGAGCTCGAGACACTGAATGTATTTACAAGACATGCAAATGGTACCAAATGTCTCTGGCTTGAGCATTCCCTATCTATATGTTTGGAAGCCTTCCACCCTCCAATGGGACAAACATGGAGGCTAGACTTATGTTAGACCACATGCCTATTTCTCTTTCGTGTGATTTTGGATTTGGCCAAAAGTGCTCCTCTCGGTTCAAAGCATACCCAAACCTATTTGATTTAATAAGTGTTCAATGCAGAGTCAAAACATTTTGGGTCGAGGCTTTTTTTCAACACAAACCCCAGCTTTAGCTTCGTGGGCCAAGGAAGTAGATTCTAGAAAATATTCAAACTATGCTTAAAAAGGAAAGGAAAGACGCGGGGAAATCAGGGCTCAGAGGATGGATAGAGTTCAAGACACTGTAAAGTCACTAAAGGAGCTTGCTAGACAAGGGGACACCCTTTCACAAGCACTACTGTTAAAAACAAAAAAAGACATTAGAAGACATGAGCAAATAATTTTAAATGACACTACGGTGTATCTCAGGGAATGGTCGGTAAGCAAGTTGGACACGCCAACCAAGGAAACCTTCAAGCTCATAACAAGAAAGAGAGTTAATGAGGAAGTCCCTCTCTTAAAGAGATCTGACAACATTTTAGTCGACAATAAAGAAGAGAACATTAAGCTCATTCAGTGCCACTTTCAATCTCTATCGTCCTTTACCATAGTACTAGATGAGGATGTTCAGAGGGCTAGAGAACTCTGTCAGGTTGTGAGAGAGAATACTATGTAGAGATTTGATGATGTCTTTATTTAGAGACCTTATTCCCTTCAAGAACTTAAAGACGTTGTCACTGTCATGGCCGATGGGAAGAGCTCGAGGGATGATGGATTGCCAATTGGATTTTACAAGGCATTTTTGGGAGGTGATTAGACCCTATCTTCTTCTTCTATGGCAAGGAAGTGTCAAGGAAGGAGCCTTGCCTAGCCATGTTAATGGAGGTGTTATCAAACTTATCCCCAAAGAAGATCCTAAAGATGAACTAAGTAATCGGAGGCTCCTTACTATGATGAACTATAGCTATTAATTTTTTGCCAAAGCTCTAGCGCTCAAAATTCAAAAGAAGATGGCTTTGATATCTCTATGAATCAAAGGTGGGACTAGTTTATGAGCAAATATTGTAGGCAGGAGGATGGTTCTTAATCATTTCATTTACCCTATATCAATTGTCTACCTATTCTGATGGCCTCCCTTTAAAATAGTGTTGGACAAATTTATCAAGATTTGCAGGTCTTTCCTCTTGGGGAGGAACACTAGAATCTCTAAGGTTAGATGGACCTTTTGCATCAAACCTAAGAACGAAGGGGAGTTAGGGGTGGTTGACATAGCCCTTGCTGCCAAGTAATTATGTGCAACTGTGTAATCAAGGCCATAATGAACCTTGATTGTGATTGGGCACAACTTCTCCTCAGGAATATGAAGCTGGTCAGACCTCTTAGAGCATGCAAGTGGAAGGATTTCCCACCCTTGCTACCCTGTGCAATCTTGAGCCTTGCTAAACTAAGGGGAACCCCCTTTTGGTAGTCCATCTGGAAGGCCTTTGAAGAAATAAAGTCCCATATTCTTTTCTATAGAAAGGGAGATTTCATGGCAATTGATTCTATTTGGGCATCTAAGATTTTCAAAGTGATCACCTGAATGATGAGGATTTTCTTTTTAGCCAACACCATGTTCAAGAAAGGGCTCCAAAGCCTGGGGACAATTATGGAATAGAGAGTAGTTTAGATGGAAAACTTGGCTAGAAATTAGAAGAGAGTTTGCTTTAAACAACCAAAGTCAGTAGCACGAAGCAGCAGGCTAGGTTTGTGGCGAGGTGACACTCAGTGGAAGGGAGGAAGTTTTTTGATATATTGCAAGGAATTCAGTGGGGTGGGAAGTTCTCCTTTTTTCCCACTCCTTCTTCTAACATTGACTTTTCAAAACCCTTAATGTAAGGTGGAACTTCCAGGATAGAAGGGATGAATGGAAGGAATAAAAGATGCCTGAGAAGATGTTTCGTTTGACTTGGATCACATGAACAAAGAAGTGTGGACTAATTCAAGAGGATTTAACATAGGGGGATGGGATGGAAGATGCATGAGATGTTTGGGATCAACTAAAGACATTTTCCACCGAGTTCATTGCATGTACTCATGCAAGAAAATTCTAGAAGGTTATTTAGTTATGGCAATAGGGGAACCAATAACTTGGAAAGCTATTCTGCTAGGAGATGCCTTTAGGACTAAACAAGAGAAATGGATTCAAATCAGAGTACATGCATGATGATTCATTTGGATTGCTAGAAATAACTACGAATTCAAAGATGTTGTTATGAAGACTGATGCTATCTTCATGTCTTGGTGGGACAGGGAAAAAGATTTCTTGGTGGACTGATTGATGCTTACAATAAGGAGCTCACCATGCTTAGTGAGTGAACACATTAGCAGGTGCAATTTGGATGCCACCCAGGCCACCCAAGTATTACAATAGAGGTGTTTCTTTTTTTGCTAAACAATAGTTCCAAAAATTTGTGCAGATCAATTGACCACTCAATTGGCTCTTCAAGCATTGTGACAATCCACTGTGACTGAAATTTACAAGCTATTAGCTCAACTATTTTTTATGGGTTCAGGCAAAAAGGTCAACTAGTATTGAGTTACAATCCTTGTACTTGATTACTCTCCAATTAGATAAAGCGTCAATAAGTGTAAAAGCTAGCAATGGAACCCATATGGGACCAGATTCTAGAAGACTACCCCCAATACCTCGCCATGGTATCGATAATTCAATGGATCAATTGGATTCAATCCCACAAGAACCTGACATGCAAAATAATCCACTTGCTTACATGCCTATGTTCTCAAGGAGGGTTAACCCTAAATAATTCATTGCTTTATTCAGAAAAATGGTTAGGAGGCACCTCAAGGCACGATGAAGATTATTTCAACATGTTCCCTCAAAAAGAACCATATGATTGGTACCTCAAATTGAATGTGGAGATACAAAGTTCATGGCCCATGCTATGAAAACATTGTATGCTGTAATTTATAGTCATTATGATGGAGCAATGTTGGACCTCCATCAGAATGCATCAACAACAAATTTGGGCAACCATGAAAAATCAGATAACCGAATTTAGCAAGTGACATTGCTGAGGGTAGTTCAAAAGAATCAGGACATTGTGAAAATTTATTTTTTCAAGCCAAAAAATAGTATCATCGAGAGAAAATTGTCACTAACAAAGCACCAGATATTCCAAAGTTTTATCAAGGGCTTGGATGAAGAAATTAAAGCGGAATTGGAACACTATAATTGCACAACTATAACATCGGTATATGATGCCACTATGATGATTGAAGAATCAATTGAGAAGGATGGAAAATGATTGAAGCATCAAGAAAGGTAATGTGAATGTGCAATATACTGATGACTCAGAACCAACACTCACAAAAGTAGATTGCCCAAGGGGGGAAGAAATCCAAAACATTGCAACAAAAGGTTGTGACGCATGCCTCTCACATGATGCAAGCCCAACGTGTGGCATTCAAGAACATCTTGATCACCAGGTCTCTTCAAGTGCAGCACTAAATATTGTTTCCAACCATGGAACACGATTACATATTGGCCATGCATCGGAGGATTCCCCAAAGACGACTACAAAGGTACAACAGTAGGATCCACTCTCTTATAAAAAACCTTGAAGACCTATTCTTGACACATCCAAGAGGGGAGTATAAGAGGGAATAGGCCCACCACAATATCTACAACAACTCAAGACTATTTTCCAAGAGCATGTTCAACTAATGCACAAATTCAAAAATACTTGGGCAACAATAGTTTGACAACAATTACAACAAGAGTAGGATCAAAAGAACAAAATTACTTCATTCCATGCAAAGCAAAACAATGAGTGACATGACTTAAAAGAGGAGCTGAATAAACTCAAACAAGTGCTAGCAATGAACAGTGACTTGTATAACATATCTACACAGTTTGACAGAATTCAAATGGGTGAGTCAACAATATGAAGACAACACAAAGACTCTCTAGTCAGGATTTGTTCATCAATAAAGATCGAAGAAGACTCCAAAGCCAATCACTCAATCAAATGGCTACCCAAAAAAATGTGAACATGGAACCATCAACAAAAAAGGCACTGGTTCTTCAACAACAATGAGTAATCCTACGATCATATGCAATCAAAACAACCAAGGAAAAAATCAATTTGGATACAAAAGAAACATGTACACCACTTTGTACCCAATAGACATGGATTCCCAAAATATGAATCAAGAAAGTGGGGAATTCTCCTATACCAAACAACACTTGAGACTATTGATAGACCATGCAATGTGCTAAAAGAGGTATGGGTACCTTGATGACAACTTGCAGAGCCTACAAAGAGTGAGTCTTTATCCACAAAAATGGGACACACGCCAAGCATAGAGGCATCATTTACAAATGTTCATCAACGTGAAGATCTTCCGTCCATCCCAACCACAAATGGAATGCTTTCAACACATGAAAAGATTCAAAGCCAAGAGATTGAAAGTAGAGCAGATATAGACCTACATGCATCACCAAAAATAGACAAATTAGCAAAGGCATGCATCATTAAAGGATGGAACACTGTCAACTCCCTATACTAGTCCAGCTTTCCAACATGCCTATAACCTCGAGTACAAGACTAGAAATGCTTCAACAAAATCCAAAAACCACCATGACAAAATTTTCTCCAAGAAACATGTTCCCAATGATGATTTTGGTCTTTGAAAGACAAAATAAAGGAGTGGCATTCTGGTCCGAACTTTCTGGTTGCTCAAAATAGCTCTCCATGAAATTGGTCCCTTTCTAGAAGCTCTCGAGCCACCCTGAGCTACCTCTAAAACCAAGCTCTCTCAAGTTCCATTGAGGTCTAGATCTTGAGCCCTTGTAAGCCTTCCTGTTTCCTATTTAGCAGCATGCCAATATCCTTCTTAGAGAATCCTCCTTAATACCTACATTTGTTAGTATGTCAATATTGGTAGAGCTCGAGACACTAATGTATTTACAAGCAGATGGTATCAAATGTCTCTGGCTTGAGAATTCCCTATCTATATGTTTGGAAGTCTTCCACCCTCTAATTGTACAAACATTGCAACCACAGCATGCATTCGAAATAAGAAAGAGAAAACATACCTTGGTGCATTGTTTCTCTTTCTTTTGGAGCAAGTCACAATACCTTACCAACTCGCCTATTAGAATAGCCTCCTTTTGGATGTCTGAGCAGTCAATGTGTTCCATTGTTGCATATTCCATCACATCTATCTGTCTTTTGAGCATTATCTAAGCAACATGTGTCATCCATCACTTCAAAAAAGACTCTAGATCCACAAAGAGAAAACATACCTTGGTAGAGAGACAATATGCCTAAGCCCTGCCTAAGCTTTGTATGTAGATTAGAGTTTGAGGACCCATGCTCCTCCTTAATGTCAATGAGATCAAGTGCAAGTAAATCAAACTCAAAAATGTGTTTTGAAAACTTTTATCAAGTGTGATCATGCTTCTTTGGATTGCTTAGCTTTTGTGATGATTTCCATGCCTTAATGGGAATAGTTGTCACGAGTGGTTTTTTCAATTGAGATCAAAGTGAATGTTGGAATCTATAAATTTACTTAACAGCAATGAATTTATGCTCTCTTGTCTTGCATGATAGGCATGGCATCTTAATAAAGGACTAGTTATTTTGTAGGGGAAACTAGGATGGACTTGTTAGTAATATAGTCGAGATAATGTAAGTTGAGATCATCAAGAGGTTACTTGATATTTTATGTAGCAACTCAAGATCCTGAATATTTGAGATGATGAAAGGTATGTCACATTTTCTATCCCAAAAGATAGGTATGTCCCATAATTGTAATATATATGCTTTTGCATCCCCGTTGCTTTGAGCTTGAAGGACTCCACTTCCAAAACCCTAATGTTTTTGAGTAAAAGTTGGGTCTCTATGTTTGCATGATATACATTTGCAAAGTAGAATATGTGGAGTTTGTTGGGCAAACCATGTTCCTTCAAGTTTGTGTAGCTAGATCTCCAATTATTTGAATCTTTTTTCTTGTGTTTCCCATCCTCCCCTTAGCAAATCTTGCCTCCCTCTTCATGTTTTGGACTTGGCATGTAATGGTGGGCATGTAGTACAAGTTATTTTCCTTTTAAAATCTTGAAATCATTATGAATCAAGCTCAAAGTTAAGCGTTTGAGCTCCCTTTTATTGGTTTCTTATAGGTGAAATGTCCTTGCATGCATTTGATTTGCATGTATGTGCATATGTGGTGGTTTTACATGGTCATGGATCACACAAATGTATTTGGATTAATTGATTCAATGTAGATGAACTCAAGCTTATCCACAATAGTTTGAGTACTTTGGTTTAAGGAAAGCTCTCTACTTTTCTCTGATTAGATGGAGGATTTTGTCATGATATTCTTGTATGATGAGGACAACTTAAGGAGAGATAAAGTCTAGTGGAAATTGGGATTATCAGCTTATTCATAGGTCGTTTTGCCTCCTTTCAATAGTACAAATCCATTTGTAGGCAATTAAGAGAGGTTATGTGAGTTGTGTTGGAGAAGCTTTTGTATTCAATATCTTGTCCAAAATCCTACATGCATGGATCTTGATACCTTGTAAGCCCTCTTAGACAAACATGCATTGTAGATGTGAGGTAGCCATGAGAGGACACTCAAGGAAAGTGCCAAATACAATGAAGCTCTAGTAGTAGTCTAAGAATCTTAGTATGGCAAAGTACCACCACAATACATGACTCCTTGATTTTGGTCAACTTTTCCCATGTCCATTACCACAATCGATTTGGTACTTGTCCCTTCTATGCAAAACTTGCAAAATTTTCAAAGTGGAAAATTTTGCTCTAGGGGCACTTCCTAAAAGTAATGATAGAAAAGAGGGATGAATGAAGTATGGCATTGGAGATGGCTGTGGTGATGTTGATGGCGGCCTCAAGAGAGTAGATCACCTTCGCTACACACCCTCCGCCTATATTCAATCTCTCAGATCCAAGTGCAAAATGCAATGTTAAGCAAACACTTTTGAAGATGGTGGTGAGCACAAAACAGAGTCCATCAACATCACATGCTATCTCCCGGAACTTAATACCTTGCCTTCTTCCTCCTCAATACCCCTAGGAGCTTGTAAATGAGAGACATGTATCAATGTATGTAAAATGAAGACAACTTTACAACATTGACATTTCTTAAGTACTTTTAAATACCTGCATGGGAATTCCAGTAGCCCAGCTATACTCCTCCTCAGTAATCATCTCCTTGTCATAGAAGTGCCTCCAAGTTGCATGCCATGTCGACTATAATAGGCTGTCTTAGTAGGAGTAGGGTATCTCTCTACGATATCAAGTTGCAAGATGACATGATTTGCAGAGGGGTTAGAACAAAGGAACAACCTCCTAATAAACCACATAAACACAATATAATTTGAGATCAATACTTACAAATTAGGCCTCCCATGATGCAATACTTCCTGCTTGGAAATGCAAGGATCCCTATTGCTCCATCTGGATCCATTGTGCCTCTCTGTGCTAATGCAGACTAGGGTTCTCTTTCGCTAGCTTCAGGGCTTGCTTTGTTAGATATGCTCAATGCCCCACCCTCTTGGTTACCACCAGTGGTCCAAGGTGCTCAATTTGTAAGGCCCCCATATGAGGAGAAGCCATGTGTGAGCCTAGGACACTAGATGTGGATCCTGACTTGCATGTCAGATGAGGTCTATCAATGAGACCGTTGATGGTAGAAAGGTGATTGTGTGGGAGCCCCTTATTCTTGTTGGGGCTTGGGGGCCAGTTGGCCCCTAGTTGGGGGATCCTAGGGGGGCCAGCAGCCCCCCTGGTGGGGGTTCAGGGGCAAGAGCCCCTGAGGCGATAGTATAGGGAATATTCCTTGAATATTCCATGGACGACTAGTCGGTTCCACCGATTAGGTCAACTAGTCGGCTTCACCGACTAGGTTGACTGGTCGGTTCCATCGACTACGTTGATCCGACTACCGCCCTCATAGATATAAAGAGGCAATCTCCCCAATCCATTGTACCAGATCAAATCTTCTAGCTAATAGCTCTTCAGCTAGCATCTGTCTAGATCGCTATCTAAGCTCCACTATGGGAGCGCATGGGTGCCATATGTCTGTGCATACCCCTTGACAACTAATCTTGCCTTGTATCTGTTCACAGAACCATCTGCATTGTGCTTCACCTTATAAACCCACTTACAGCCAATTGCATTCTTGTCTTTAGGCAAAGGCACCAATTCCCATGTAGCATTTGCTTCCAAGGCATCCATTTCTTCATCCATGGCTTTCTCCCATTTTTCTTTTCCCATGGCTTGCTCAAAAGAAGTGGGTTCTGGTTCCTGTATCACTTTGACCATATAGGCATAGTGAGTGGCTGTAAATCCATCATATTTCAGCCTATCCACAGGATATGTAGCTCTGGTAGACCTACACAAAATACAGTCACTTCTAGGTGCTCTCAAAACATCCTTGGTCTTGCTTACTCTAGGTGTAACAACAGAAGGAATACCCAACTCATCATTAATGCTCTGTTTTGAGCCACTGGATTCACCATCCACATAAGAGTGACCTGCATTCACATCAAACATGGGCTGATCTACCTTCTCTTTTCCTTTTCGTGATACCTACATACCACTATCTGCATTGCTTTGAGGAGATTCTCCTGATCTCAATCTGCCTATCCATGGTGAAGTATGTGAACCACTGCTAGAGGACACTACAGGTCCACTAATATTTTGTGATTGCTACTGTGAATTCTATGCAGCATTACCATTTTGCGCATCTACATCATCAATCACATTTACTGGTTTATACCAGCTGCTCATCTCATCAAAAACAACATCTCTGCTCACTGTAAAGTTACGAGTAGAAGGGTTATAGCATCTATACCCTTTCTGCTGTAGAGAATAACCAATAAAGATGCACTTCTTAGCTTTTGGATCCAACTTGGACCTCAACTCATCTGACACATGAACATAGGCAATGCAACCAAAAATTTTCAAATGAGAAATATCTAGTTTCCTACCAGTATACATCTCCTCTGGTGTCATGCCATGTATTGCTGCAGTGGGAGTCCTGTTCATTATGTAAAATGTTGTAGCAACTGCTTCAGCCCAATAATAATTTGGTAGGTCTTTTTCATTTAGCATGGCCCAAGATACCTCTCCAATATGCTTGTTTTTCCTTTCTGCAAGTCCATTTTGCTGTGGGGTATGACTACATGAATATTGCTGCTTTATGCCATGCTCCTGCAGGAACCTTGCAAACTCATTTGAGAGGTACTCTCCCCCTCCGTCTGACCTTAGGCATTTTATTTACAGGCCTGTTTCTTTTTCAACCATAGCTTTAAAAGCTTTGAAATGCCCAAACACTTCACTTTTCTTTTTCATAAAATGCACCCAAAATTTTCTGCTATAGTCATTAATAAAAGTGACAAAATAATGACAACCTCCAATAGATGCAGCTTTAGTAGTCCACACATCAGAGTGGATTAATTCCAATGTCTTCTTACTCTCTTGAACATGTCTAGGAAATGGTTTCCTTGCTTGTTTTCCAAATTGACAGGCTTCACATACCTTATGCATTTCTACAACCTTGAATTTAGGCAATCCTGCAACAATGTTTTGGGCCTGCATTGATTTAAGTTGCCGTACATTAACATGATCAATGCGTTTATGCCAGATATCAATATCTGCAACTACACCGGTCCCATGTGCAAACATTACTGCACTCAATTCAGGCATGTCCACATCTAATGTAAACATCCTACCCTTCTTCTTTCCTTTTGCTATCAAGCGACCGTTATTTTTCATATCCTCAACAAAGCATCCATGAGGATTAAATCTGACCTGCAAGCCCCGCTCAACCATTTGACCAACCGAGACTAGGTTCTTGGTGATATTCAGGACATGAAATACATCAGACAGGTATTTCTTTTCCCCATCCTGCATAGACAAAGGAATTTTACCAATATGCACAATAGGATGTGAAGTATCATCACCAGTCTCCACAAATCTTGGTCTTTCCATTTTCCTTGCATCCTGCATCCATTCTGCATGACCTGTCATATGGTTTGATGCACCTGAGTCAACATACCACACATCATTTCTTTCTTTTGTACTTGTCACAGAATTGGTCATGTGCTGCACCATAAATAGATGCTCATTTCTGTCATCACCTTGTCTACTAGAAGATGCATAATTGCCTTGCTGCAATTTTCCATTCATAATGTCATTCTGCTTTTTGTAGCGGTCTTTAGCCATATGACCCATTTTACCACAATAGTAGCATTCAACATTGCTGTTTGCATTTTGGCCTCTCTACCATCCACCATGACCTCTTTGGCTCCCCCTTCCTCTAGAGTTACCATGTCCTCCTCCATAGGACTGGTTTTCTTGAGTTTGCTGCATATTCTGATTTCTACCACGGCCTCTAGATTAGCCTCCTCTACCTCTTCTAGCATTTGAGTAGAAGACAGTTTCTTTTGAAGTTCCTCCTGAAGAAGATGCACCACCATTTCTCCGCTCTTCAGAAATTAGAAGAGCAAACAACTCCTCAAAATCAGGAAATTTTTCACGGACGGCAATGGATGTCTAGAACTGTGCATAATCCTTTCCTAGACCATTCAAGGTCACAGAAACTAGATCATCTGACCCAATGGAAGCAAGTGCATCTGCAATTTTCTTCACCTTCATGTGTTAGTCATTGATGCTCATATTTTCTCTCTGCACATTACGCAACTCCTGCTTGAGGTGCATTTTCCTGGCTTGCGTATTTGTGCTGTACATTTTTGCCAAAGTATCCCATGCCTCCTTTAGCGTACTTACATCCTAAATATGCACAATCATAGAATCCGAATTACTGATAGAGAGCCAGTACATAACTTTTTTGGCTCTCTCAGGCCATCCTTTAAATGCTTACATTTTCTGTTGATTGGGAACATTAGGAAGAATTGTTTCTTCTTCATTTCCTATAGTGAACTCCCAATAGCCTTTTCCCATAAGGAAATTCGTCATTCTAAACTCTCATGCTCTGCACATTATGTAACTCCTGCTTGAGCTACATTTTCGTGGCTTGCGTATTTGTGCTATACATTTTGGTCAAAGTATCCCACACCTCCTTCGGCGTGCTTGCATCTTGAATATGCATAATCATAGAATTTGAAATACTAATAGACAACCAGTACATAACTTTTCTGGCTCTCTCATGCCATCCTTTAAATGCCTATAACTCCTGTTGATTAGGAACATTAGGAATAACTAGTTCTTGTTCAGCTCCAGTAATGAACTCCCAATAGCCTTTTCCCTTAAGGAAATTCGTCATTCTAAACTTCCATACTGGGAAGTTGTTCTTGTCAAGCTTTTTAGTGATAATCCGTGAAAGAGCATTAGACGCCATTACAGAACACTGCAAAAATATTCTGTCACTACAAAAAACACAACTAGGATAGGGTGCTGATGGGAGAGGTGTGCTTCCCTATTTATGAAGACTAAGCTTTGGGTTATGACTTAGTGTTTCCTGGTGTTTTAACTCCTCGTGTTAACTTCTCGTGTTTTAACTTCTATTGCCTTTAAAGAAGACGCTCTCCCCTCTTAGAGAAATGGACTCAAGATTGCCAGGGATCGAGGTGCGAGAGGGGGGCACACTCACCCTTTGTATGCATTTGTGGCTCACAAACATCATGGGGGTTTCTTCTCCCTCCCTATTCTTCTTATTACTCTGCCTATGTAGATGAGTCCATGGCCGAGGGAGTACTACACAAAGTAGATGCCAACAGCTCCCACCCTTAACACTGAGGTGTTAGACTAAATCTCTCAATGACATGTAGATGGAAATCCTGCCATAGATGCCCCTAACCCAAGTAAGATTCTAGCCCTTGATGCAAGTAAAATCAGCACCAAAAGAATTGGGTCCACAAGATATTGTAGTGACAACAGTGGCGATGAAGCCGTACCTATTGAACAAAACAACATGCCTGGAGATAGAAGAAATTCTAAAAAGACACAAGGCAACAAAGATGTACCCTCCACCAGCACGCAAGGAAAGAATAGTCCAAAGGGAAAGGCTAATCAAGGAGCAAAAGGAAACGAAGGAGTTACGACTGAAAGGACACGAGCTAGTTCAGGTGAGGGTGACCAGGTACGAGCATCATGGCTTTCCTCCTCTTCCACATTCTCTCCCTCTAATCCAAACTCAGACCCTATTTCTTGTTGGGAATCTCCTTCTATAACCACTTCCTCCCATAGAATACGACTCGAGGACCTTTGCTACATAAAACCATAGCCAGTACTCTGAGCTAACGCAACAATTGAATGTGACACAAACGTTGGAATCTATTTGAAAGAGAATAAAGTGACAACATTTTGGTGACATTAGCAAGGCGGTTCATGCATGAAGTGAGAGCAAATCATGCATAGGCATGCATGAGGAAGAAGATCTAAAGATGTTCAAGGAATTATTTCTCCAAGGCTAGGAGTGATTAGCTTAGATAAGGCCTTTGTG
Source organism: Dipteris shenzhenensis (assembly GCF_047967505.1). NCBI lineage: Eukaryota > Viridiplantae > Streptophyta > Polypodiopsida > Gleicheniales > Dipteridaceae > Dipteris > Dipteris shenzhenensis. Next base: position 50,962,389 of record NC_141619.1, on the reverse strand, counting down.
TACAGTCGTTTTGTCAACAAAACAAAAGAAGGAGCTAGATCTGCACGTTGCCAAAAAATAAAAAACTAGAGCTAGCACAACAGCTAGAGTTTTACTTTTCAAAGGCAGTCAAAACCTATGCTAGAGTGTTTCTCTAACGACTCCAAAAATGAAGGGACAAGTACCATATCGATGGTGGTAATGGACATGGGAAAAGCTGACCAAAATGAAGGAGTCATGTATTGTAGTGGTACTTTGCAATACTAAGACTTCATGTATAGATCAAAAGTTATTAAGTTGCCAACTTAACACTGGATAGAGGTATTGGTGCTCAGTTCTCTTAAGGACCAGAATGTTGGACTATACAAGTGGTTTAGAATGGATCTGATTGTTCATGTATGACATGGAGCAAGAGCTAGAGATACTTGTAAGTTTTTGGACAAGATTATGAAGACGTACTGTACTTGTTTTCGACATGGGTGTTGGAAGATGTCCATCGACATGGCTAGATATGATTTAAAGGCTATGGCGCCCATCAGGTGGAGGCAAATATGGATAGACTAGGACCTTAAATTTACATCAATGAGATATGACCATCAAAAAAGACAAAGAAGAGACTTCCATGCTAGTACTGGTCTGAATTTTCTGGGCTCAAACTAGCTCTCCATGAAATTGGTCCCTTTCTAGAAGCTGTCGAGCCACCCCGAGCTACCTCCAAAACCAAGCTCTCTCAAGTTCCATTGAGGTCTAGATCTTGAGCCCTTGTAAGCCTTCCTGTTTCCTATTTAGCAACATGCCAATATCCTTCTTAGAGAATCCCCCTTAATATCTACATTTGGTAGTATGTCAATCTTGGTAGAGCTCGAGACACTAATGTATTTACAAGACATGAAGATGGTATCAAATGTCTCTGGATTGAGAATTCCCTATATATATGTTTTGAAGTCTTCCACCCTCCAATTGTACAAACATTGCAACCACAGCATGCATTCAAAATAACAAAGAGAAAACATACCTTGGTGCATTGTTTCTCTTTCTTTTGGAGCAAGTCACAATACCTTACCAACTCATCTGTTAGAATAGCCTCCTTTTGGATATCTGAGCAGTCACTAACTGTGTTCTACTGTTGCATATTCCATCACATTTATCTGTCTTCTGAGCATTATCTACGCAACATATGTCGTCCATCACATCAAAAGGGACTCAAGATCCTCAAACATGCATAGCTCTCTCTTGGCTATTTCTCCTTATGTATTTGCTCCATACGTATGATAGACTTTTAGAGGTCTAATTGAGATTGGAATTGTTGGGATAAGTATGATCAAGGGCTTGCTCTATGGTGCATGTGTGCATCTAGGGGAGTCACATGTGTGTTGTAAAGGCACATCAAGTGCTATGATGTGTCTAGTGTGTGACCTAAGTGATGATGTAAGCCAAAGGCCCCCACATGGGAGGTTCCTTTGATTTAGGCCAGTCCCACTGATGTAGGGACTGATTCCCACTGATGTAGGGGTTGATTGCCACTTATGTAGGGAAGGTATTACCTTCTCCCCCTTTCTATAAGGGAGAGTCCTTTCTCTCACAATCTATAATAGAGAACTACCATTTTGTTTCATTGTGCTCTCACACCTCTTTCAAGATGCATCTATTCTATCCTACGGGATTCTACACTTGGTATCAGAGCTTAGGTTCTAGATCTAGCCTAGCCTAGCATTAGATGCTTTCTCTAGCATAAACTACTAGTTTCTCAAAGCTTCTTCATCTTCTCCATTTTCCTCCTTCTTCCCCAAATCTGTGAGAGCTCAGTTCTCCCATTATATGTGACCATTGCTCAAACCCTTTGAGCTGTAGGCTCCTCACATATGGGCGACCTTCTAGCTGCAAGCAATTAGAGAGTTCTCCTCTATATGCGCAACGCCAACATGAAGACTGCTCACCGATAAAATGCACAATGCCGCCTCTGTGTTTACCTATCTGCAAATCCCTCTGATTTCGAGTTGGACGACACTACATACAAGCTGCTGTTGAAATCTGAGCTCGTTTGGTCAAGAATTGGAGGAGAAATTGCGAAAAAACCAGTCGACTTTGTCAAGCTTGGCTATGGCAACCTGGAGCAACATTGCACCCTTCCTTGGTGGAGGACCTTCTTCGATGTAAGCCCTTTCTTCTTGCATAAAAATCCCCTTGAATAGAGCTATGAGCTATGAGAATTGCACCCTCCAAGTTCAAGCCTCTGTTTTGGACAGTTTTGACAATGTTGTGAGTTTGATGCTACATTAGATGCTACTTTAGCATTTCTGATGTTTTAAAGTGTTGAATAGCATCAGTACAACTGTGGCTATAGCTTTCCTTTAAGTTGCTATACATGGATTTGCTTGGAATACTTTGCATTTAGAATGATGACTATGTCATTCTCCTTGATGAGTACTTGAACTATAAACATGACTAAACCCAAGCAAGAAGAGAAGTTGGATGGAACTAGTTTCCATACTTGGCAAACAAAAGCTGAGTTTATGCTTATGAAAAAAAGATATGGAATGTTGTGAATGGAAAGAAGTCTACAAAAGAAAAAGCTAATTGGTTGATCAAAGACAAGAAGGCTCTTGTTATCATTGCTTTGGGATTAAGTAGCTCATACGTTCACCACATTGATGGCTTTGTAACTTCACATGAAGCTTGGGAACATCATCTCACAGTATTTGGTACGCAAGGAAAATGCTTCAAATATATCTTGCTTATTAAGTTCCTTTACCTACAATTGGAAAAGGGAATGTGTTATTCCATGAAGAACAACAAAGAGAATCAAGCATTTCTTATGAAGAAGGACTACTTCAACAACAAAGCAAATCTGGCTGAAGGAAGAACTCCATGAGCAAATCAAGAAAATAAAGACTATGCTTTTTAAGCACTTTGTCTTTTGAATTTTTGTTTATCATCACTTGGTCAAATTTTGAGGTTCTCTACCTGGAGCAGTACTCCAAAAAGAATATCATATGTTATTTTGTTAATCACCTCTGGTCACCATATGATGTAGACCATGTGATATGTGTTTTGTCTATCCCATTTCTGTGAACCTCACACCCTTAGGAACCCTTGCTAGCATGAGATCCTAGCCATAGATTTATCCTTGACCACCATGAGATGGCATGAGAAACTATGAGACTAGATGTATCCTTGACACTGCAAGAGGCAACCCCTTGAGGGGGGGTATGTTGGGATAAGTATGATCAAGGGCTTGCTCTATGGTGCATGTGTGCATCTAGGGGAGTCACATGTGTGTTTTTGTGTGTTGTAAAGGCACATCAAGTGCTATGATGTGTCTAGTGTGTGACCTAAGTGATGATGTAAGCCAAAGGCCCCCACATGGGAGGTTCCTTTGATTTAGGCTAGTCCCACTGATGTAGGGACTGATTCCCACTAATGTAGGGGCTGATTGCCACTTATGTAGGGAAGGTATTACCTTCTCCCCCTTTCTATAAGAGAGATTCCTCTCTCTCACAATCCATAATAGAGAACTACCATTTTGTTTCATTGTGCTCTCACACCTCTTTCAAGATGCATGTATTCTATCCTACGAGATTCTATAGGAATCGCCTTGTATGATGTCTCTTTGGAGTTACCCCATCCTTGTCCATTTTCTTATACTTTCATGACAATGTTACTGACATTCTTATGGTCTTATATGGATAGTGTACTGGCTACTCTCAAATTTCCTCATGTACACCCTTCATAGAGTATTTGACCAATGCTTGATATTTCAATGTCAAGTATTGCATCTTCTTAAAGTCTACAGGTTTTGGATGTTTTTTAGCACAGTGTCCAGATTCTTATAAATTACCTTCAGTAGTATCAACCCTTCATCTCTTGCAGTTAACCCATCAAGGCTATAAGAACCCTTCAATTATACATGTTGATTCATTGATTTGCCATATTAGTTGAAGTGCATCACAATATAATGTCAAAGTAGGGACCATGAATTTTGAGTGCCCCCACACATAGAAAGATATCAATTAGCCGATTTCCTTATTACAATTTGAGGAAATCGATTCAAGTAGTCGTACTCCAAAATTAATGTTCTTGATAAACACTTTCACGTAAATAAAGTAATAATTTAATTAGGATCACCTCTTCCTAAAAATATTAACATCATACATATGGATAGTAACCATATGCATGTCTTCTTTAATGGCCTCTAGTTGTTGTATTTTGCATGCCATAGGGTAGTCACTCATGTATTCATGGGAGGAAATCTCCCATGTGGAATCCAACCGCACATTCCTTCAATAGTATGTATGCCCATAAATTGTGGGTAACTATCGGGACATTTAGTGAACCATATTTCCTCGATTTGATATGGTGTCCAAGATGGGTTTTTATTGGTTTTGGGCAAGATATTACTTCTGTTATTAAGTAATTCAAGCCTAGGTGGCATTGATAGCATCTATGCCAAAGGTTTCACCACTTATGTATATGATAATACACCTAGGCCACACAAAGAATATCTATGGCTGGATACCTTGTTGATGGGTTAAAGCTTCTAAAATGGAGGTTTGAGGTTTTTTGGGACTTTTATGCCTCTAGGTTGCTACAACAGTGGCATCAAGGGACAATGGCCCCTTGCTGCTTAGTAGTAGGCAAGGTTGAGAGACAATATGCCTAAGCCCTGCCTAAGCTTTGTATGTAGATTAGAGTTTGAGGACCCATGCTCCTCCTTAATGTCAATGAGATCAAGTGCAAGTAAAAATGTGTTTTTAAAAATTTTATCAAGTGTGATCATGCTTCTTTGGATTGCTTAGCTTTTGTGATGATTTCCATGCCTTAATGGGAATAGTCGTAGTGAGTGGTTTTTTCAATTGAGCTCAAAGTGAATGTTGGAATCTATAAATTTACTTAATAGTAGCAATGAATTTATGCTCTCTTGTCTTGCATGATAGGCATGGCATCTTAATAAAAGACTAGTTATTTTGTAGGGGAAACTAGGATGGACTTGTTAGTAATATAGTCGAGATAATGTAACTTGAAATCATCAAGAGGTTACTTGATATTTTATGTAGCAACTCCAGATCTTGAATATTTGAAATGATAAAAGGGATGCCACATTTTCTATCCCAAAAGATAGGTATGTCCCATAATTGTAATATATATGCTAGGTTCTCCCTAGGTTTAGAAGTTAGGTGGTCTTGCATCCCCATTGCTTTGAGCTTAAAGGACTCCACTTCCAAAACCCTAATGTTTTTGAGTAGAAGTTGGGTTTCTATGCTTGCATGATATACATTTGCAATTGCAAAGTAGTATATGTGGAGTTTGTTGGGCAAACCATGTGCCTTCAAGTTTGTGTAGCTGGATCTCCAATTATTTAAATCTCTTTTATTGTGTTTCCCATCCTCCCCTTAGCAAATTTTGCCTCCCTCTTCATGTTTTGCACTTGGCATGCAATGGTGGGCATGTAGTACAAGTTATTCCCTTTTAAAATCTTGAAATCATTATGAATCAAGCTCAAATTTAAGCATTTGAGCTCCCTTTTATTGGTTTCTTATAGGTGAAATGTCCTTGCATGCATTTGATTTGCTTGTATGTGCATATGTGGTGGTTTCACATAGTCATGGATCACACAAATGTATTTGGATTAATTGATTCAATGCAGATGAACTCAAGCTTATCCTTAATAGATTGAGTACTTTGGTTTAAGGAAAACTCTCTACTCTGTGATTGGATGGAGAGTTTTGTCATGACATTCTTGTCAAGATGAGGCCAACTCAAGGAGAGATAAAGTCTAGTGGAAATTGGGATTATCGACATGTTCATAGGTCGTTTTCCCTCCTTGCACTAGTACGAATCCATTTGTAGGCAATTAGGAGAGGCTATGTGAGCTAAGTTGGAGAGGCTTTTGTCTTCAATATCTTGTCCAAAAGCCTACATGCATGGATCTTGATACCTTGTAAGCCCTCTTGGACAAGCATGCATTGTATATGTGAGGTAGCCATGAGAGGACACTCAAGGAAAGTGCTAAATACAATGAAGCTCTAGCAGTAGTCCTATAGGTGTCCCTCACCATTTATGACCATCTACCCATGCTCAAATTCAATCCGAATGAACAGATAGAGGCCCAAACAACGAATCGACTCTTTTAACGAGCCATATCTCTTAAAGGATAGTATGTGTTTATATTTGAAGAAATGATTGATACTGCCTTCTTAAAAATTGAGAAAAAATTTATGATGTCTAAGAATCTTAGTATGGCAAAGTACCACTACAATACATGACTCCTTGATTTTGGTCAACTTTTCCCATGTCCATTACCACAATCGATTTGGTACTTGTCCCTTCTATGCAAAACTTGCAAAATTTTCAAAGTGGAAAATTTTGCTATAGGGGCACTTCCTAAAAGTAATGATAGAACAGAGGGAGTGAATGAAGTATGGCATTGGAGATGGCTATGGTGATGTTAATGGCAGCCTCAAGAGAGTAGATCACCTTTGCTAGACACCCTCCCCCTATGTTCAGGCTCTCAGATCCAAGTACAAAATGCAATTTTAAGCAAACACTTTTGAAGATGGTGGTGAGCATAGAACAGAGTCCATCAACATCACATGCTATCTCCCGAAACTTAGCACCTAGGATAGGGTGCTGATGGGAGAGGCTTGCCTCCCTATTTATGAAGACTAAGCTTTGGGTTACGACTCAATGTTTCCTGGTGTTTTAACTCCTCGTGTTTTAACTTCTCATGTTTTAACTTCTATTGCCTTTAAAGAAGGCACTCTCCCCTCTTAGAGAAATGGACTCAATGTTGCGAGGGATAGAGGTGTGAGAGGGGGGCACACTCACCCTTTGTATGCATTTGTGCCTCACAAACATCATGGGGGTTTCTTCTCCCTTCCTGTTCTTCTTATCGCTCTGCCTATATAGATGAGTCCATGGCCGAGGGAGTACTACACAAAGCAGATGCCAATAGCTCCTGCCCTCAACATTGAGGTGTTAGACTAAATCTCTCAATGACATGCAGATGGAAATCCCACTGTAGATGCCCCTGACCCAAGTAAGATTCTAGCCCTTGATGCAACTAAAAGCAGAACCAAAAGAACTGGGTCCGTAAGAGATTGTAGTGACAACGGTGGCGATGAAGCCGTACCTATTGAACAAAACAACATGCCTAGAGATAGAAGAAATTCTAAAAAGACACAAGGCAACAAAGATGTACCCTCCACCAACATGAAAGAAAAGAATGGTCCAAAGGGAAAGGCTAATCAAGGAGCAAAAGGAAACAAAGAAGTTACGAATCAAAGAACATGAGCAAGGTCAAGTAAGGATAACCAACTTGATCTAGGTAAGGCTTTCCTGGATGACAACTTGATCGTACCACTACATGGCTGCCACAATTGATGCCCTCTAGTGCTACGTGCGGCCAACCATCGGCCACCAGACACTCTAGTGAGTCACTAGAATTCTACTGCCTCCACTGCCTCTACTCAAAGTCGCGACCGTCATATCGTCTCCCACCACCTCTCCTCACCATTGCCACCTTGATTTTAATAGGCCCACCCAACCTGGGGCACTATGCAGTAGGGGAGAGAGAGAGAGAGAGAGAGAGAGAGAGAGAGAGAGGAAAGGGAGAAAGAGAGAGAGAAGAGAGGAAAGGGAGAGAGAGAGAGAGAGAGAGAGGAAAGGGAGAAAGAGAGAGAGAAGAGAGGAAAGGGAGAGAGAGAGAGAGAGAGAGAGAGAGAGAGAGAGAGAGAGAGAGAGAGGAGACAAAAGGGAGAGAGAGGAGAGAGAGAGAGAGAGAAAAGGGCGAGAGTTATCATAGAAACTAACCCTTAAGTTGATCAAATTAACCATAGTACATTAGGTTACGTTAGTGTTCTTCTAAGGGGGGGAAAAAGAGCCCCTTATTCAAAAATTGACCATATTTGTCCTTAATTTAAGGCCTTTTTTCTCAGTCATTTGAAGCCCAATTTGAATCCTGTCAAAGCCCACCTTTCACATAATGGAAGATCATCTTGTGAAAAAGTTTTAGAATACATTTCCCTTCATTTTGAACATTCTTTCCAAGACCAATCATCGCACCAAATTTTGGCTCATTTTGAACCAAAAATCACCGCAACTTCAACAACACGAACCAAAATTGATTACAGTCTTTACCAACAGGTTTAGCCATTCAAAGGCAATATTTTTTCAACAATTTTCAGGATAATTAGGCAAATTCTCAGTGTATTACTCAAAACAACAATGCTTCATCATCAAAATGGCATTGTTCACCAACATCATCAATTGAAGAGTTTCAACATGAAGACGCAATGAGGTCATGACATCTTACTTAGTGTGTACCATAAGCTCACTTCAAGTTCAAGTCAATGCTTGGTGGCACTAAAAAATAGTTCACAAAATTTTTGCAAATCAATTGACCACTCAATTGGCTCTTCAAGCATTGTGACAATCCACTGTGAATGAAATTCAGAAGCTATTAGCTCAGCTATCATTTATGGGGTCAAGGCACAAAGGTCAAGCAGTATTGAGTTACAATCCTTGTACTTCATTACTCTCCAACAAGACAAAGCCTCAATAAGTGCAAAAGCTTACAATGGAACCCATATGGGATTAGATTCCAAAAGACTACCCCCAATACCTCGACATGTGTACCGATAATACAATGGATCAATTGGAGTCAATCCCACAAGAACTTGACATGCAAAATTATCCACTTGCTTACATGCCTATGTTCTCAAGCAGGGGTAACCCCAAAGAATTCATTGCTTTATTTGAGAAAAATGGTTAGGAGGCACCTCAAGGCACGAGGAAGATTATTTAAACGTGTTCCCACAAGCTCTCATTAGAGAACCATATGATTGGTACCTCAACTTGAATGTGGAGATACAAAGCTCATGACCCATGCTGCGACAACATTTTTTGCTATAATTTATTGTCTTTTATGGAGCAATATTGGATCTCCATCAGAATGCATTGACCACAAATTTGGGCGATGATGAAAGATCAGATAACAAAATTTAGAAAGTGGCATTGCCAAGGGTAGTTCAAAAGAATCAGGACACTGTGACAAATTATTTCTTCAAGCCAAAAATCACTATCATCAAGAGAAATTTGTCACTAAAAAAGCACCAGTTATTCAAAAGTTTTGTCAAGGTCTTGCATGAAGAAATTAGATCGGAATTGGAATACTATAATTGCACAACTATAACTCGGGTATATGATGCCACTATGATGATTGAAGAATCAATTGAGAAGGATCGAGAAATGGTTGAAGCAATATTAGAAAGATAGGTTTCCAAATTGAATAATGACACAAGTGAAGTTGTCTCTAACTCCACTCATACACATATACAAAGCCTATAGAATCATAAAATGCACTAGACAATAATGAGGGGGATGTGGCAATGGTTTGAAGAGGAAGCCCTACCACCAACATGTGCACAATGGAAAATAAACCAACAAGCAAAAATAAAAAAGAAGAAGAAAAGAGTCAAAGAAGGTAATGTGGATGTGCAATAAACTGATGACTCAGAACCAACTCTCACAAAAGTAGATTGCCCAAGGGGGGAAGAAATCCAAATCATTGCAACAAAAGGTATGAACACATGCCTCTCACATGATGCAATCCTAAGGTGTGGCATTCAAGAACATCTCGATCTTCAAGTGCAACACTTCTGCATGAGAAGGATGTAAAAATCATCGTCTATGATGATAAATCTCAAATAGGGGTGCCAACCATGGAAGAACATTACATGTTGGCCATGCACCGGAGGCCCCAAAGACAACTACAAAGGTACAACAGTTGGATCCACTCTCTTATCATAACCCTCGAAGACATATTCTTGACACATCCAAGAGGGGAGTGTAAGAGGGAATAGGCCCACCACAAGATCTACAACAACAACTCAAGACTGCTTTCCAAGAGCAGGTTCAACTAATGCACAAATTCAAAAATACTTGCAATAATAATTTGACAACAACTACAACAAGAGTAGGGTCAAAAGAACAAACTTACTTCATATCATGCAAAGAAAAACAATGAGAGACATGACTTAAAAGAGGAGCTCAATAAGCTCAAACAAGTGCTAGCAACCAATAATGACTTGTATGAAATATCTACACAGTTTGACAGAATTCAAAAGGGCGAGGCTCCAATATCAAGACAACACAAAGAATCTCTAATCAAGATTTGTTCATAAAAAAAGATCGAAGAGGACTCCAAAAGAAAATCACTCAATCAAATGGCTACCCAACAAAATGTGAACATGGAACCATCAATGTGTAGAGCCTATAAAGAGTGAGTCTTTATCCACAAAAATGGGACACATGCCAAGCATGGAGTCATCATTTACATTTGTTCATCAACAAGAAGATATTCGGCCCATCCCAACCACAAATGAAATGCTTTCAAAAACACATGAAAAGAGTCAAAGGCAAGAGATTAAAAGTAGAGTAGATATAGACCTACATGCATCACCAAAGATAGACAAATTAGCAAAGGCATGCATCATTGAAGGATGCACAAATAAAACCCATTGAAAAGGAAGTCAGCAACATGTTAAGCACTTAATCTCAAAATCAAGAAACAATCCTCAGGAGTCACTAGGTGATTAGGTGTTCATATTGAATATATACTTTAGGCAGCACAAGAAACCCAACAAGCTCTAAGCATGCACTTTCACAGTCCTTAGGTGACAATAGGAAGTTGAGATGAGCACAGCATATGCTATTAATGCAAATCAATACAAACACAGGTACACTCAACTCAAGGTTATTGGCATGATCAATACCAAACATCCACTCATAAGTTCCAAGGCCATACATGCAAGTCCTAAGCCTCATCATGGATAACCACATCCTTCTCTCTCTTACAAACATTCCTCTCAAAACACAATGAAGCAAATTCCAAGATCCAAGGTGACATACATTCTATACAAATAAGAATACAACAAGTAAAAGAGTACGTTTTGGTGAGCCAAATTGGATGCCAAACAATGTAATCAAACATAAGAGCTCTCAACATGTGCATCTATATGCCACGCACAAGAAAATGAAGAGAAGTGCCAAGAATTATCAAAAGGAAAAATCAGGTACACATGGTATTCCCTAAACTCAACATCAAGTGCCAACATTGGGGGAAACCCATTTTTCAAGTGCAACCTTCGGAGCGTCCGAGCGAAAGGAAGAAAATGCTTCCAACTATGCAAAGATATGGCAAACATGGATCGGAAGAAAACATCGTTTCACTTAGAAATATGCAAAGTATTATAGGAATTCCTATTTCATACACAAATCTTACATGAATCATTGGGGATGATGAATAGCACAATGGGATGGCTTTTGAAGAAACCCACATATAGAGTAGATTTCTCTATGAAAATTCCCTTATGATCTTTCTAACAAGTTTTACTTAATAGGGGGTGAAATTTAAAAACTCTCTCTCAACCTATCTTCATGAAAGGTTTTTTCCAAAGAAACCACATTGAAGCAAGCCATAGAAGGTTGTTTCACTAGTGAAACCCCTTTGAAGTAGGTCTTCCAAGATAGCACTTCTAAAAATGTCATAACTTTCACATAAAATAGGCATTCATGCACTCAAACTGACCGTAAAATGCCATTTGAGCACATCTAAAAGGTTATATTTTTACAAAAACTTGCATATATGGTTTTAAATCTTACATGTATTTTATGGCTTCTTTAGAAATATATCCATAAATGTCTTGTTTTTTATGCTATAAAAACATTAGAAAGCTCTTGTCATATTCATATAAATGTTTTTAATAACTGAGTAATTATATATGTATAATATTATTACATTGAGAGTGATAATGAGGAATGTTTCTTAAAGAAATTATTTTTTAAAACTCTTTTTAGGTAATAAGAGAGGTACAAAGGATGTCTATGACAAAGAAAATTCATGTTATGTGAAAGTGAATGAGAGACTATTTTGTATATTTTTATGATAAAGGGATCCAGTTCTAGTGAAAATAAAAGCATAAAAACCATGTCTCCTAAAGAAATACCACTTTTTAAACCTCTTGAAAAACACACTCGGATAAACCTCCTCATAGGTTTTTGCTCGTACAAATTATGGAACCACATCGCCAATGTACAAATTATTACGGTGCAATCTACAAGAAAAGAGGCACTTTGGACACACTGAACAACAAGGCAAGGATTATGTCAATGACAACATCACATCAAAAGAAGGTACATTAGACCATCCTCGACAACCAAAAACCTCCATTGAAGAAACATAGTTCCAAAAACTTCCCACTTAAAGCATTGGATACCCAAGGATGGGTAATCAAATTGGTATGGGGAATGTTGACTCTCTGAAAAAAGGGGTTAGAAGTGTAGTCTGGAGCAATGAAGATGAGATCATTGTGTGTGTAGAGTAGTGGCAAAGCTCCCCTTGTAATATCTTGAGCTTGAAAGATGGTATGATAAATCTCAAAGGCTAAGGATAGCCTAATTCCTCTCTAGAAAACATTGAATCACACTTGCAAATTTAGGATCTAGAGAGAGAAATACTAAAATGAGAGAGAGAGAGAGAGAGAGAGAGAGAGAGAGAGAGACTAAACGCCTACACCTCTTGAACTTAAAAGGTCCCCCCACCTTGTGGAGGGACTCATGAGGTTCCCCCACTTTGTGTGGAGACCCAAGAGGTCCCCTCAAAAAGTGAAGGGACTTTTGTCCAAGAGATCTCCTACAAAAGAGGTCACACCTTGGAGGTCCTACAAATTGTGTAGAGACCAACATGTATGAATATATCTCAATGGAATGAAGCAAGCACTCTTTGGTGTTTAGTGCTCAGTTCAATTTAGTGTTCATGTCCTTATTCTCCTTGGGTCTATGCTCCGGATTCTCTAACCTTGCAATCTCTCATCCTCCTTCCTTATTCTCCTCCTCCTCCTCCTCCACCACCACCACCACCACCTCCTCCTCCTCCTCCTCCTCTCTCCACCTCCTGCTTCCTCCCCTGATACTCCTTCTCTACCCTTTACCCCTTGAAGTCACGAAGGAGAATAGCTCTCCACTCCTCAACCCTGGACTCCTCGTGAACCCTGCAACCATCTCTGAACCCTGGAACTCCTAGTTAGCTCTTTCAACCTTAGCGCCCTGCTAAACCCTGGAACCCCCTTCTAAACCATTGAACTCTCATGGAGGCAACAACTTCCATCCATCGTTGTGATCCAGTCCTATTTCTCACCTATGCAAGTATGAGAGCTGCTTTCCATACTTCACCCTACACCTCTCACCTAGAATACGACATGAGGATCTATGCTACACTTGTGAACGCCTATGCTACAATGAGTAGTGACACAATTGTAGCTAACCAACACCCTCGGTACTTGGACTTGGGAGAGATAGAGACAACAATTGTTGTGGGCCTTGTAGCATATATTGGTGGCCTTATAGCCTGTAGGTTTGGCCCTGGCGTAGGGGTCTTTTGATTCATGGGTACAGATGGCAGAATTGAGAATCCTACCCATCTAAACATGGGAGTTGTGACTAAGGGATGGGATGTTCTGGCTCCCTAGTGGGTAGTCCAAGGTGCTCAAGTTGTATGGCCCCCATATGAGGAGAAGCCATGTGTGAGCCCAGGACACTGGATGGATTCTGACTTGCATTTCAGATGAGGTCTATCAATGAGACCGTTCATGGTAGAAAAGTGATTGTGTGGGAGCCCCTTGCTCTCGCTAGGGACTTGGGGCTAGCTCACCCCTAGTTGGGGGGTCCTAGGGGGGCAACGGCCCCCCTGGTGGGGGTTTAGCGGCGAGAGCCCCCGAGGCGATGGTATAGGAAATATTCCCTGAATATTCCATGGACGACTAATCTGTTCCACTGACTAGGTTGATTGGTCGGCTCCACCGACTATGTTGATCCGACTACTGTCCTCATAGCTATAAAGAGGCAACGTCCCCAGTCCATTGCATCAGATCAGATCAGATCAAATCTTCCTGCTAGTAGCTCTTCACCTAGTATCTATCTAGATCACCATTTAAGCTCCACTAAGGAAGCGCACGGGTGGACGGAGCCATCATGTGTACTACATCAGTATTGAAGGAAAATTTTGTTTGTCTCCAGTTTGCTGTGTACTCTCTATTCTTTATTCAGTTTCTGTTTTGCTGCACCGTGTAATTTAACATGGTATCAGAGCTTAGGCGGCTCTAAGGATCGAAGAATAGATGAGAGACGAGGGCTTCAACATCATATGGAGTGATGGCAATAGGAAGCGGCTCAAGAGGAAGCCACTCGAGTTCAACAGCTATTGCTGCACCAACAATCCAGGCGTTGAGGATTCGCCCACCAGCCTTCTTGAAGGCAAGATAGATGGTACGAACTACACTCTATGGAAGTTTAAAATTACTGCTATTTTGGATTCATATGAGCTTCTGGAGATAGTACTGGGGACTGACCTAGAACCACAAGGAACCCCCGACCCAGCGAATCCGGGGAGTATGATACCTCCTAATGCTGACCTTCTATGAGCTTGGAAATGCAAGAACGCAGATGCTCTGTGTCCCCTGGTTACAAGTACTACTGATAGTATTTTGACCTTGATTCAGCACACATCTAAGGCAACTGTGGCCTAGAACATATTGAAGAATCAGTATGAGATGCAAAATCAGACAAGTATCCAGAACCTGGAGAATCAACTCGCAGCTGAGAAGTTTAATGGAGGAGAGATAGCGGAGGCATTCATAACCCGAATGAAGAATCTGCGTAACCAGATGGTTGGTGCTGGGATACAAAATACTAGCGCAGAGCTAGCTCGGCGGTGTCTCTGGATATGTCCACCAAGGTTTGATGGACTGGTAACAACGTTTAACACTCAAGTGAGACCCCAATCATTGTCATTTGAGGAGTTCTGTGCTTTACTTGTGGAGGAGGAATTGAGGCTTAAAGCTCGAGATGGAGGCGACAATGGGGATGCTGCGTTCTCTGCCACTACGAAAGGCAAAGGTGGTTCCTTCACCAAGGGTGAGTCCTCTACTAGTGGTGACAAAAAGAAGAAGGGCGGCAAGAAGAAGTTTCAGGGAGAATGCTTCTACTGCAAGAAGAAGGGCCATGTGATTGCAAATTGCTGGGTCAAGAAAGCAGATGAAAAGAATGGAACCCTGAAGAAGATAGATAAGGGGAAAGAGATAGCTAACACAACGGAAGTAGAGTTGGATCTATTTCTGGCCATTGAGGAAGAGTGTTGCTCAGTTCAAGTAGCATCAACCAACTAATTCATGGGTGTTGGATAGTGGTGCCTCCCATCACATGACCAAAGAAGGGTCTATATTGTTCCATGCAACCTCTAAAAGAACCCATCACCATGACGGTTGGAAATAACGCAAAATACCCTCAACCTGGATCAGATGGGCCAGCCTCATCCTGATGATGAGGAGGGCATGCTGCACGAGCCACGGCTGCCATCTCTGCCTCCCTCGCCTCCTCTATGTATGTGTGCCTCAGCTCCCAAAGTCATGCATCTGCAAATACTCGTGCCTCAAATCCAGCTCGAGCAATCATCTCTACATGTAGAAGACATTGGTCTCAGCCCCACCCAAGCTGCTGCTCCACCCACTGTTGCAATGATATCTGAAGCTCTACCTCTTGCTCAATACGATGTGCCTCCTCTGCTCATGCCTCGTCACCTGGCATGAAATCACCATACGAGAAGCATCGCAGAAGACACGCTGCAACCACTAAAGTATCAGCACCCTCCTGCTGCAGCAAAGCTTCAAAGGTTTATGGCCATTGCTAAAAATCTAGTGTTTCATGTGTGCACAAAACATATAGAGATTTAGTATCACTATGTCCGTGAGTTGATCGAGGACGAGATAGTGGAATTGGTCTACTGTCCAACAGACCAAAATGGAGCACATATCTTCACCAAGGCACTCGGGAAGGATAAGCTTCAGGGTCATCTTCAAGGACTCGGCATTGGGACGAGAAGGTAGTTCACCTATGGGTGGACATTGAGGGGGGGTGTTAGATATGCTCAATGCCCCACCCTCCTGGTATCCACCAGTGGTCCAAGGTGCTCAAGTTGTAAGGCCCCCATATGAGGAGAAGCCATGTGTGAACTTGAGACACTAGATGGATCCTGACTTGCATGTCAAATGAGGTCTATCAATGAGACCGTTGATGGTAGAAAGGTGATTGTGTGGGAGCCCCTTACTCTCGCTGGGGACTGGGGGGACCAACTGGCCCCAAACTGGGGGGTCCTAGGGGGGCAGCAGCCCCCCTGGTGGGCGTTCAGGGGGTAAGAGCCCCTGAGGCGACGGTATAGGGAATATTCCCTAAATATTCCATGGACGACTAGTCGGTTCCACCGACTAGGTTGACTGGTCGGCTCTACCGACTAGGCTGATTGGTCGGCTCCACCGACTACGTTGATCCGACTACCGCCCTCATAGCTATAAAGAGGTGACCTCCCCAGTCCATTGCATCAGATCAGATCAGATAAGATCTTCCAGCTAATAGCTCTTTACCTAGTATCTATCTAGATCACCATCTAAGCTCCACTATGGAAGTGCACGGGTGGATGGAGCCATCATCTGTACTACATAATATTTCAAGGAAAATTTTGTTCGTCTCCAATTTGCTGTGTACTCTCTATTCTTTGTTTAGATTCTGTTCGCTGCGCCGTGTAATTTAGAATCCCCCCTTTAGCGAATTTTGTCTCTCCCTTCATGTTTTGAACTTGGCATGCAATGGTGGGCATGCAGTACAAGTTATTTCCCTTTTGAAATCTTGAAATTTTTATGAATCAAGCTCAAATTTAAGTGTTTGAGCTCCCTTTTATTGATTTCTTATAGGTGAAATGTCCTTGCATGCATTTGATTTGCATTTATGTGCATATGTGGTGGTTTTACATAGTCATGGAGCATAGACTTGTTCATAATATAGTCGAGATAATGCAACCTGAGATCATCAAGAGGTTACTTGATATTTTATGTAGCAACTCAAGATCTCAAATGTTTGCAATGATGAAAGTGATGTCACATTGGCTATCCCAGAAGATAGGTATGTCCCATTGTAATATATATGCTAGGTCCTACCTAGGTTTAGAAGTTAGGTGGTCTTGCATCCTCGTTGCTTTGAGCTTGAAGGACTCCACTTCCAAAACCCTAATGTTTTTCAGTAGAAGTTGGGTCTCTATGTTTGCATGATATTCATTTGCAATTGCAAAGAAGTATATGTGGAGTTTGTTGGATCTCAATTTGAATCTCTTTTCTTGTGTTTCCCATCCTCCCCTTAGCAAACTTTGCCTCCCTCTTCATGTTTTGCACTTGGCATGCAATGGTGGGCATGTAGTACAAGTTATTGCCCTTTTAAAATCTTGAAATCATTATGAATCAAGCTCAAATTTAAGCATTTGAGCTCCCTTTATTGGTTTCTTATAGGTGAAATGTCCTTGCATGCATTTGATTTGCATTTATGTGCATATGTGGTGGTTTTACATAGTCATGGAGCACACAAATGTATTTGGATTAATTGATTCAATGCAGATCCTCAATATATTGAATACTTTGTTTTAATGAAAACTCTCTACTTTTTGTCTGATTGGGTGGAGGGTGTTGTCATGATATTCTTGTCAAGATGAGATCAACTCAAGGAGGGATAAAGCTTGGTGGGAATTGCGATTGTGGGCTTATTCATAGGTCATTTTGTCTCCTTGCACTAGTACGAATCCATTTGTAGGTAGTTTGGAGTGCCTATATGAGTTGCATCGTTGCATTCTTTCCTTGATTTTTAGAAATTGAGCTTGGTTTTCATGAAATGAAGCTCTAAATTGTGAAATTTTCTTCCTCCCTTTTAATCCTTTGGCATTTTTTATGCCATTCATGCACACCTTGATGTTCTTGGTTTGGATGGTTCTTTGCTTGAATGCATTTGAGCAGTAGACTAGAGCTTTTCATTGTCGACTATCTTCTTGGGAAAGTGTGAAAATTTCTTCCTCCCTGCAATCCCTTGGCACTTTTTAGGCCATTCATACATAGTTGGGCCAAGATAACTACCAAAATGTGAACTTTCACTAAAAAGGTGCTAAAGTGAACTAGAGTTAACACGAATGTCTGCAACTTTTTTTGTTCACTCACCCTCGAGATAGTTGACCCTTTTCCTTAAGATATTTAGGCATCATCTTAACACCTGCACTCATCAAATCATGCACTTATATCAAGAGGGAATACAATTTCCTTGAGTTATGGGTTCTCTTATGAGAGAAATGGGTGTGTGTTTGACATCTCTTGTAGTTTTATTGAGTTTGATCCAATCATGAGCACATGTTTGGATTGACCAAGTTTTGTATGTAGTCACCTTCACAAAACATGTCATGTTTTAGCTCAAGTTTTACTCAAGGTTTGGTTTGGCATTTGGACCAAAGTGTCAACTTGGCTCCTTAATAACTTTTGATTTATACATGAATCCTTAGTATGGCAAAGTACCACTACAATACATGACTCCTTGATTTTGGTCAACTTTTCCCATGTCCATTACCACAATCAATATGGTACTTGTCCCTTCTATGCAAAACTTAAAAAATTTTCAAGGTGGAAAATTTTGCGATAGTGTCACTTTCAAAAAGTAATGATAGAACAGAGGGAGCAAATGGAGGATGGCATTGGAGATGGCTGTAGTGATGTTGATGGTGGCCTCAAGATAGTAGATCACCTTTGCTACACACCCTCCCCCTATGTTCAGGCTCCTAGAGCCAAGTACAAAATGCAAGTTTAAGGAAACACTTTTGAAGATGGTGGTGAGCACAGTATAGAGTCCAGCAACATCACATGCTATCCCCCGGAGCTTAGCACCTAGGATAGGCTCTAGCATTAAGCAATAGGCTAGGGTTGTGGCAAGGTAACACTTAGTGGAAGGGAGGAAGTTTTCTGATATATTGCAGAGAATTCAGCTGGGTGGGAAGTTCTAATTTTTCCCCAATCCCCACTCCTTCTTCTAAGATTGAAATTTGAAAACTCTAAATGTAAGGTGGAACTTCCAGGATAGTAGGGATAAATGGAAGGAATAAAAGATACCTGAGAAGATGTTTTGTTTGACTTGGCTCACATGCACAAAGAAGTGTGGACTAATTCAAGAGGATTTAACATACGGAGAGGGAATGGAAGATGCATGAGATGTTTAGGATCAATTGAAGACATTTTCTAGCTCTTCATTGCATGTCCTCATGCAATAAAAGTCTAGAAGGTTATTCAGGTTTGGCAATAGGGGAACCAATAAATTCGAAAGCTATTCTTCTAGGAGATTCCTTTAGGGCTAAACAAGAGAAATGGATTCATATCAAAGTACATGCACTGTGGTTCATCTGGATTGCTTGAAATAACTATCAATTCAATGATGTTATGAAAGACTGATGCTATCTTCATGTCTTGGTGGGACAGGAAAAAAGAATACTTGGTGGACTGATTGATGCTTACAGTAAGGAACTCACCATGCTTAGTCAGGACCTAGCTGAACACATTAGCAAGTGCAATTTGGATGCCACCCAAGTATTACCATAGAGATGTTTCTTCTTTTTCTTAAGGTTTTGTTATTACTTGACTGATCACTGTGCTCCCAAGATCCATAATGATGGGGACCCCATCTTCTTGTTATAAGAAGGATAAATATGTCAACTTGTTTGTCCCCTCTCAAAGGGATGTGGTGATGCATATAATTTTTTTGTTGCTCCCTTTTTGCTTGCCATAGTGGTCACAAAACTCTGGTCATCTTGACAACAACAAGCCTTATGCTCCTTTTTCCTCCTGTGAAGTGGAGGTTGATGATGTATAAAGTTCAAATGATGATAACATAAATATATTTTTCCACTCCACCCCACCAACCCCTACCTCCCCCTTCCTCACCCCTCATCCATTTCTCCCCTCTTGCATCCTCACCTCCCCCTACCTCTCTCTTTAATTATCTCTCTATCCTCTCTCTTTAAAAACCCCCTTCCTCTCACCACGTGCTCTCACCCCCCCTAACCCACTAGACAATACGCTTCCCTCTCCTCCGTTGCTTTTGTTGCATTGTCGACCGCTCTCAAGCACCAATTGCCCTTGGGCGGCGCTGCAAGAATTTAGTTCATTGATCGTCATTTGGTGCCATGGGTAGGCCACCCTGGGGTGTTGTAGGCAAAGCGGCAAGCTACATGCCATCAAGAACCATTGACTATCAAGCACAGTGGATGAGGCACCACCACACACCCTCAGGCATTGTACCACTGCATAGGTGCCACACAAGCCGCCCTCGGGTGCTATGTGCAACTAGCCATTGACCACCTCAAGGAGGGTTGACATGCAAAATGATCCACTTGCTTACATGCCTATGTTCTCAAGGAGGGTTAACCCTAAATAATTCATTGCTTTATTCAAAAAAATGGTTAGGAGGCACCTCAAGGCACGATGAAGATTATTTAAACATGTTCCCTCAAGCTCTCATCAAAGAACCATATGATTGGTACCTCAAATTGAATGTGGAGATACAAAGTTCATGGCCCATGCTACGACAACATTGTATGCTGTAATTTATACTCATTATGATCGAGCAATGTTGGACCTCCATCAGAATGCATCAACAACAAATTTGGGCAACCATGAAAAATCAGATAACCGAATTTAGCAAGTGACATTGCCGAGGGTAGTTCAAAAGAATCAGGACACTGTGAAAATTTATTTTTTCAAGCCAAAAAATAGTATCATCGAGAGAAAATTGTCACTAACAAAGCACCAGATATTCCAAAGTTTTATCAAGGGCTTGGATGAAGAAATTAAAGCGGAATCGGAACACTATAATTGCACAACTATAACACCGGTATATGATGCCACTATGATGATTGAAGAATCAATTGAGAAGGATGGAAAATGATTGAAGCATCAAGAAAGGTAATGTGAATGTGCAATATACTGATGACTCAGAACCAACACTCACAAAAGTAGATTGCCCAAGGGGGGAAGAAATCCAAAACATTGCAACAAAAGGTTGTGACGCATGCCTCTCACGTGATGCAAGCCCAACATGTGGCATTCAAGAACATCTTGATCACCAGGTCTCTTCAAGTGCAGCACTAAATATTGTTTCCAACCATGGAACACGATTACATATTGGCCATGCATCGGAGGATTCCCCAAAGACGACTACAAAGGTACAACAGTAGGATCCACTCTCTTATAAAAAACCTTGAAGACCTATTCTTGACACATCCAAGAGGGGAGTATAAGAGGGAATAGGCCCACCACAATATCTACAACAACTCAAGACTGTTTTCCAAGAGCATGTTCAACTAATGCACAAATTCAAAAATACTTGGGCAACAATAGTTTGACAACAATTACAACAAGAGTAGGATCAAAAGAACAAAATTACTTCATGCCATGCAAAGCAAAACAATGAGCGACATGACTTAAAAGAGGAGCTGAATAAACTCAAACAAGTGCTAGCAATGAACACCAACTTGTATCACATATCTACACAGTTTGACAGAATTCAAATGGGTGAGTCAACAATATAAAGACAACACAAAGACTCTCTAGTCAGGATTTGTTCATCAATAAAGATCGAAGAAGACTCCAAAGCCAATCACTCAATCAAATGGCTACCCAAAAAAATGTGAACATGGAACCATCAACAAAAAAGGCACTGGTTCTTCAACAACAATGAGTAATCCTACGATCATATGCAATCAAAACAACCAAGGAAAAAATCAATTTGGATACAAAAGAAACATGTGCACCACTTTGTACCCAATAGACATGGATTCCCAAAATATGAATCAAGAAAGTGGGGAATTCTCCTATACCAAACAACACTTGAAACTATTGATAGACCATGCAATGTGCTAAAAGAGGTATGGGTACCTTGATGACAATGTGCAGAGCCTACAAAGAGTGAGTCTTTATCCACAAAAATGGGACACACGCCAAGCATAGAGGCATCATTTACAAATGTTCATCAACGTGAAGATCTTCCGCCCATCCCAGCCACAAATGGAATGCTTTCAACACATGAAAAGATTCAAAGCCAAGAGATTGAAAGTAGAGCAGATATAGACCTACATGCATCACCAAAAATAGACAAATTAGCAAAGGCATGCATCATTAAAAGATGGAACACTGTCAACTCCCTATACTAGTCCAGCTTTCCAACATGCCTATAACCTCGAGTACAAGACTAGAAATGCTTCAACAAAATCCAAAAACCACCATGACAAAATTTTCTCCAAGAAACATGTTCCCAATGATGATTTTGGTCTTTGAAAGACAAATAAAGGAGTGGCATTCTGGTCCGAACTTTCTGGTTGCTCAAAATAGCTCTCCATGAAATTGGTCCCTTTCTAGAAGCTCTCGAGCCACCCTGAGCTACCTCTGAAACCAAGCTCTCTCAAGTTCCATTGAGGTCTAGATCTTGAGCCCTTGTAAGCCTTCCTGTTTCCTATTTAGCAGCATGCCAATATCCTTCTTAGAGAATCCTCCTTAATACCTACATTTGTTAGTATGTCAATATTGGTAGAGCTCGAGACACTAATGTATTTACAAGACATGCAGATGGTATCAAATGTCTCTGGCTTGAGAATTCCCTATCTATATGTTTGGAAGTCTTCCACCCTCTAATTGTACAAACATTGCAACCACAGCATGCATTCGAAATAAGAAAGAGAAAACATACCTTGGTGCATTGTTTCTCTTTCTTTTGGAGCAAGTCACAATACCTTACCAACTCGCCTATTAGAATAGCCTCCTTTTGGATGTCTGAGCAGTCAATGTGTTCCACTGTTGCATATTCCATCACATCTATCTGGACTTGTTAGTAATAAAGTCGAGATAATGTAAGTTGAGATCATGAAGAGGTTACTTGATATTTTACGTAGCAACTCAAGATCCTGAATATTTGAGATGATGAAAGGTATGTCACATTTTCTATCCCAAAAGATAGGTATGTCCCATAATTGTAATATATATGCTTTTGCATTTTGTTGCTTTGAGCTTGAAGGACTCCACTTCCAAAACCCTAATGTTTTTTAGTAAAAGTTGGGTCTCTACGTTTGCATGATATACATTTGCAATTGCAAAGTAGTATATGGGGAGTTTGTTGGGCAAACCATGTTCCTTCAAGTTTGTGTAGCTAGATCTCCAATTATTTGAATCTCTTTTCTTGTGTTTCCCATCCTCCCCTTAGCAAATCTTGCCTCCCTCTTCATGTTTTGGACTTGGCATGCAATGGTGGTTATGTAGTACAAGTTATTTTCCTTTTAAAATCTTGAAATCATTATGAATCAAGCTCAAAGTTAAGTGTTTGAGCTCCCTTTTATTGGTTTCTTATAGGTGAAATGTCCTTGCATGCATTTGATTTGCATGTATGTGCATATGTGGTGGTTTTACATGGTCATGGATCACACAAATGTATTTGGATTAATTGATTCAATGTAGATGAACTCAAGCTTATCCACAATAGTTTGAGTACTTTGGTTTAAGGAAAACTCTCTGATTGGATGGAGGGTTTTGTCATAATATTCTTGTATGATGAGGACAACTTAAGGAGAGATAAAGTCTAGTGGAAATTGGGATTATCGGCTTATTCATAGGTCGTTTTGCCTCCTTTCAATAGTACAATTCCATTTGCAGGCAATTAAGAGAGGTTATGTGAGTTGTGTTGGAGAGGCTTTTGTATTCAATATCTTGTCCAAAATCCTACATGCATGGATCTTGATACCTTGTAAGCCCTCTTGGACAAACATGCATTGTAGATGTGAGGTAGCCATGAGAGGACACTCAAGGAAAGTGCCAAATACAATGAAGCTCTAGCAGTAGTCCTATAGGTGTCTCTCACCATTTATGACCATCTACCCATGCTCAAATTCAATCCGAATCAGTAGATAGAGGCCCAAACAACAAATCGACTCTTTTAACGAGCCATATCTCTTAAAGGGTAGTATGTGTTTATATTTGAAGAAATGATTGATACTGCCTTCTTAAAAATTGAGAAAAAAATTTATGATGTCTAAGAATCTTAGTATGGCAAAGTACCACTACAATACATGACTCCTTGATTTTGGTCAACTTTTCCCATGTCCATTACCACAATCGATTTGGTACTTGTCCCTTCTATGCAAAACTTGCAAAATTGTCAAAGTGGAAAATTTTGCTTTAGGGAAAAGCTTTGGTTTATGACTCAGTGTTTTTGGTGTTTTAACTCCTCGTGTTAACTTCTCGTGTTTTAACTTCTATTGCCTTTAAAGAAGACGCTCTCCCCTCTTAGAGAAATGGACTCAAGATTGCCAAGAATCGAGGTGCGAGAGGGGGGCACACTCACTCTTCTTATCGCTCTGCCTATGTAGATGAGTCCATGGCCGAGGGAGTACTACACAAAGCAAATGCCAACAGCTCCCACCCTTAACACTGAGGTGTTAGACTGAATCTCTCAATGACATGCAGATGGAAATCCTGCCGTAGATGCCCTTGACCCAAGTAAGATTCTAGCCCTTGATGCAAGTAAAAGCGGAACTAAAAGAACTGGGTCCGCAAGAGATTGTAGTGACAACGGTGGCGATGAAGCCGGACCTATTGAACAAAACAAGATGCCTGGAGATAGAAGAAATTCTAAAAAGACACAAGGCAACAAAGATGTACCCTCCACCAACACGCAAGAAAAGAATGGTCCAAAGGGAAAGGCTAATCAAGGAGCAAAAGGAAACAAAGGAGTTATGACTGAAAGGACACGAGCTAGTTCAAGTGAGGGTGACCAGGTACGAGCATCATGGCTTTCTTGGATGACAAGCTTCTCCCGGGTGTCCGACCTTGAAATGATGTATGAAGTTCAAATGATGATAATATAAATCTCTTTTTGCACTCGACCCCACCATCCCCTATCACCCCCTTCCTCACCCCTCATCCATTTCTCCCCTCTTGCATCCTCACCTCCCCCTACCTCTCTCTTGAATTCTCTCTCTATCCTCTCTCTCTAAAACCCCCCTTCCTCTCACCGCACGCTCTCACCCCCCTAACCCACTAGCCAATATGCTTCCCTCCCCTCCGTTGCTATTGTTGCATCGTTGACTGCTCTCAGCAGAGGCACCAATTGCCCTTCAGTGGCATTGTGGGCATTTAGTAGCATTGATCATCATTCGACACCATGGGTAGGCCGCCCTTAGGTGTCGTAGGCCAAGCGGCATGCGCCCTTGGGTGGTACATGTCATCAAGAACTGTTGACTAGGAGGCATGTGTCCTCGGGCATTATGTACCATGGTTGTGCGTCATCAACAGGCGAGGCACCACCACACACCCTCAGGCATCGTACCACTGCATCGTTGCCACAATTGATGCCCTCTCGCGCTACGTGCGGCTAGCCATCGGCCACCAGACACTCTAGTGGGTCACTAGAAATCTATTGCCGCCGCTGTCTCTACTCAAATTCACCGCCATCATATCTTCTCCCATCACCTCTCCTCACCATTGCCCCCTTGATTTTAACAGGCCCACCCAACCTGGGGCACTATGCAGCAGGGGGGAGAGAGAGAGAGAGAGAGAGAGAGAGAGAAGGGCGAGAGCTATCATAGAAACTAACCCTTAAGTTCATCAAATTAACCATAGTACATTAGGTTAGGTTAATGTTCTTTTAAGGGGGGAAAAAGAGCCCCTTATTAAAAAATTGACCATTTTTGTCCTAAATTTAAGGCCTTTTTTCTTAGTCATTTGAAGCCCAATTTGAATCCTGTCAAAGCCCACCTTTCACATAATGGAAGATCATCTTGTGAAAAAGTTTTAGAATACATTTCCCTTCATTTTGAACATTCTTTCCAAGACCAATCATTGCACCAAATTTTGGCTCATTTTGAACCAAAAATCATCGCAACTTCAACAACACGAACCAAAATTGATCAGCCTTTAACACTAGGTTTAGCTATTCAAAGGCAGCATTTTTTCAACAATTTTGAAGATAATTGGGCAAATTCTCAGTGTATTACTCAAAACAACAATGCTTCATCATCAAAATGGCATTGTTCACCAACATCATCAATTGAAGAGTTTCAACATGAAGACCCAATGAGGTCATGACATCTTACTTAGTGCGTACCATAAGCTCACTTCAAGTTCAAGTCAATGATTGGTGGCACTAAAAAATAGTTCACAAAATTTTTGCAGATCAATTGACCACTCAATTGGCTCTTCAAGCATTGTGACAATCCACTGTGAATGAAATTCAGAAGCTATTAGCTCAGGTATCATTTATGGGGTCAAGGCACAAAGGTTAACTAGTATTGAGTTACAATCCTTGTACTTCATTGCTCTCCAACAAGACAAAGCCTCGATAAGTGCAAAAGCTCACAATGGAACCCATACCTTGAGTTCCCCAGCAATGGAGCCAAATATGTGTTGTCCTTCAGTGACTCGACGTGACGTAGGGGCTCTATGTTAGATACTCCTCTTTCAACCAAATCCTCATGAGAAATTTGAGAATCAAGGACCTAACACTTTTGTCACCGAGTGCCTCTACCAGATTGTGACAATGTCATCCCATAAGAGAGAAAGAGGAGGAAGAGAGGAAGGGAAGAGAAGCGGGTAGAGGGAGTATGGAAGAGAGGGTGAGAGTCTCGGGAGAGTGAAAGCAGGTGAGTGGCAATCACAAGGCAAGACACAATAGAGAAGCAAGAAGAATCAATTCAACAACAATAATGGAGAGAATGAGAGAGCTTGTATGTCCAAAAGGTTGCAATAAATAATGAAGACCAAAGTCAACAATTTGCTTATATACAGTCCAAGTTTTGAATGGAGGGCAAACCCTGTCTCTCTCTCTCTCTCTCTCTTGTAAGCTCTTCAACTCCCTTCTACTAGTATCTCTCGTGCCAAGACGTGGCACTCATGGGTTAACAAATAGGCTTGAATTAACTAATGAAAAGTGATAGACACCAAGAATGTGAAACACCCCAATGACTTCAAGCTTTGAGTGTGTTCTGATCTACAAAAATAGTAATACCACTATCAAATTGGGGTAGTATATGTCAACAAATATTTGGTAGAGAGAAAAACTCACTTTTGTATTCATCTTGGAATTGAACAATTTGAATATATTCAAGTGTTGGAAAAGATCAAAATGGATTCCATATGGGATCTTCTGCTAGTTGATTACCCACATTGTACAAACATATAATAGTTGGATTCCATGACTTTATGCCTACGCATGAGACATGCAGAAGTATATCATCAACAAGGTATAGCAGCAACTAGATGCCATTCAACATCATATTTACAAATCCAATCTATATGCACGAACATTCATGCTAATATTTTTAGGCAAAGGATATCCTAATTAACTTATTCCTTTATTTGAGTGAAAATATCTAGCAAGAACATAAATGTTAGAGTAGAACTACTTGAATCTATTTACTTAAGCTCTAATAAGGGAGCTAGTCGATTGGTAAGTTTGCATGGGTGGGGAGACTCAAAGATGCCAGGCCCCTACTTCCAGATTACTATGTGATGCATTTCATCTCATATGGAAAATCAATTAATCAGAATACATCATTGACAAGTTCTCATAGCCATGATTTTCAAACCAAGGTCAAACACAAGGGAGGAAGGGTTGACACTACCTAGAAAAATAGGGACATTATGCTCTAATAGTTTAAAGAGTTGTAGACACTATCAAGGTAAAAAACTTGACATTGAAAGATCAAGGATTGGTCCAATAGTTTGAAAATTCAAGATCAACTAGTATAGTAGGCATGGTAGACAAAAAAGGATCTCTGTAATGTTGCCATGAAAGTAAAAGAGGAAATCAACAAGGATAGTACAAAGGTTTTTTAAGTATCTGAACGTGGTATCTCCAAAGAGACAACAAATAGAAGACCCACCATGAAGGTAAGTGCAAGATTTAGATAATATTTGTCAACCTAAAACAATGTCCAAATCAATGAATCAAATTTAATGGATTAAGAATCAAAGTGAAAAATAAGTTTTCCCTCTCATGATAAATCTATGGCAATCAATAAATTAAATAGCAAATAGAAGAAAAAGAAGAAATAAGTTAAGAAGAATTTTTAGCCACTGTTCAAACCACAAATGGGTAGAGGGTTATCTCTAGCATTAAAATAGTAATCTATTCTACGCCTTGAATAAGATGAAATATGACTTGGCTTTGGTTGAGCTTTTATAGTTGAGCCTTGGTAGTGCATGCACTACCTAATTACATACATGCCCTATTTCTTAAGATGTATATCAGTATCCCTTACCAAACGGATAAGCAAATGAAAAGTACTAATACTTGCTACTATGAGGGAGTTAGTTGGCCACAAAAGGGGTAGTAGGTTGGTAGCATAAGGCTTGCATCCATGCCAACATGAGCCATATATGTGAAAGAGGCAACACATGATTGGCTTGCAATTGGTAGTGAGACTTTTAAGAAAGGCCTATTAAAGCCTCTCAACCTTATACAAAGACTAAAAATACTATTGACCTTGGAGTCAAGACACTTAGATCTCATACAAAAACAAGGGCATGGTGTTCTAGATATCATATCTTGTCATCAAAGACTATCGTGTCCCTATTACACTTTTGACATTTGGAAAATAGTTGCAATTATCGTCACATCTTTTATCAATTTTAGTAGTTTTCTTTTCTCTTTATACAATTGAGAGATAACTTAAATATTATGAAATGATCTCACTTGAGTAATTTTTTTGGCACATGTAAAGAATGCAAGCCTGTGGATAACAAAAAGAGAGATTTCGAGCATCTAGGACACTTAAAATTGGAGATCTTTCAAAGACCCACCTAAAGTAGAGGTGCCTCTCTTTAGGGAGCAAATGTAGCCAACCAACAAATAAATTTCTTTGATTAGACACAAAACTCTTATGAGATTTCAATAATCATTTGCATTCTCAATGGTTTTATTCATAACTCTAATTCTCATTCTCTCCAACTTGTGACCTTTCACGACTTTGCACGCATCTAACTTTATGACAAACACAAGCTCGTCCCTACAATTTGAAAATTGTAAAAACTAAGACATTCAAGAATGACCTTTAAAAAATTTTAGCTCAAGAAGATAAATAAAATTTTACTTTTCCGATCTTGCATATCATAAAATTGCATCATTGTAGCTTGGACCTTACATACTAGCTTATGTATATCCAACAAAACATTATTAAACTCTATGTACTCAAATTTACTTGATCTTTACTTTGTCTTGTTTGTATCATCATGTCGATTCATCTCTCTCTTTTGTGAAGCAATCACCTTAGTGGCTTTTGCACTTTTCGTATGGTGTCCTTTTACCTTGTTTGTTCTTTCCAACACCATGGTATCTTATATGTGCAAGAATCATCCTAACAAATCTTGGATGCCTGGATTGATTTTCTTCCCTTGAAATCTAATGTATTATGGTCTCAGTAACAATGGGCTCGTGTTTGGAAAAACATTATAAACATCTAAGAACCCTTGTATACTAATGCCAAAAACATCACATATGTGAACAACTTATAGATCGGCCATGTTTCTTAAACAAGATGCAACTTTTGTAGTATTGAATGTTGTAATGCACACACTTTTTTTTTTCTTCCAAAAATGAGGGTTATATTATAATATGAAAAGTTTATATATATATGTGTGTTATCAGCTGAAGAACTCTCTCTGATACGCATCATAGACACGAAAACAGCAAGGAAACATGGCTGCGCACATGTATACATCAGGAAGGTGGCTGAACATGAATTGATCCGGAGAGGCTTCATCAGAAGATAAACATCTAGGCCGGTTCTTCTTTGACTTCAATGGGATCTGACGGAGAGGCAATGCACACTATTTTGGGATCCCTAATAATGGAAATGAGCTATGCCTTCTCATAGCATAAAGTTTATCACATGCACCTCTTTCAACAACCTCATCCATAAAAGTCCTACAAAAAGTGTGATGATGAGCTAAGAAAGAAACAAGAGTATCTTTGTGAGGATTGTATGAAGTGCTTTACAACTACAAGAAACAAAAGTACATAGTTTGGAAGATACAAAGTGTGTCCCTTGCACCCTCACTCCACTACCAATTGCCAAGCACTCCATTGATTTTATAGCCTTCTTCCTATGCTTGTAACCTTTATTTTGTCCAATTGCATAGTTAATGCATTGAGTTGTTGTTAGAGTGATAGAGTTTCTTGCAACAAATATGCCTTATCATTACATAATCTTGTAATGACCTCCTCTATCCTTTTGTTAGCATTAGACATTTATATATCTCAACTTGACAATTTGTGATGTGTGGTATCAAGGGTACCAAACACACTATTTTTTCTCATGTTAGCCTTTCGTGCATGTTATGCAAAGCATCTCTATGTTATTTGTCCTTGTCTTAGCTTTTCACACATATTATACACAATATCCTTAAGTTTTTCATATTCTTCTTGCATCATTGAAGCTGCAAAATGGGTTTGTGTATCATTGCTTAAAGTTGGTTTGATATTTGTTTGTTGACATTCTTGTTTCATTACACTAATGAGTTATAGCATACTCAGTAACTTCAATGTGTAGGAATCTTCATCAATTCTCTTTGATAAGATCCTCAAGTCACAATATGGTGAGAAGAAAAAGAAAGAGTGGAAGGTAACAAAGATTTGAGATTAGAATATAATAATATGGTTGGAAGAAGAAGGATGTAGTGGATGAAGTGATATGGGTACATAATAATGGTCAAGGGAAAGGTTTAGAAGGCTCTAAGACACTTTTGACAAATTTCCAAATGTTCAATGGAGTGGTATTTGGCTAGAGAGTTTTGGAGAAGGGGGATCATCTTGGTGAGTATTTTTCTAGACATGTGGCCCTTCCAAGTGGGAAAGGAAGGCACAATTTTTGGGGGATATTTGGGACCATCAAAGCCTACGGGGTGCACTTCTTAGGGTTATGGGACCGTCTCTAGGCAATTGTTATGAGAAACACTTTGAGTCCAAATCATGCCTAATACCTTTAAATAACATTGAATTCCTACTGATAGAGTATATAAACATCTCTTTAAAGCTAAACTGTGCGACTTTTTTTGGGGGTCCATGTCATGATCAGATGTGCAAGACCTTAAACAATGTTGCGTCATTTTTTTGGGGACCAATATCTCAATTGTATTAGTGAAAATGATTACATTCTTGGAAGCTATACTTTCAATGAGCAATTTCTTAAAGGAACAAAGTACGCCTTCAAGTTAGCCACAAAATACCAAAGAAAAACTTGAAGATGCAAAGAAAGCTAAAGAAAACCTACAAAAAATAAAAAATAAAGCCTACTATTACATAAAGATGCAATGATTAGTGAGGGGCTCTCTCCCTATCTGTCCCTCCACTCTCTTCATCGTTCCACTCCAATTGCAAATATTGCGATCATTCCCCCATCTCTTGCAATCCTCCTCTTCCACATTCTCTCCCTCCAATCCAAACTCAGACCCTATTTCTTGTTGGGAATCTCCTTCTATAACCACTTCCTCCTATAGAATAATATGACTCGAGGACCTTTGCCACATAGAAACATAGCCACTACCCTGAGCTAACGCAACAATTGAATGTGACACAAACGTTGGAATCTATTTGAAAGAGAATAAAGTGACAACATTTTGGTGACATTAGCAAGGCGGTTCATGCATGAAGTGAGAGCAAATCATGCATATGCATGCATGAGGAAGAAGATCTAGAGATGTTCAAGGAATTATTTCTCCAAACCTAGGAGTGATTAGCTTAGATAAGGCCTTTGTGTACAGTCATTTTGTCAACAAAACAAAAAAAGGAGCTAGATCTGCACGTTGCCAAAAAATAAAAAACTAGAGCTAGCACAATAGCTAGAGTTTTACTTTTCAAAGGCAGTCAAAACCTATGCTAGAGTGTTTCTCTAACCAAGGGGGACACCAAAAAGGAGTCTTACTCCAAAAATGAAGGGACAAGTACCATATCGATGGTGGTAATGGACATGGGAAAAGTTGACCAAAACGAAGGAGTCATGTATTGTATTGGTACTTTGCCATACTAAGACTTCATGTATAGATCAAAAGTTATTAAGTTGCCAACTTAACACTGGATAGACGTATTGGTGCTCGGTTCTCTTAAGGACCAGAGTGTTCGACTATACAAGTGGTTTAGAATGGATCTGATTGTTCATGTATGACATAGAGCAAGAGCTAGAGATACTTGTAAGTTTTTGGACAAGATTATGAAGACGTACTGTACTTGTTTTCGACATGAGAGTTGGAAGATATCCATCGACATGGCTAGATATGATTTAAAGGCTATGCGTGTTAAGCAACTACAATCCCCAATTTCTGGGGCAAACATACCAGCTTGCAAGCCAACCAAAAGGTCAGCCAGCAGGGCCAAACAAGTGGCCAGAAAGGCCAGAACTGGCCGAAACCAACCAGTTGGCGGGCCCACCGACCAGAGTTGGCCGACCACCTAAGGTCAAGCCTATAAAAGTCTACCTACCCCCTTCACTACCTTGTGACAGGACCTGCAGCTGCTCCTCATGTCCGCCATCCTTTGCTGCAGCCCCGCCTGCTCCAGTTCTGCTTTCTGCCATCTTCACCTACCTCTGGACTGGACCTGCAGCTGCTCCTCACCTCCTCCATCCTTTGCTGCAGCCCCTCCTGCTCCAGATCTACTCCTCTGCTTCACTTCTGCCCCAACTCCTCTGTCTCTCTATTCCTCTCCTCCAGATCTAGCCCTGAACCTCCAACTGCTGCTCCAGATCTACTCCTGAGTGGTCGCCAACGAGCTTCCACTTCTCTTCATCATCTTTGTCATCATCGAGCTACACAAAGGACTGCGTTTCGCTCCCTCTGCTGCTATCTTTTCTACAGTTTCTCTACATGGAATCATCTTTCTGATTCACCTCAGCCACGGTCCTTGAGACACGAGGCTTGAGGTTCTTGTATTCAGTTTTTCATATTACCGACAGGCACTATGTTTTCTGAGTTCCGTTCTTCAGTTGTGTCTGAGTATTGTCTATTTTTTATTTCTCCACTGCAAACCCTATCGTTTCTCTATATCGTTTTCTCTATATGGTATCAAAGCCATGGTGATCTAAAGACCCCTGATCTCTCGTGATCTAAAGATCCTGCTTCTTCATGGAGGCCATAGGTACGGGGAGCATCACTCCTATGAACATATCAGTTTCCTCTTCATTCCGCTGTGCACTACGGGAGATAACTCCATCTTCTACTTCCATCCCTCCCTCCCTTTCAGAACTCCATCTTCTACTCCCATCCCTCCCTCCTTTTTCGGTTTCAGGCTTGACACTCCCCATTCCTTCAAACAAGGAGGTCATGATCCTTCACCTCTACCAGATCTCCATCAGTATCCAGGATCTACAAGTTCTCCCTAGGCGGGACCCTTTCTGTTCAGATGTGTCTTGATGACTGTTGTTTCGAATCTTGTCCAGCATGGAGGTGGGGTAGACTCCTCTCTCTCTCGGTCCAAGATCGGGCACACACTGGCTCACTGTTAAGCTCCGACCTCTTCCTTTGGCGGAATCCTACCATCTCTGGATTATCAGTGCTGCTACGACATATTTGTTCTTTACCTTTGCTTTGCCCTCCACCTTTCGGCGGTGAGAGGGGGTTGTTGGAAAACTGAAAGGAAAGCATGGAGTGAACACAAACTGAGAATTCTTACTTATGGAATGAAGGAAGGTAAGGTCCTTAAGTAGGCACCTCTTACATGATCACTGACATCACTGATGACCTCTGAGCTCCACGATCATCTCCTCAATCTGCTCCTAGATTCTCTCAATCATCCTATGTGTCTTCTACCACCACCTAACAGTGCTTATGGGCACCTAACTATGCCTCTAGCACACACACATAGAAACCAAGGTGTGCCCGGGGCATACATCTTGAGATATCCCATCATACCCCCCCTCAAGGGAATGCCTCAGGCTATGTCAAGGATACATCTAGTCTCATAGTTTCTCATGCCATCTCATGGTGCTCAAGGATAAATCTATGGCTAGGTTCTCATGCTAGCAAGGGGTTCCCAAGGGTGTGAAGTAAACAAAAGTGATACAAAAGACCTTCCAATGGTTATCTCCCCTGCATGTACATGCACACAATGTCTGCAGGAGGTACCATGGAGCAAAACACATACACATGGCCTACATCATATGGTGACCAGAGGTGTTTACAAAACACACAAAAGTTTATTTCATTCATTTTGGAGGACTATCCAGGCTGAGTACCTTGACTCAAAAAAGAGAGATCTGAAGCATACATGGAGATGATTCAAAAAGCATAATCTTCATAGGATGCCTCATCTTGTGAAGGCTCATCAACTGAAAGTAGATTGGCAGTTTCTGACTTTGTAGTTGCTTCCTTTTTGGCTCTGGTCAACCAATTAGCTTTTTCTTTTGTAGACTTCTTTCCATTCCATATCTTCTTTTTCAAAAGCATAAACTTGGCTTTTGTTTGCCAAGTATGGAAATTAGTTCCATCCAACTTTTCAAAAAAGGTCTTAGCTTCCATGGCAAGGTCTTACCCGAGGGCAGTGTCTAGTGCCTTACAAGTGAAATATGAGCAATAAAAAATAATCCTTCAAAGAGTAACTACTTGAATACTTTGACTTGGATTTCTCTTTGTGACTTAAGTAAATGTCAAAGCATAAGGCAATTAGTCAGAGCAACATTTATGCAAGATGTCTAAGCAAAAGATGACCAAGTAGATGCTAGAAAATGAGCATAGCAGACTGAAAATAAATCTTGGTCAAACTACCAGTCAAACTTTGACTGTTCAAAGTCAAACTTAGACTTGTATAGTCAAGCTTTCATGGCCAAAGAGGCAGCTCAGAAATCTGCTCCAATTCGTCATGTAGAGGTGGAAATTCAGAGGGGTTTTGCACTGGAGAGGAAGGTAAATATGTAGAGCTTCTCCCTCAGAAAGGAATCGCGCAGAAGATAGCCACGTCGCCCAGCATTGTAGAAGAACCGTGGACTGGTTTTTTGACGAAAACTACCCGAATGTTGCTCTAAATAAGCTCATACTTGATGAGCAGCAAGGTCGTGATGTCGCCCAGCTCCCTCTAGAAGGAATTAGACAATGTAGCTCTCCACAGTGAGAACCAGGAAGAAGGTCGTCGCAGCTTCCTGAGACAATGCCGCCCCGAAAATGGCGAGATAGCTTGTACAGCTCGTTTTGCAGATTCGCCCTGCCCTTGGGAAGACTCTCCTGAAGGATGAGATGCTGAGAATGCAGGTTTGAAGAGAACTCTCACTTCCAAAATCGACTTTGGAAGGGAAGGTGGAAGATGGAGGTGAGGAAGAACATGATGATGTGGCACCTAACTAGGGCTTAAGGAGGATCATAGGGCTCTCATACCATGTTGGAAAACTGAAAGGAAAGCATGGAGTGAACACAAACTGAGAATTCTTACTTATGGAATGAAGAAAGGTGAGGTCCTTAAGTAGGCACCTCTTACATAATCACTGACATCACTGATGACCTCTGAGCTCCACAATCATCTCCTCAATCTGCTCCTAGATTCTCTCAATCATCCTATGTGGCTTCTACCACCACCTAACAGTGCTTATGGGCACCTAACTGTGCCTCTAGCACACACACATAGAAACCAAGGTGTGCCTGGGGCATACACCTTGAGATATCCCATCAGGGGTGGCTTATTCTCTCGAGCTTCACAGTGTTCTTATTTCTGCTGATCATACGTGTAACTCAGGCACTTGAGGATGTGAACAATTCCCTTGCAAGGGCACTCCTCTTGTGACCTCTGCATTTTTGCATTACATCTCTTGGGCATTTCGTAGGGATAGCCACCGTTGACATCTCTACACGAAGCTCCAAGCACACAATGTCTGCCCCTCCAAATTGGCAATTGAGAGGGGGTGTTAAGCAACTACAATCCCCAATTTCTGGGGCAAACATACCAGCTTGCAGGCCAACCAAAAGGTCAGCCAGCAGGGCCAAACAAGTGGCCAGAAAGGCCAGAACTGGCCGACCAGATCTGGCCGACCAGAAGGCCAACCAGTTGGCAGGCCCACCGACCAGAGCTGGCCGACCACCTAAGGTCAGGCCTATAAAAGTCTACCTACCCCCTTCACTACCTTGTGACAGGACCTGCAGCTGCTCCTCATCTCCTCCATCCTTTGCTGCAGCCCCGCCTGCTCCAGTTCTGCTTTCTGCCATCTTCACCTACCTCTGGACTGGACCTGCAGCTCCTCCTCACCTCCTCCATCCTTTGCTACAGCCCCTCCTGCTCCAGATCAACTCCTTTGCTTCAGTTCTGCCCCAACTCCTCTGTCTCTCTATTCCTCTCCTCCAGGTCTAGCCCTGAACCTCCAGCTGCTGCTCCAGATCTGCTCCTGAGTGGTCGCCAACGAGCTTCCACTTCTCTTCATCATCTTCGTCATCATCGAGCTACACAGAGGACTGTGTTTCGCTCCCTCTGCTGCTATCTTTTCTACAGCTTCTCTACATGGAATCATCTTTCTGATTCACCTCAGCCACGGTCCTTGAGACACGACGGCTTGAGGTTCTTGTATGCAGTTTTTCATATTACCGACAGGCACTATGTTTTCTGAGTTCCGTTCTTCAGTTGTGTCTGAGTATTGTCTATTTTTTATCGCTCCACTGCAAACCCTATCGTTTCTCTATATCATTTTCTCTACATGGCACCCATCAGGTGGAGGCAGATATGGATAGACTAGGACCTTAAATTTACATCAATGAGATATGACCATCAAAAAAGACAAAGAAGAGACTTCCATGCTAGTACTTGAAGACCCTACAGGATACTCGAGTGACGGACAATTCAAAGTCAAGTTCCGAGGTGAGGA
The DNA here is from genome assembly GCF_047967505.1 of Dipteris shenzhenensis. NCBI lineage: Eukaryota > Viridiplantae > Streptophyta > Polypodiopsida > Gleicheniales > Dipteridaceae > Dipteris > Dipteris shenzhenensis. Next base: position 50,925,638 of record NC_141619.1, on the reverse strand, counting down.
ATCTAAACAAGTTACAAAGAACCCCACCACGAACTATGCTTTAGTCACTCAGATTGTAGAGCCAAAGTCTTTGAAGAGACAACAGATGTGCCTGAATGGCGGGTCTCCATGGAGGCAAGGATGAATGCTATTCTGAAGAATCATGCTTAGCGCTTGGTAGACAAACCTCTCATGTGGAAGGTGATTGGCACCAAGTTGTTGTATAAGGCAAAGTTCAAGTTATGGTGGTTTGGACCAATACAAAGCCAAGCTAGTGGTCAAATGTTATGCTCAAGCCGAGGGGTCTTGACTTTGATGAGACCTTTTCCCCAACTGTAGGGATGGAGACCATATGAACAGTCATAGCGTTGGCTGCACATTTTGGATCGCCCGTTTTTCAGATGGCGATTGAGTCTGTGCTCTTAAATGGTGCCTTACGGAGCAGCTGATGGATTTCATGTAGTAACCGTGTGTGTAGACTGAGGAAAGCTTTACATGGGCTGAAACAGGCCCCACGGACATGGTACCAATGCATTGATCTCACTTATGGGTACAAGCGCATATGAAAATCATGTACAACACAAGTGTGAGCTGAATGATTTCTGTGACTCAATTGGAAAGGTGAGTGGGACACCAGTAGACACTCTATATCAAGGTATTATTTCATGCTTGCATCAGGTGTCATTTCATGGCTCAGCAAGAAACAGCCAAGGGTTGCTCGTCGCAGCTTGCGAGTTGTTGTGGCTCAATGGATTTTGGAGATATGGATGATCTTCTTCAGGAGGGTGCACTAATTATTTTGTGCGACAATCAGAGTTGCATAGCGATTATTGCCAAGAACCTGTGTTTCATGCATGAAGGAAACACAGTGAGGCCTATCTACCATTTTATCCAGGAGCTCTTCATCGATGATATAGTGAAGCTGATATGTTGTCCGACTTTCGAACATCATCTCAAGTGTGTTCAAGAAGTCTCTTAGCTGGAGCACCTCATATGATGCATGGGTATATGCAACAGTTGGTCATTGAGAGGGGGTGTTGCAAAAGGTCAATAACCCACTTGTGAGCCCCCATATGAGGATGCCACATGCTCAGTAGACCTAGTTAGGGTAGAGACATACCTGGAGCATGGACTTGCTGTACGGCTTACTGTATGGCCCATGTCCCATCCTGGTTTACATACTGAAATAGTACACAGGACAGCTGAATAGAAGCAGGACATTGTGCAGTAGGGCCAGGCCTAGTTATAGGTCTGGCAGGGCCTGGTAGCGGGTCGAGTTTGATAGAGCTGGGTTGGCCTGGATCCGATCGCCCCATTTTACAGACCAAGTCGGCCTGGTCAGGACGTGGGCTGCCAGCAATAGGTGGCTCAGTTCTTTATCCCACTGAAGGCACACAGGAGCAGAAAATAGCCATCTTACTTTGCCCTCACATCTCAGATTTGTGCAGCTTTTCTCTGGCTGTCTTTTGCTCAGCAGTTTGATGGATGTTGTAGCTCTTGCCTAGAGCATTTTTTCTCCACTTCAGTGGTTGGTATAATCTGAGTATTGTTGGAAGCATTTATGCTACTCTATCCCTCTATCCTTTTACAGTTTGTGGGTTTAGAATTCAGCGTGCATCTAAAGTGTTTTGCGAGAGTCATCTAGATCTACCCGCTGCATTGGAGGTTGAAGCTTAGCCTCTGTGCTAACAGAGATCCATGTGGAGCAGCTAGAAGGATCTCCCTACATTGGATTCATGGACGGAGTTTGTATCTTGTGCCGGATAGAAGCAAACAGTTGATGTTTAGTGCCTGTCAGATTTCCCACTGTTCCATGCTTAAGAGACAGCCAGACGGTCATCCGTCGATAAAATGATGGCTTGGCCATCAGTAAAGGTGACACATTGGTGACTCACTACTCGGTTATCTTAGTGGACATCCTACAGGTTGTTAACTCAGGTTGGAAGTGCCACAGCCAGTGGGTACTACGGTCCTGACCGGGTTGGAGATTGTGACGGCAGCTGATCAAACGTTTCCAAATGAGGTTCCTTGCTGGAGTCAGGATCCACAAAGTAGCTCAGCATCCTCATTCCTTCCTCATCACCTTTAGAGCAATTTCATTGGCCCGTGTTCCGCATTGTTGCAGGACGAGACCTAGTAGTTATCTCGCCATCTGAGCCCTCATCAGGTGTAGCTAAAGAGGTGTCTTGAATTAGGGTAGAGTGAGAGATACTCTCGTGTTGTATATTTCCAGCAGTCTTGATGTATCACCTTTGGCGAAGCTAGGTGATGATCTGGATGCCCAAGCTTGGTTTAAGTCTGATTCAATCAATCGACAGCACTGCTTACTATGACCAGAGCATCTACAAATATGTGCAAACAGGGTGCCCAGCGGCTGACATCTGCTCACTGGGATCAGGTCAAATTTGAGTCAGATCGGCCTACTCAAGATGTCAGGCTTCTTACAAGGGGCGAGGATAGACTATTCCTCCTCTGGCCACCTTTTGTAGAGGAGGAATTGTACAAGCCGCAAAAGCCCACTAAAACCCACAGCAAGGAGGAGCAAGTAGGGCAATTATAGGAGCAGGACATCAATCCTAGTTTGGTTCCTCGGCAGTACGTGTATCTCTCAAATAAGAGAGGAGGTTTCTACACGGGGCTTTGTCAACACATCTGCCAACATGTTAGTGTAGGGAGTGAATGATTTCAAGAAACATTTTGAAGTAGGTGGTGCACAAATGGAATTGCAGATCAATGAACTTGTTGAGATTGTGCTGCGGTCCATTTAACTCAAAAAATGCTGCCATCATTGTTAGGTTCTCCACCCCGGAGAAAGAGAGGGATTTTCCTACCTACCACCAAATAGGCAAGTCGGGCTTTTTGTAATTACGTCTTGCTGGGTATTGCTCATTTACGCACGTCATGACCCCCTCAAGATTTCCAGTGTAATGGCAATAGTGACTAGTCTGAGTTTGTGTACGCAGAGGACAGATCATTTCCCCTTTCAGTACAAGTTTCCTAAGCACGCAGAATGCTTCAGCTAGCCCAGCTCCCTGGCACCCACTGTGCATCAGGAAGTAAGTGCATCCGTCGATTGCATTGGCCGCAATCTGGCGGGAAGCGTACAAAAGCATACATGAGTGGGCCAAGTAGATTATGATATGGCAATCTCGCCATCTGAGCCCTCATCAGGTGTAGCTAAAGAGGTGTCTTGAATTAGGGTAGAGTGAGAGATAGAGACTCTCGTGTTGTATATTTCCAGCAGTCTTGATGTATCGCCTTTGGCGAAGCTAGGTGATGATCTGGATGCCCAAGCTTGATTTAAGTCTGATTCAATCAATCGACAGCACTGCATACTATGAACAGAGCATCTACAAATAAGGACCACATGTTGCTGCCTACATTGTAATGAATAAAAGCTGGTGCCAACATTCTTGTTACTGCAAGCTAATCATGTGTGGTCTCTTTGACATACATCTATGCCTCATGTTGGCAGGTACGCAAGCCTAATGCTGCTGAAGATGCTATCCCTGCCATGGCCAACTCACTCGAGGAGGTTCGTACCGACAGCAATCTAGGCAGCCAGGCAGGCTGGCATATGGAACGCAAGCAGCGGTCGTCGGGAGTCTGTTAAAGCACGCACCGCATAGGAAAGTAGGGCTAGTCTCTTGGCAGCGGAGCATGTTGACTCTTGAGCAAGAGCAGGGAGAGAATTTGGGCCGAGTTCCTACATCTCTCGTCTGGAGAGGTGCTTCACCAAAGATTCCAATGCAAGAATAGGATGGGCAACATGGACAACCTGTGGAAGACAGACAGGAGGAGCAGATGATTTTTGCTGGGTATATGCTGTTCCTATCATTAGACAGACCCAGGTACTGATGCATGGTATATATATGCTGTGACCCATGTACTCATGCATAGGCGGTGTGGAACCTGACGGGATTGATAAGCCAAAAAACCGACGGGGAGGCCGTACCTGGGTTTTGCAAGCCATGCTGGCATGCTCGTGTTTTCGAGATAAGAGATGCAGATTTACAAACATGGGTTTGGCAATTCGAGACTTGTGCTTGAAGCTCAATCGATCGTCCAATTTGACCTTGCTTTGGAAGGGGGCCGCGCGAACGCGAGCCCCCGCTGCCACAAATTACGACGTGCACTCTCCCCGTAGGGAGATGCTAGGGTGCAGCCCATCCGTAGTGCAATGGAGAGGCCGACCCCAGGCCATCGGCCTTCCAGATCACCGATAGACCCCGCCCAGGTAAGTATGTATTCAGATCACCCTGGGATCGCTTTAAGAAGGCTCCCGACCATCCCCCCGACCCAACCTCTATATGGCTTTAATAAGCGCTTTCCACGTGGCATCTTTCAACCCCATAGCTCCTCTGGCCTTTAAATGGGCCCAGGCATCTTTCAGCTCCCATGTAGAAAATAAGTAGAACATTGGTACAGTCTCTGTTCTAAGTCAATGTCAAGTTTTGCATCTTCATAGAGTCTACAAGTTTTGGATGTTGTCGAGCACAGTGTCCAGATTCTTATAAATTACCTTCGGTAGTATCAACCCTTCATCTCTTAAGGTTAACGCATCAAGGCTATAAGAACTTTTCAATTATACATGTTGATTCATTGATTTGCCAATATAATGTCAAAGTAGGGACCATGAATTTCGAGTGTCCCCACACATACAAAGATACCAATTAGCCGATTTCCTTATTACATTTTGAGGAAATCGATTCAAGTAGTCGTACTCCAAAATTAATGTTCTTGATAAACACTTTCACTTAAATAAAGTAATAATTTAATTAGGATCACCTCTTCCTGAAAATATTAACATGCATATGGATAGGAACCATACGCACGATCTTCTGGCATGGCCCCTAGTTGCTATATTCTGCATGCCATAGGGTAGTCGCTCAAGGATTCATGGGAGGAAATCTCCCATGTGGAATCCAACCGGACATCCCCTCAATAGTATGTACGCCCATAAAGTGTGGAATCCAACCCGTACATTCCTTCAATAGTATGTATGCCCTTACACTGTGGGTAATTATCGGGACATTTAGTGAACCATATCTCCTCAATCTGATATGGTGTCCAAGATGCGTTTTTATTGGTTTTGGGCAATATATTACTACCTTTATAGGGTAGAACATACTCAAAGCTTGAAGTAATTGAGATGTATACATACACTTGGTGTTTTTCACTTTTTATTAAGTAATTCAAGCCTAGGTGGTGTTTAGTAGCATCTATGCCAAAGGTTTCACTGCTTATGTATATGATAACACGCCTAGGCCACACAAAGAATATATATGGCCGGATACCTTGTTCATGGGTTGAAGTTTCTCAAATAGAGGTTTGAGGTTTTTTGGGACATGTATTCCTCTAGGCTACTACAAAGTGGCATTAAGGGACAATGGCCCCTTGCTGCCTAATAGTAGGCAAGGTTGAGATATAATATGGCTAAGCTTTGTATGCATATTAGAGTTTGAGGACCCATGCTCCTCCTTAATGTCAATGAGATCAAGAGCAAGTAGCTCAAAGTCAAAAAATGTGTTTTTAAATCTTTTATCAAGTGTGGTCATGCTTCTTTGGATTGCTTAGCTTTTGTGATGATTTCCATGCCTTAATGGGCATATTCGTCAGGAGTGGTTTTTTCACTTGAGCTCAAAGTGAATCTTGCAATCTATAAATGTACTTAACACCAATGAATTTATGCTCTCCTATCTTGCATTATAGGCATGGCCTCTTACTAGAAGACTAGTTATTTTGTAGGGGAAACTAGGATGGACTTGTTAATCATATAGTCGAGATAATGTAACTTGACATCGTCAAGAGTTTACTTGATATTTTATGTAGCAATTCAACATCCCGAATGTTTGCAATGATGAAAGTGATGTCACATTAGGTATCCCGAGGATAGGTATGTCCCATTGTAATATATATGCTAGGTCCTCCGTAGGTTAGGTTATCTTGCATCCACTTTGCTTTGAGATTGGGTACTCAACTTCCAAAACCCTAATTTTTTTGAGTACAAGTTGGGGCTCTATGTTTGCATGATATTCACTTGCAATTGCAAAGTAATATGTGTGGAGTTTGTTGGGCAAACAATATGCCTTCAAGTTTGTATAGCTCGATCTGTTTCCCATCCCCTGTTAGATATGCTAAATGCCCCACCCTCCTGGTATCCACCAGTGGTCCAAGGTGCTCAAGTTGTATGGCCCCCATATGAGGAGAAGCCATGTGTGAGCCCACGACACTGGATGGATCCTGACTTGCATGTCAGATGAGGTCTATCAATGAGACTGTTGATGGTAGAAAAGTGATTGTGTGGGAGCCCCTTGCTCTCGCTAGGGACTGGGGGCTAGCTAGCCCCTAGTTGGACGGTCTTAGGGGGGCAGCGGCCCCCTTGGTGGGGGTTCGGGGGCGAGAGTCCCTGAGGCGATGGTATAGGAAATATTCCTTGAATATTCCATGGACGACTAATCTGTTCCACCGACTAGGTTGACTGGTCGGCTCCACCGACTACGTTGTCCTCATAGCTATAAAGAGGCGACCTCCCCAGTCCATTGCATCAGATCAAATTAGATCAAATCTTCCAGCTAGTAGCTCTTCACCTAGTATCTATCTAGATCGCCATCTAAGCTCCACTGTGGAAGCGCACGGGTGGACGGAGCCATCATGTGTACTACATCAGTATTGAAGGAAAATTTTGTTCGTCTCCAGTTTGCTGTGTACTCTCTATTCTTTGTTCAGTTTCTGTTCTGTTGCGCCATGTAATTTAACATGGTATCAGAGCCCAGGTGGCTCTAAGGATCGAAGAATAGAAGAGAGATGAGGGCTTCAACAGCATACGGAGTGATGGCAACAGGAAGCGGCTCGAGTTCAGCAGCTACTGCTGCACTAACAATCCAGGCATTGAGGATTCGCCCACCAGCCTTCCTGAAGGCAAGCTAGATGGTACGAACTACACTCTATGGAAGTTTAAAATTACTGCTATTCTGGATTCATAAGAGCTTCTGGAGATAGTACTAGGGACTGACCGAGAACCACAAGGAACCCCCAACCCAGCAAATCCGGGGAGTACAATACCTCCTAATGCCGACCTTCTACGAGCTTTGAAACGCAAGAATGCAGATGCTCTGTGTCCCCTGGTTACAAGTACTACTGATAGTATTTTGACCTTGATTCAGCATACATCTAAGGCAACTGTGGCCTGGAACATCTTGAAGAATCAGTATGAGACGCAAAATCAGACAAGTATCCAGAACCTGGAGAATCAACTCACAGCTGAGACGTTTAATGGAGGAGAGATAGTGGAGGCATTCATAACCCGAATGAAAAATCTGCGTGACCAGATGGCTGGTGCTGGGATACAAAATACTAGCGAAGAGCTAGCTCGGCAGTGTCTCCGGATATGTCCACCAAGGTTTGATGGACTGGTAACAACGTTTAACACTCAAGTGAGACCCCAATCATTGTCATTTGAGGAGTTCTGTGCTTTACTTATGGAGGAGGAATTGAGGCTTAAAGCTTGAGATGGAGGCGACAATGGGGATGCTGCGTTCTCTGCCACTACGAAAGGCAAAGGTGGTTCCTTCACCAAGGGTGAGTCCTCTACTAGTGGTGACAAAAAGAAGAAGGGCGGCAAGAAGAAGTTTCAGGGAGAATGCTTCTAGTGCAAGAAGAAGGGCCATGTGATTGCAGATTGCCGGGTCAAGAAAGCAGATGAAAATAATGGTACCCTGAAGAAGATAGATAAGGGGAAAGAGACAGCTAACACAACAGAAGCAGAGTTGGATCTATTTTAAGCCATTAAGGAAGAGTGTTCCTCAGTTCAAGAAGCATCAACCAACTAATTCATGGGTGTTGGATAGTGGTGCCTCCCATCACATGATCTGCAAGAAGGGTCTATATTGTTCCATGCAACCTCTACAAGAACCCATCACCATGACGGTTGGAAATAACGCAAAATACCCTCAACCTGGATCAGATGGGCCAGCCTCATCCTGATGATGAGGAGGGCATGCTGCACGAGCCACGGCTGCCATCTCTGCCTCCCTCGCCTCCTCTATGTATGCGTGCCTCAGCTCCCAAAGTCGTGCATCTACAAATACTCGTGCCTCAAATCCAGGTTGAGTAATCGTCTCTACATGTAGAAGACGCTGGTCTTGGCCCCCGACCAAGCTGTTGCTCCATCCACTGCTGCAATGATATCTAAAGCTCTACCTCTCGCTCAATACGATGTGCCTCCTCCGCTTGTGCCTCGTCACCTGGCATGAAATCACCATACGAGAAGCGTCGCGGAAGACACGCTGCAACCACTGAAGTATCAGCACCCTCCTGCTGCAGCAAAGCTTCAAAGGTTTATGGCCATTGCTAAAAATCTAGTGTTTCATGTGCGCGCAAAACATATAGAGATTTAGTATCACTATGTGCGTGAGTTAATCGAAAACGCGAGATAGTGGAATTGGTCTACTGTCCAACAGACCAAAATGGAGCAGATATCTTCACCAAGGCACTCGGGAAGGATCAGCTTTAGGGTCATCTTCAAGGACCTGGCATTGGGCCGAGAAGGTAGTTCACCTAAGGGTGGACATTGAGGGGGGGTGTTAGATATGCTCAATGCCCCACCCTCCTGGTATCCACCAGTGGTCCAAGGTGCTCAAGTTGTAAGGCCCCCATATGAGGAGAAGCCATGTGTGAACCCGAGATACTGGATGGATCCTGACTTGCATGTCAGATGAGGTCTATCAATGAGACCGTTGATGGTAGAAAGGTGATTGTGTGGGAGCCCCTTACTGTCGCTGGGGACTAGGGGGCTAACTAGCCCCCAACTGGGGGGTCCTAGGGGGGCAGCAACCCCCCTGGTGGGTGTTCAGGGGGTGAGAGCCCTTGAGGCGACAGTATAGGGAATATTCCCTAAATATTCCAAGGACGACTAGTCGGTTCCACCGACTAGGTTGACTGGTCGGCTCCACCAACTAGGTTGATTGGTCGGCTCCACCGACTACGTTGATCCGACTACCGCCCTCATAGCTATAAAGAGGTGACCTCCCCAGCCCATTGCATCATATCAGATCAGATAAGATCTTCCAGCTAATAGCTCTTTACCTAGTATCTATCTAGATCGCCATCTAAGCTCCACTGTGGAAGCGCACGGGTGGATGGAGCCATCATCTGTACTACATAATATTTCAAGAAAAATTTTGTTCATCTCCAATTTGTTGTGTACTCTCTATTCTTTGTTTAGTTTCTGTTCGCTGCACCGTGTACTTTAGCATCCCCCCTTTAGCAAATTTTTTCTCTCCCTTCATGTTTTGAACTTGGCATGCAATGGTGGGCATGTAGTACAAGTTATGTCCCTTTTGAAATCTTGAAATTTTTATGAATCAAGCTCAAATTTAAGTGTTTGAGCTCCCTTTTATTGATTTCTTATAGGTGAAATGTCCTTGCATGCATTTGATTTGCATTTATGTGCATATGTGGTGGTTTTACATAGTCATGGAGCATAGACTTGTTAATAATATAGTCGAGATAATGCAACCTGAGATCATCAAGAGGTTACTTGATATTTTATGTAGCAACTCAAGGTCTCGAATGTTTGCAATGATGAAAGTGATGTCACATTGGCTATCCCAGAAGATAGGTATGTCCCATTGTAATATATATGCTAGGTCCTACCTAAGTTTAGAAGTTAGGTGGTCTTGCATCACCGTTGCTTTGAGCTTGAAGGACTCCACTTCCAAAATCCTAATGTTTTTCAGTAGAAGTTGGGTCTCTATGTTTGCATGATATTCATTTGCAATTGCAAAGAAGTATATGTGGAGTTTGTTGGATCTCAATTTGAATCTCTTTTCTTGTGTTTCCCATCCTCCCCTTAGCAAACTTTGCCTCCCTCTTCATGTTTTGCACTTGGCATGCAATGGTGGGCATGTAGTACAAGTTATTGCCTTTTTAAAATCTTGAAATCATTATGAATCAAGCTCAAATTTAACCGTTTGAGCTCCCTTTTATTGGTTTCTTATAGGTGAAATGTCCTTGCATGCATTTGATTTGCATTTATGTGCATATGTGGTGGTTTTACATAGTCATGGAGCACACAAATGTATTTGGATTAATTGATTCAATGCAGATCCTCAATATATTGAATACTTTGGTTTAATCAAAACTCTCTACTTTTTGTCTGATTGGGTGGAGGGTGTTGTCATGATATTCTTGTCAAGATGAGATCAACTCAAGGAGGGATAAAGCTTGGTGGGAATTGGGATTGTGGGCTTATTCATAGGTAGTTTTGTCTCCTTGCACTAGTACGAATCCATTTGTAGGCAGTTTGGAGTGCCTATATGAGTTGCGTCATTGCATTCTTTCCTTGATTTTTAGAAATTGAGCTTGGTTGTCATGAAATGAAGCTCTAAATTATGAAATTTTCTTCCTCCCTTGTAATCCTTTGGCATTTTTTTTGCCATTCCTGCACACCTTGACGTTCTTGGTTTGGATGGTGCTTTGCTTGAATGCATTTGAGCAGTAGACTGGAGCTTTTCATTGTCGACTATCTTCTTGGGAAAGTGTGAAAATTTCTTCCTCCCTGCAATCCCTTGGCACTTTTTAGGCCATTCATACATAGTTGGGCCAAGATAACTACCAAAATGTGAACTTTCACTAAAAAGTGCTAAAGTGAACTAGAGTTAACACGAATGTCTGCAACTTTTTTTGTTCACTCACCCTCCATATAGTTGACCCTTTTTCTTAACATATTTAGGCATCATCTTAACACCTGCACTCATCAAATCATGCACTTTTATCAAGAGGGAATACAATTTCCTTGAGTTATGGGTTCTCTTGTGAGAGAAATGGGTGTGTGTTTGACGTCTCTTGTAGTTTTATTGAGTTTGATCCAGTCATGAGCACATGTTTGGATTGACCAAGTTTTGTATGTAGTCACCTTCACAAAACATGTCATGTTTTAGCTCAAGTTTTACTCAAGGGTTGGTTTGGCATTTGGACCAAAGTGTCAACTTGGCTCCTTAATAACTTTTGAATTATACATGAATCCTTAGTATGGCAAAGTACAACTACAATACATGACTCCTTGATTTTGGTCAACTTTTCCCATGTCCATTACCACAATCGATATGGTACTTGTCCCTTCTATGCAAAACTTAAAAATTTTTCAAAGTGGAAAATTTTGCGATAGTGTCACTTCCAAAAAGTAATGATAGAACAGAGGGAGTGAATGGAGGATGGCATTGGAGATGGCTGCAGTGATGTTGATGGTGGCCTCAAGATAGTAGATCACCTTCGCTACACACCCTCCCCCTATGTTCAGGCTCCTAGAGCCAAGTACAAAATGCAAGTTTAAGGAAACACTTTTGAAGATGGTGGTGAGCACAGTATAGATTCTAGCAACATCACATGCTATCCCATGGAGCTTAGCACCTAGGATAGGCTATAGCATTAAGTAATAGGCTAGGGTTGTGGCAAGGTAACACTTAGTGGAAGGGAGGAGGTTTTCTGATATATTGCAGGAAATTCAGCTGGGTGGGAAGTTCTATTTTTTCCCCAATCCCCACTCCTTCTTCTAACTTGAATTTTGAAAACTCTAAATGTAAGGTGGAACTTCCAGGATAGCAGGGATAAATGGAAGGAATAAAAGATACCTGAGAAGATGTTTTGTTTGACTTGGCTCACATGCACAAAGAAGTGTGGACTAATTCAAGAGGATTTAACATACGGAGAGGGGATGGAAGATGCATGAGATGTTTAGGATCAATTGAAGACATTTTCCACCTCTTCATTGCATGTCCTCATGCAATAAAAGTCTAGAAGGTTATTCAGGTTTGGCAACAGGGGAACCAATAAATTGGAAAGCTATTCTTCTAGGAGATTCCTTTAGGACTAAACAAGAGAAATGGATTCAAATCAAAGTACATGCATTGTGGTTCATCTGGATTGCCAGAAATTGAGAAAACATGCGTGCCTCAAGATTTATGGAGCGCTCTAAGGTGGATGGAACCTATGTGTAAACATGATGAAGAGAGTGCTCATGACATGTACCTCAAGTCAATTAGGTTCCAAGATAGACTAACTTGGACTCATAAATAGAATCTTGAGTGAATGTGCATTTCTCCTTGTACTCAACAATACATGATAGGCCTCTTATATAGAGAGTGCCCTTGGAATAGTCAACATCTGTGGGATCCTTTGATCCACATCTCTCCTTGTGGATATCCTCAATCCACATCCTCACATCATGTAGTCCACATCCTAGGGTGGCTACTTTTATTCTTTCCTATACCATACCTTAGCCTTTAATTATGTGCTCATGGCACCACAACTCTCAACACCTCCCCTTGGTGCCATGATCCTTTGGCTATTGCAAGGTGGTCAGATGTGAGTTACATTCCATCACCTCCCCTTAGTGCTTTCGTTGCTACTTAAGGTGGTCAAGTGTGGTTTTTACATGTCAATACCTCCCCTGGGTGCTTTCATAGCTACTCTCAGGTGGTCAGGCTTGATTTACCAAACATAGGCAAGGTTGGCAAGGTTTTTTGCTTTTCAATGCTTCATGTCGATGGCGTTTGCATCTTTACTCGATGTAGCTTGATGCATGTTGCTTTGTTCTTCCATGTGCCTTAATGCTTTATGTGTGGATGCCATGTTTTGGGCTATGGTCATCTCATACACTTGTGCTTTCAGCATGCTTTTTGCATTCATGCGTTGCTTTTTAATTTGTTGTAAAGGTCTTACCAATCGATTACTTTCAATATTGGCAGTGTCTAATTTCATACAAGGATTATGACTTGACAGGCGCGTAGAGCTCGAAAAGATGATCATTTTTTCTTTTTGAAGCATGTCCAAATTCTTCCTAGATTGGACGTTACGGCTTGTCGAAGTTTTTGTGAAGAGAGGGGGCTTTTGATGATGTGGCACAGAATGTTCACATGCAGCTTGCAGGACTGTCCTTGGCAAGGAGCCCTATGCCACGTGGCAACTTACTAAATGAACCTTACAAAGACTTAACCACAGTTAATTGACCAAAAACTAACCATGGCATATTAGGTTAACTTGACTGGGGATTGTCTTGACTAATGACCAAGGTTAAACTAACCCTACTCTAACCACAAACTCAACCAAGGGTATTTCTAACCAACCTTGGTTAGTTCTAATCTGCCACGTGTCTTTTTGGTAGAGATCCTTAAAGCCTGTGAGGTCATCGAGCGTGGCGACGATGAGGATGCTGCAGAGCTAGCCGGCCGAGGTGGCTGTGGCCGTTTGGAGTCATCCCGCTGGAGACACACAGGGCTTAGCTTGGGAGCTTTGCTCTGTCGTGGGCTGTTAGCTCATGGAGGAGGCGGTGCTTTTGCAAGGAGTCACAGGTAGCGGCTGGATTTGTCAAGGCCTTTGGAGAGGGTGTGATGCTGTCTGCATCTTTACAAAGATCACACTCCCGCCCCTCCCCAAATAGAAGCTCCACGAGTTGATCATCACTGGGGTCCCGCACCTCAAGAGGAGAGGCTCTTCTATCTGCTGTTCTTCCTTCTCTGTCTGCTGATGAAGATGTGCAAAGAATTTGTTTCTCCTGCCAGAGTCGATGGCGTTGCAAGAGCGGAGCAAGTGCTCAATCGCTTGTGGGAGACTTGGAGGAGCCGATTGATGCAGGAGTCTGCTTTGAGGATGTTGAAGGACATAGGGAGCGTTGCTGGTATCCCGAGCGTTGTTGCAAGGTCGAGGATGCACTACTCGTGGACGGCTGATGATTGTCTCGTATGCTTTGCATCGGCCGAGTCTAAGTAGAACTTGTTGGAGTTGTCGATGGCTAAGGCGATGCGAGCATGAGGTCATTGTAGCATCTCACCCGGGTGACTCTGGTCCAGCGCTATTGGAGCCTTTGTGTCACTTGTGTTGTAGAGGCCACTGAGTCGCTCGTCGAGGAGCTCGTTACTATTATGTATGTTGCTGCTTGGTAGTCACTGGTATTAGCTATACTGAAGAGCGTCGATGCTTTCTTGACTTCTGGCGGCTCCCTCTTATGATCTTCTCTTCAAGCTTCTGCTTGTTGGAGGCTTCTACTATAGCCCCAGTTTGGGTTGTTTTAACAAGTGGTCAACCGCTCCAACTTTCAATGAGTCCTCCTACTATTTGCGTAGCTACTTTAGCTATCTTCTACATCAATTGTGAGCTATTCAAGTAGCTCTCTTGGTTGCTGAAGCTTGTAGTCGAGGCTAGGAAGTAGGCACAAGGGATTTAGCTGAGTGTCTTTACTACTCAAGAGAGTCACTATTGTCTCCTTCAATTCACAATGTTCTTACTCTCTCGTAGCTTAGAGAAGCACTACTCTTTCGCAACTCGATTCTCTCTTTCTCACACAAAATAAAGAAGAGTAGATGGAAATGATACTAACTTAAAATCTCTAATGAATGAAAATTTTCTCCAAGTAGAAGAGACCTCTCAATATAAAGCTAAAACTAATCTTGGAGAAAACGTGATCTCCTAAGTCATGCCTACAACTAATCTAGAAGACTAGACCTAAGCTCTGATACCATGAGAAAACATGCATGCCTCTAGGGTGGCTACTTTAATTCTTTCCTATACCATACCTTAGCCTTTAATTATGTGCTCATGGCACCACAACTCTCAACAAAAATAACTATCAATTCAATGATATTATGAAAGACTGATGCTATCTTCATGTCTTGGTGGGACAGGAAAAAAGAATACTTGGTGGACTGATTGATGCTTATAGTAAGGAGCTCACCATGCTTTAGCTGAACACATTAGCAAGTGCAATCTAGATGCCACACATGCCAAGCCACCCAAGTATTACCATAGAGATGTTTCTTCTTTTGCTTAGGGTCTTGTTATTACTCGACTGATCACTCTGCTCCCAAGATCCATAATGATGGGGACCCCCTCTTCTTGTCATAAGAAGGATAAATATGTCAACTTGTTTGTCCCCTCTCAAAGGGATGTGGTGATGCATATAATTTTTTTGTTGCTCCCTTTTTGCTTGCCATAGGGGTCACAAAACTCTGGTCATCTTGACAACAACAAGCTTTATGCTCCTTTTTCCTCCTATGAAGTGGAGGTTGATGATGTATAAAGTTCAAATGATGATAACATAAATATCTTTTTCCACTCCACCCCACCAACCCCTACCGTCCCCTTCCTCACCCCTCATCCTTTTCTCCCCTCTTGCATCCTCGCCTCCCCCTACCTCTCTCTTTAATTATCTCTCTATCCCCTCTCTTTAAAAACCCCCTTCCTCTCACCACACGCTCTCACCCCCCCTAACCCACTAGCCAATACGCTTCCCTCCCCTTCGTTGCTTTTGTTGCATTGTCGACCGTTCTCAAGCACCAATTGCCCTTGGGCGGCACTGCAGGAATTTAGTTCATTGATCATCATTTGGTGCCACGGGTAGGCCACCCTCGGGTGTTGTAGGCAAAGTGGCAAGCTACATGCCATCAAGAACCATTGACCATCAAGCAGAGTGGGTGAGGCACCACCACACACCCTTAGGCATTGTACCACTGCATAGGTGCCACACAAGCCGCCCTCGAGCGCTATGTGCAGCTAGCCATTGACCATCAGACACTCTAGTAGGTCTCACTATAATTCTACCATTGCCGCTGCCTCTACTTGAAGCCGCCACCATTGTATCGTATCCCACCGCCTCTCCTCCCCATTGCCCCCTCGATTTTAACTGGCCCACCCAACCTTGGGCACTATGCAGTAGGAGAGAGAGAGAGAGAGAGAGAGAGAGAGAGTGAAGAGAGGAAAGGTAGAGAGTTAGCATAGAATCTAACCCTTGAGTTAGTCAAACTAACCATAGTACATTAGGTTAGCTTAGGGTTCTTTTAAGGGGGGGGAAAAGATCCCCTTATTAAAAAATTGACCATTTTTGTCCTTAATTTAAGGCCCTTTTTCTTATCATTTGAAGCCGAATTTGAATCCTGTCAAAGCCCACCTTTCAAAAGTTTTAGAATACATTTTCCTTAATTTTGAACATTATTTCCAAGACCAATCATTGCACCAAATTTTGGCTCATTTTGTACCAAAAATCATTGCAACTTCGACAACACGAACCAAAGTTGATTACAGTCTTTACCAACAGGTTTAGCCATTCAAAGGCAAGATTTTTGCAAAAAATTTTAAGATAACTGGTAAAATTCTCAGAGTATTACTCAAAACAACAATGCTTCATCATCAAAATGGCATTGTTCACCAACATCATCAATTGAAGAGTTTCAACATGAAGACCCAATGAGGTCATGACATCTTTCTCAGTGCGTACCATAAGCTCACTTCAAGTTCAAGTCAATGCTTGATGGCACTAAAAAATAGTTCACAAAATTTTTGTAGATCAATTGACCACTCAATTGGCTCTTCAAGGATTGTGTGAATGAAATCGACAAGCTATTAGCTCAGCTGTCCTTTATGGAGTCAAGGCACAAAGGTCAACCAATATTGAGTTACAATCCTTGTACTTCATTACTCTCCAAAAAGAAAAAGCCTTGATAATTGTAAAAGCACGCAATGGAACCCATATGTGATCAGATTCCAGAAGACTACCCCCAATACCTCGACATGTGTACTGATAATACAATGGATCAATTGGAGTTAATCCCACAAGAATTGGACATGCAAAATGATCCACTTGCTTACATGCCTATGTTCTCAAGCAGGGGTAATCCCAAAGAATTCATTGCTTTATTTGAGAAAAATGGTAAGGAGGCACCTTAGGCACAAGGAAGATTATTTAAATGTGTTCCCACAAGCTCTCATCAGAGAACCATATGATTGGTACCTCAAATTGAATGTGGAGATACAAAGCTCATGGCATTCTAAGACAACATTTTATGTTATAATTTATAATCATTGATGTAGCGATGTTGGCAGAATGCATCAACCACAAATTTGGGCAATCATGAAAGATCAGATAACGGTTTTTAGAAAGTGGCATTGCCAAGGGTAGTTCAAAAGAATTAGACTACTGTGAAAGACAAACTATTTCTTCAAGCAAAAAAACACTATCATCTCAAGAGAAATTTGTCACTAATAAAGCACCAGTTATTTAAAAGCATTGTCAATGGATTGCATGAAGAAATTAAAGCAGAATTGGATCACTATAACTGCACAACTATAACACAGGTATATGATGCCACTATGATGATTGAAGAATCAATTGAGCAGGATCGAGAAATGATTGAAGAAATATTAGAAAGACAAGTTTCCAAATCAAATAATGACACAAGTGAAGTGTTGTCTCTATGCCAACATGGACTTAGGTAGTACAGAATGTGTGTGTAAAGTAGCGGCTTGCATAAGGCTAGGAATAATCTCTCTTAGGAATCCTCAACATGCAAGTTCTACTTGCAACTCCTACATGCAACTTCTACATGCAAGTTCTACATGTAGAGAGAGAATTTCTTACAATTCCTACATGCAGAGAGAGATGTTGAGATATCAAGCTCTACCCCCGATATATCTCCTGGATGACTATCATTTATGTCACCGCCTATGTTAGTTGTACTCGTGGTGTAGTTAGACTACCACGTATGTTTTTGGTTTGGGTTCACATATGAACCACGTATTCTAGGGTTTGACATATAGGGTATTTCCCTCTTCTATTGTATTGTTGTTGTGTGCAAAAGTGAAGAAAGGTTTCAGCCTCCAACCTTGTGTCCTCTCTCTTTTGTGTGTTGTGAAGAAAGCTACACTTGAGTCTCCTATCTCTCTCCCTCATTCTTTACATGGTATCAGAGCCTTGTTCGTGGTAAGGAGCTCAAGAAATCAAGCCAAGTTTGTGGTGTCCTGGTAAGAGGACCAGTGTTGCTTTCCTATTTCGAGTTTGGGAGCAAATCTCTGCAGGTAGCACAGCCAGAAGTGCAGAGTGCACTGTTTCAGATTGAGAGGCCCTTCGCGGTGTGGCAAGAGCACAGTATATGCTGCGGGAAAGGGCGACGCCCTTAGTGACTTTATTTTTTTGATTTGAGGCCGTTTCAGGGCCCATTTTGAAGGCGGAAGTTCTTCGCAGGCACTCAGAGAAAGGCCCTGTTTTTCGCTGTGCGACCACTGCGCGGCTAGTCGGTGGAAAGGTGCCACAGAAATTGCATCGTATGCCTGTGTGCAGAGATATTGGGAGTTGCAGATTCATGCCTGTTGCTTGTTGATGCAAAATCGTCACTAGGAAGTGACTGTGTGGTGAAATACCACTTTCGTCAGTGTTGCAGATCTGCCCCTGTGAGGCTGTTTGCAGAAGTTTTGCTATTTGCCCTTGTGAGGCATTTGCTGTGTTTACAGGTTGCTGTTGCAATTCGTGATTTGTAAAATGTCTGAGAATCTGTCTACCATTGTCAGTGAGAAGCTTGACAAGAACAACTTCCAAGCATGGAAGTTCAGGATGACAAACTTCCTTATGGGAAAGGGAGTTTGGGAGTACATCAGTGGTGAAAATGCAGAACCAGTTTTGGGTGCTGCTCCCACTCCTGCTGAATTGAAGGCCTTTAAAGAATGGCATGAAAAAGCCAGAAAATGCTTGTATTGGCTGTCTGTTAGCATTTCAGATTCTATGATTGTGCATATACAGGCTGTAGAGACGCCTAAGGAGGCATGGGATACATTGGTGAAGCTGTATAGCACAAATACCAAAGCACGAAAGATGCAGCTAAAGCAGGAGTTGCACAATGTGCAAAGGAAAAATCTGAATATAAATGAGTATTCCTTGAAGGTGAAAGGCCTTGCAGATTCTCTTGCCTCCATTGGAGCACCTGTTGATGATGAGGACTTAGTGTCCGTGACCTTGAATGGTCTTGGGAAGGATTATGCACAGTTTCGGACATCCATTGGAGTCCGTGAAACATTTCCTGATTTTCAGGAACTTATTGCTCTCTTGCTGAAGAGCAAAGGAATGGTGGTTCAGCCACCTCAACTTCTCAAGAGACTGCTTTCTACTCGAATACAGGTAGAGGCAGGGGTAGAGGAAGAGGCCGTTTTGGTGGCCGTGCAGGAAATCAGAACCAGCAGCAACAACAGGAAAACCAGTCCTATGGAGGAGGACGTGGTAGTTCTAAAGGCAGGGGGAGCCAAAGAGGCCGTGGTTCATGGCAAAGGAACCAGCAAGTAAATAGCAGCACAGAATGCTATTATTGTGGAAAGCCTGGACACAAGGAGAATACATGCTATAAAAAGTAGAATGACATCAAAAGTGGGAAGTTGCAGCAAAGCAACTATGCATCATCAAGTGGGCATGGTGACGACAGAAATGAGTACCTTTTTGTGATGCAGCATATGGTTAACTCCATGTCAGGAGATGCTGCAGCTTGCAATGATGTTTGGTATGTTGATTCAGGTGCCTCTAACCACATGACCAGTCATGGTGAGTGGTTTCATGATGTTAGAAATTTGGATAAGCCAGGTTATGTTGAAACAGGTGATGATACTGCGCACCCAATTACGCAGGTTGGTAAAGTGCCATTGGCTATGCAGGATGGCAAAACGAAGTACTTGGCAGATGTACTTCATGTTCCAAAAATCACTAAATAAGAACCTAGTTTCAGTTGGCCAGATGGTTGAGCAAGGTCTGCAGGTTAGATTTAATCCTGATGGATGCTTTGTTGAGGACTTGAAAAATAAGTGCCGCTTGATTGCAAAAGGCAACAAAAATGGCAGAATGTTCACCTTGGATGTTGATATGCCTGAGGTGAAAGCTGCAATGTTTGCGCATGGGAGAGGTGTCATTGCAGATATTGAGATATGGCACAAGCGCATTGGGCACGTGAATATACAAAGGCTGAAATCTATGCAAACGAAAAACATTGTTGCAGGTTTGCCTAAATTCAGAGTTGAGGGAATGCAAAAGGTATGTGAAGCATGCCAAATGGGTAAGTAGGCCAGACATGCATTTCCCAAAAATGCTAAGGTGAGCAGAAGACCTTTGGAAGTGATCCATTCAGATGTTTGGACAACCAAAGCTGCTTCTATTGGTGGATGCCATTATTATGTGACGTTTATTGATGACTACACTAGGAAGGTGTGGATTTATTTTATGAAGCACAAAAGTGAAGTGTTCAGCCATTTCAAGGCTTTTAAGGCCATGGTTGAAAAAGAGAAAGGTGTGCATATTAAAGTGCTAAGATCTGATGGAGGGGGAGAGTACTTTTCAGAAGAATTTTGTGAATATCTGAAAGAACAGGGAATTCAAAGGAAGTACTCATGCAGGTCTACCCCTCAGCAGAATGGGGTTGCAGAAAGGAAGAACAGGCATATTGCAAAAGTAGGACGGGCGATCCTAAATGAGAAAAACATGCCTGATTATTTTTGGGCTGAAGCAGTAGCAAGTGCTGTTTATATTATGAACAGAACCCCCACTGCAGCTGTCCATGGCATGATGCCTGAAGAAATGTATATAGGCCAAAAACCAGATATTTCTCACTTGAAGGTATTTGGTTGCATAGCTTATGTTTATGTTCCTGATGAGAAGAGAACAAAGCTGGATCCAAAGGCAGAAAAATGCATCTTTATTGGATATGCTCTGCACCAGAAAGGGTATCGCTGCTATAACCCTTCCACCCGCAAAATGCAAGTGAGCAGAGATGTTGTTTTTGATGAAATGAGCAGCTGGTATGCACCAACTGTTATGGTAGGAGATGCAGATGCAGGAAATGGGAATGCTGCAATAAATGCAGAGCAGCAATCTCAAACCTTGAGTGGACCCAGGTGGATCTAATGCATGGACAGGGAGATTGAGATCTAGTGAATCGTCACATGGCAGTCCTGATAGTGTTGTGCAGGTATCACATAAGGGAAAAGAAAAAGTAGACCATGCTCCAGTGTTTGATGTGTCTGCTGGTAGCTCTCATGTTGATGGAGAGTCAAGGGGCTCTGAAATGAGCCTTGATGAGGAACTTGTGATTCCTTCTGTTGTTACACCTGGTGCAAGGAAAAGCAGGCATGATTTAAAGACTCCTGCAACTGATCCAGTTGTATGGAGGTCCACTCGTATTAAGTATCCAGTTGACAGGCTGAGATATGATGGGTATACAGCACATCACTATGCTTATATGGTCAAGGTTCTAGAGGAGCCAGAGCCCACATGTTTTGAGGATGCAGCAGGGCATAAAAATTGGGAAGCAGCTATGGATGAAGAGATGGCTGCCTTGGATGCAAACCACACTTGGGATTTGATGCCTTTGCCTCATGATAAGAAGGCTATTGGCTGCAAGTGGGTTTACAAAGTAAAGCACAATGCTGATGGGTCTGTTAGCAGGTACAAGGCAAGATTGGTTGCCAAAGGTTTTGCGCAGACATATGGAATTGACTATGAGGAAACTTGCAGCCCAGTTGCAAGGATGGCAACCGTGAGAGCAGTAATTGCTATGGCTGCTGCAAAGGGATGGTCTTTGCATCAGATGGATGTGAAAAATGCCTTCTTGCATGGTGATTTGCAGGAAGAGGTTTATATGATGCAGCCAGAAGGTTATGAGGATAATTCACACCCCGATTTTGTATGCAGGTTGCGCAAAGCCTTGTATGGTTTAAAACAGGCGCCGAGGGCATGGTCAGACAAGATAGGGCAATATCTTGTCACTATTGGATTTCAGATTTCCAATTCAGATTTTTCACTTTATGTGAAAAGGATAAACAGAGGGATTGTGCTTGTAGTCATCTATGTTGATGACTTGATTATTACAGGTGATAGTGATGCAAACATTAATGAAGTGAAGCTGCTGTTGAAGCAGAAATTTGAGATGAAGGATTTGGGAGAGCTGCGTTACTTCTTGGGCATTGAGGTTATTAGATCCCCGAGTGGGATATGGCTGTTGCAAAGGCAATACGGTTTGGACATGCTATCCAAATATGGGATGACAGGCTGTAAGCCTATCTCTGTTCCATTGGAGCAGAATGTGAAGCTCAATGCAGAGACAGGTGAGCTTCTTGAAGAAATTACTATGTACAGGCGCATAGTAGGTAGCTTGATTTACATGACTATAACCAGACCAGATTTGAGCTATGCTGTGGGACTGGTGAGTCAGTTTATGCAGGCACCGAGGAAGCCACATTTGGATGCGGCTAGGCGCATACTGCGGTATGTGAAGTCCACATTGCATTATGGACTGTTTTATGAAGCTGGGTGTGCATTACAGGTACATGGATACACAGATGCTGAGTGGGCTGGTAGTGTCTCAGACAGGAGATCTACTAGTGGTTTTATGTTTTCCCTTGGGAGTGGTGCCATCAGTTGGAGCAGCAAGAAGCAGCCAACAGTTGCCTTGTCGAGCACAAAGGCTGAGTACAGGGGCGCAGCAATGGCTGCATGTGAGGTAGCTTGGTTACGGAAGCTACTTGCAGATATGGGACAGTCAATTCATGCAGCAGTTGTCATTCATTGTGGCAACATTAGCAGCATCATGCTTGCTAATAACCCAGTTTATCATGCTAGAACGAAGCACATTGAGGTGCATTATCACTTTGTGAGAGAGAAGGTTCTAGCTGGTGAGATTGATCTTGTCTATGTCAGCACTGAGGAGCAGGTGGCTGATATTTTTACGAAGGCATTGGGTACCGAGAAGCTTCGCAGATTTAGGAGCTTGCTTGGTGTACGTGAGATGGATTTGAGCTTGAGGGGGAGTGTTGAGATATCAAGCTCTACCCCTGATATATCTCCTGGATGACTATCATTTATGTCACCGCCTATGTTAGTTGTACTCGTGGTGTAGTTAGACTACCACGTATGTTTTTGGTTTGGGTTCACATATGAACCACGTATTCTAGGGTTTGACATATAGGGTATTTCCCTCTTCTATTGTATTGTTGTTGTGTGCAAAAGTGAAGAAAGGTTTCAGCCTCCAACCTTGTGTCCTCTCTCTTTTGTGTGTTGTGAAGAAAGCTGCACTTGAGTCTCCTATCTCTCTCCCTCATTCTTTACAAGAGAAACTCTCCAACTTGTATAAATACCCCATAATGGAATGAAGCCCGGACTCTTTGGGGCATTGTGTTGAATTATACTTTGGTATTCCAAGCAATTGTCTCAAGTATCCATGCTTCCTTGCACTCTACGTACAAAAGCATGTCCTAACCTTGCAACTCCTCCTCCCCTCTCCTCCAATCTTGCAATCTATCCTCTCCCTCTCCTCCTCCTCCTCCCTCCTCCTCCTCCCTCTTCCTCCCTTCTTCTCTCTCTGCTTTCCCCCATGCTCATACATCTTCTTCCTCTCCCACTCCTATGCTCCCCCTAAACCCTTAGTTCCTCAACCCTTAACTGCCATGATCTATGAGGGAGATGAGTTCTCCAATACCATGTACGCTACCCTGAAACCTCTTTGAACCTTGGAACCTCCTTCTAAATCCTGAACCTCCCTCTAACCCTTAAATTCCTTGTAAACCCTTCAACCCCCAATGAAGGTGAAAGCCTTCATTACCCCAACCATGATGATGCACGTTCCTTTCACACATGCTTGCACTATGTTTGCTTACCACACTTAAGCCTACGTCTCTCACCGAAATACGACTCAAGGTCCTAAGCTACATTCATACTACAAATGACAACACCGATACATCTGTAGGTGACAAAAGCCTTGGAACCTTGCATACTGAGAATACCCTGCTCTTCCTGTGGAAGCTGTGGGAAAGATCCAACATTTGGTGCCATTGCTGAGGAGGCTAGTGTCTCAAGTAACACGTAAACATACACAAGTTTGTGTAAAAAACGAACTACTATGAACTTTCATGAACATAATACTCAAGGGCAAGGAGAATAAAAAACTTTTCCCATCCGTAGTGCAATGGAGAGGCCGCGACCCTAGGCCATCGGCCTTCCTGATCACCGATAGACCCTGCCCAGGTAAGTATGTCTCCAAGCCACCCTAGGAACCTGACCATCCCCCCGACCCAACCTCTATCTGGCTTTAATAAGCGCTTTTCCATGTGGTGCAATTTGAGCCGCTGCCCTTTTTAGCATTTTGCATTAACTTATAAAATACACTAATGAGATAGATACCTCTCCTAGACAATCTATCGACATCAACGATAAATCTACCTCCACTTGATCATCTCCACAACTCCTCCCACCATCCCACCAAGCTGATGATCTCGTCGATTTGATCTAGCTGCTCTCTGTATGTTGAACACCATTTTCCAGACTCCCATCCTATAGTCCACCTCTTTCACCGACCCCTCAGCACCCTGTCGTGTGTAGGTGCTCCTTTTGCCGGCTCTATACCACCTCCTTTGGCCTCTTATGGCCTCCAAATGGGCCCATGGATGGGCATCACGGCTAGCCATGTGTAAGCATCTTTCAACCCCATAGCTCTTCTGGCCTCTAAATGGGCTCATGGATGGGCCTCGTTCAACCCCATAGCTCTTTTGGCCTCTAAATGAGCCCATGGATGGTCCTCTTTAAACCTCATATCCCTTCTGGCCCATGGCTGGGCATCTTTCAACCCCATAGCTCCTCTGTCCTTTAAATGGGCCCATGGCTAGCCATGGATGGGCATCTTTCAGCTCCCATGTAGAAAATAAGTTTGGTATTGTCATTGTTCTAAGTCACAAACACTCCCAGATTTGACATACCCCAACACCAATAGGTCCATCCAGTGTCTCACTCTAAAACTAGGAACAAACTAGACATTCCAAGGTACTAAGTATCCTGGTCTGAACTTTGTGGTTGCTCAAAATAGTTCTCCATGAAACTGGTCCCTTTCTAGAAGCTCTCGAGCCACTACCTCCGAAACCAAGCTCTCTCAAGTTCCACTGAGGTCTAGATCTTGAGCCCTTGTAAGCCTTCCTGTTTCCTATTTAGCAACATGCCAATATCCTTCTTGGAGAATCCTCCTTGGTACCCTTGTAGAGCTCGAGACACTGAATGTATTTACAAGACATGCAAATGGTACCAAATGTCTCTGGCTTGAGCATTCCCTATCTATATGTTTGGAAGCCTTCCACCCTCCAATGGGACAAACATGGAGGCTAGACTTATGTTAGACCACATGCCTATTTCTCTCTCGTGTGATTTTGGATTTGGCCAAAAGTGCTCCTCCCGGTTCAAAGCATACCCAAACCTATTTGATTTAATGAGTGTTCAATGCAGAGTCAAAACATTTTGGGTCGAGGCTTTTTTTCAACACAGACCCTAGCTTTAGTTTCGTGGGCCAAGGTAGTAGATTCTAGAAAATATTCAAACTATGCTTAAAAAGGAAAGGAAAGACGGGGGGGGAAATCAGGGCTCAGAGGATGGATAGAGTTCAAGACACTGTAAAGTCACTAAAGGAGCTTGCTAGACAAGGGAACACCCTTTCACAAGCACTACTGTTAAAAACAAAAAAAGACCTTAGAAGACATGAGCAAATAATTTTAAATGACACTAGGGTGTATTTCAGGGAATGGTCGGTAAGCAAGTTGGACACGCCAACCAAGGAAACCTTCAAGCTCATAACAAGAAAGAGAGTTAATGAGGAAGTCCCTCTCTTAAAGAGATTTGACAACATTTTAGTTGACAACAAAGAAGAGAACATTAAGCTCATTCAGTGCCACTTTCAATCTCTATCGTCCTTTACCATAGTACTAGATGAGGATGTTCAGAGGGCTAGAGAACTCTGTCAGGTTGTGAGAGAGAATACTATGTAGAGATTTGATGATGTCTTTATTCAGAGACCTTATTCCCTTCAAGAACTTAAAGACGTTGTCACTGTCATGGCCGATGGGAAGAGCTCGAGGGATGATGGATTGCCAATTGAATTTTACAAGGCATTTTTGGGAGGTGATTAGACCCTATCTTCTTCTTCTATGGCAAGGAAGTGTCAAGGAAGGAGCCTTGACTAGCCATGTTAATGGAGGTGTTATCAAACTTATCCCTAAAGAAGATCCTAAAGATGAACTAAGTAATCGGAGGCTCCTTAGTATGATGAACTATAGCTATTAATTTTTTGCCAAAGCTCTAGCGCTCAAAATTCAAAAGAATATGGCTTTGATATCTCTATGAATCAAAGGTGGGACTAGTTTATGAGCAAATATTGTAGGCAAGAGATGGTTCTTCATCATTTCATTTACCCTATATCAATTGTCTACCTATTCTGATGGCCTCCCTTTAAAATAGTGTTGGACAAATTTATCAAGATTTGCAGGTCTTTCCTCTTGGGGAGGAACACTAGAATCTCTAAGGTTAGATGGACCTTTTGCATCAAACCTAAGAACGAAGGGGAGTTAGGGGTGGTTGACATAGCCCTTGCTGCCAAGTAATTATGTGCAACTGTGTAATCAAGGCCATAATGAACCTTGATTGTGATTGGGCACAACTTCTCCTCAGGAATATGAAGCTGGTCAGACTGTTGAGATATCAAGCTCTACCCCCGATATATCTCCTGGATGACTATCATTTATGTCACCGCCTATGATAGTTGTACTCGTGGTGTAGTTAGACTACCACGTATGTTTTTGGTTTGGGTTCACATATGAACCACGTATTCTAGGGTTTGACATATAGGGTATTTCCCTCTTCTATTGTATTGTTGTTGTGTGCAAAAGTGAAGAAAGGTTTCAGCCTCCAACCTTGTGTCCTCTCTCTTTTGTGTGTTGTGAAGAAAGCTGCACTTGAGTCTCCTATCTCTCTCCCTTATTCTTTACATGGTATCAGAGCCTTGTTCGTGGTAAGGAGCTCAAGAAAGCAAGCCAAGTTTGTGGTGTCCTGGTAAGAGGACCAGTGTTGCTTTCCTATTTCGAGTTTGGGAGCAAATCTCTGCAGGTAGCACAGCCACAAGTGCAGGAGTGCACTGTTTCAGATTGAGAGGCCCTTCGCGGTGTGGCGAGAGCACAGTATATGCTGTGGGTAAGGGCGAAGCCCTAGGTGACTTTATTTCTTTGATTTGAGGCCGTTTCGGGGCCCGTTTTGAAGGCAGAAGTTCTTCGCAGGCACTCAAAAAAAGGCCCTATTTTTCGCTGTGCGACCACTGCGCGGCTAGTCGGTGGAAAGGTGCCACAGAAATTGCATTGTATGCCTATGTGCAGAGATATTGGGAGTTGCAGGCTCATGCCTATTGCCTGTTGATGCAAAATCGTCACCAGGAAGTGACTGTGTGGTGAAATACTACTTTCATCAGTGTTGCAGATCTGCCCCTGTGAGGCTTTTTGCAGAAGTTTTGCTATTTGCCCTTGTGAGGCATTTGCTGTGTTTACAGGTTGCTGTTGCAATTCATGATTTGTAAAATGTTTGAGAATCTGTCTACCATTGTCAGTGAGAAGCTTGACAAGAACAACTTCCAAGCATGGAAGTTCAGGATGACAAACTTCCTTATGGGAAAGGGAGTTTGGGAGTACATCAATGGTGAAACTACAGAACCAGTTTTGGGTGCTGCTCCCACTCCTGCTGAATTGAAGGCCTTTAAAGAATGGCATGAAAAAGCCAGAAAATGCTTGTATTGGCTGTCTGTTAGCATTTCAGATTCTATGATTGTGCATATACAGGATGTACATCCATTGGAGTCCGTGAAACATTTCTTGATTTTCAAGAACTTATTGCTCTCTTGCTGAGTGAAGAGCAAAGGAATGGTGGTTCAGCCACCTCAACTTCTCAAGAGACTGCTTTTTACTCGAATACAGGTAGAGGCAGGGGTAGAGGAACAGGCCGTTTTGGTGGCCGTGCAGGAAATCAGAACCAGCAGCAACAACAGGAAAACCAGTCCTATGGAGGAGGACGTGGTAGTTCTAGAGGCAGGGGGAGCCAAAGAGGCCGTGGTTCATGGCAAAGGAACCAGCAAGTAAATAGCAGCACAGAATGCTATTATTATGGAAAGCCTGGACACAAGGAGAATACATGCTATAAAAAGCAGAATGACATCAAAAGTGGGAAGTTGCAGCAAAGCAACTATGCATCATCAAGTGGGCATGGTGACGACAGAAATGAGCACCTTTTTGTGATGCAGCATATGGTTAACTCCATGTCAGGAGATGTTGCAGCTTGCAATGATGTTTGGTATGTTGATTCAGGTGCCTCTAACCACATGACCAGTCATGGTGAGTGGTTTCATGATGTTAGAAATTTGGATAAGCCAGGTTATGTTGAAACAGGTGATGATACTGCGCACCCAATTACGCAGGTTGGTAAAGTGCCATTGGCTATGCAGGATGGCAAAACGAAGTACTTGGCAGATGTACTTCATGTTCCAAAAATCACTAAGAACCTAGTTTCAGTTGGCCAGATGGTTGAGCAAGGTCTGCAGGTTAGATTTAATCCTGATGGATGCTTTGTTGAGGACTTGAAAAATAAGTGCCGCTTGATTGCAAAAGGCAACAAAAATGGCAGAATGTTCACCTTGGATGTTGATATGCCTGAGGTGAAAGCTGCTATGTTTGCGCATGGGAGAGGTGTCATTGCAGATATTGAGATATGGCACAAGCGCATTGGGCACGTGAATATACAAAGGCTGAGATCTATGCAAACGAAAAACATTGTTGCAGGTTTGCCTAAATTCAGAGTTGAGGGAATGCAAAAGGTATGTGAAGCATGCCAAATGGGTAAGTAGGCCAGACATACATTTCCCAAAAATGCTAAGGTGAGCAGAAGACCTTTGGAAGTGATCCATTCAGATGTTTGGACAACCAAAGCTGCTTCTATTGGTGGATGCCATTATTATGTGATGTTTATTGATGACTACACTAGGAAGGTGTGGATTTATTTTATGAAGCACAAAAGTGAAGTGTTCAGCCATTTCAAGGCTTTTAAGGCCATGGTTGAAAAAGAGAAAGGTGTGCATATTAAAGTGCTAAGATCTGATGGAGGGGGAGAGTACTTTTCAGAAGAATTTTGTGAATATCTAAAAGAACAGGGAATTCAAAGGAAGTACTCATGCAGGTCTACCCCTCAGCAGAATGGGGTTGCAGAAAGGAAGAACAGGCATATTGCAGAAGTAGGACGGGCGATCCTAAATGAGAAAAACATGCCTGATTATTTTTGGGCTGAAGCAGTAGCAACTACTGTTTATATTATGAACAGAACCCCCACTGCAGCTGTCCATGGCATGACGCCTGAAGAAATGTATACAGGCCAAAAACCAGATATTTCTCACTTGAAGGTATTTGGTTGCATAGCTTATGTTCATGTTCCTGATGAGAAGAGAACAAAGCTGGATCCAAAGGCAGAAAAATGCATCTTTATTGGATATGCTCTGCACCAGAAAGGGTATCGCTGTTATAACCCTTCCACCCGCAAAATGCAAGTGAGCAGAGATGTTGTTTCTGATGAAATGAGCAGTTGGTATGCACCAACTGTTATGGTAGGAGATGCAGATGCAGGAAATGGGAATGCTGCAATAAATGCAGAGCAGCAATCTCAAGCCTTGAGTGGACCCAGAGAGTCCTCTACTAGTGGATCTAATGCATGGACAGGGAGATTGAGATCTAGTGAATCGTCACATGGCAGTCCTGATAGTGCTGTGCAGGTATCACATAAGGGAAAAGAAAAAGTGGACCATGCTCCAGTGTTTGATGTGTCTGCTGGTAGCTCTCATGTTGATGGAGAGTCAAGCGGCTCTGAAATGAGCCTTGATGAGGAACTTGGGATTCCTTCTGTTGTTACACCTGGTGCAAGGAAAAGCAAGCATGATTTAAAGACTCCTGCAACCGATCCAGTTGTACGGAGGTCCACTCGTATTAAGTATCCAGTTGACAAGCTGAGATATGATGGGTATACAGCACATCACTATGCTTATATGGTCAAGGTTCTAGAGGAGCCAGAGCCCACATGTTTTGAGGATGCAGCAGGGCATAAAAATTGGGAAGCAGCTATGGATGAAGAGATGGCTGCCTTGGATGCAAACCACACTTGGGATTTGATGCCTTTGCCTCATGATAAGAAGGCTATTGGCTGCAAGTGGGTTTACAAAGTAAAGCACAATGCTGATGGGTCTGTTAGCAGGTACAAGGCAAGATTGGTTGCCAAAGGTTTTGCGCAGACATATGGAATTGACTATGAGGAAACTTTCAGCCCAGTTGCAAGGATGGCAACCGTGAGAGCAGTAATTGCTATGGCTGCTGCAAAGGGATGGTCTTTGCATCAGATGGATGTGAAAAATGCCTTCTTGCATGGTGATTTGCAGGAAGAGGTTTATATGATGCAGCCAGAAGGTTATGAGGATAATTCACACCCCGATTTTGTATGCAGGTTGTGCAAAGCCTTGTATGGCTTAAAACAGGCGCCGAGGGCATGGTCAGACAAGATAGGCCAATATCTTGTCACTATTGGATTTCAGATTTCCAATTCAGATTTTTCACTTTATGTGAAAAGGACAAACAGAGGGATTGTGCTTGTAGTCATCTATGTTGATGACTTGATTATTACAGGTGATAGTGATGCAGACATTAATGAAGTGAAGCTGCTGTTGAAGCAGAAATTTGAGATGAAGGATTTGGGAGAGCTGCGTTACTTCTTGGGCATTGAGGTTATTAGATCCCCGAGTGGGATATGGCTGTTGCAAAGGCAATACGGTTTGGACATGCTGTCCAAATATGGGATGACAGGCTGTAAGCCTATCTCTGTTCCATTGGAGCAGAATGTGAAGCTCAATGCAGAGACAGGTGAGCTTCTTGAAGATATTACTATGTACAGGTGCATAGTAGGTAGCTTGATTTACATGACTATAACCAGACCAGATTTGAGCTATGCTGTGGGCCTGGTGAGTCAGTTTATGCAGGCACCGAGGAAGCCACATTTGGATGCGGCTAGGCGCATACTGCGGTATGTGAAGTCCACATTGCATTATGGACTGTTTTATGAAGCTGGGTGTGCATTACAGGTACATGGATACACAGAATGCTGACTGGGCTGGTAGTGTCTCAGACAGGAGATCTACTAGTGGTTTTATGTTTTCCCTTGGGAGTGGTGCCATCAGTTGGAGCAGCAAGAAGCAGCCAACAGTTGCCTTGTCGAGCACAGAGGCTGAGTATAGGGGTGCAGCAATGGCTGCATGTGAGGTAGCTTGGTTACGGAAGCTACTTGCAGATATGGGACAGTCAATTCATGCAGCAGTTGTCATTCATTGTGACAACATTAGCAGCATCATGCTTGCTAATAACCCAGTTTATCATGCTAGAACGAAGCACATTGAGGTGCATTATCACTTTGTGAGAGAGAAGGTTCTAGCTGGTGAGATTGATCTTGTCTATGTCAGCACTGAGGAGCAGGTGGCTGATATTTTTATGAAGGCATTGGGTACCGAGAAGCTTCGCAGATTTAGGAGCTTGCTTGGTGTACGTGAGATGGATTTGAGCTTGAGGGGGAGTGTTGAGATATCAAGCTCTACCCCCGATATATCTCCTGTGGATGACTATCATTTATGTCACCGCCTATGATAGTTGTACTCGTGGTGTAGTTAGACTACCACGTATGTTTTTGGTTTGGGTTCACATATGAACCACGTATTCTAGGGTTTGACATATAGGGTATTTCCCTCTTCTATTGTATTGTTGTTGTGTGCAAAAGTGAAGAAAGGTTTCAGCCTCCAACCTTGTGTCCTCTCTCTTTTGTGTGTTGTGAAGAAAGCTGCACTTGAGTCTCCTATCTCTCTCCCTTATTCTTTACACAGACCTCTTAGAGCATGTAAGTGGAAGGATTTCCCACCCTTGCTACCCTGTGCAATCTTGAGCCTTGCTAAACTAAGGGGAACCCCCTTTTGGTAGTCCATCTGGAAGGCCTTTGAAGAAATAAAGTCCCATATTCTTTTCTATAGAAAGGGAGATTTCATGGCAATTGATTCTATTTGGGCATCTAAGATTTTCAAAGTGATCACCTGAATGATGAGGATTTTCTTTTTGGCCAGCACCATGTTCAAGAAAGGGCTCCAAAGCCTAGGGACAATTATGGAATAGAGAGTAGTTTAGATGGAAAACTTGGCTAGAAATTAGAAGAGAGATTACTTTAAACAACCAAAGTCAGTAGCACGAAGCAGCAGGCTAGGTTTGTGGCGAGGTGACACTCAGTGGAAGGGAGGAAGTTTTTTGATATATTGCAGGGAATTCAGCGGGGTGGGAAGTTCTCCTTTTTTCCCACTCCTTCTTCTAACATTGACTTTTCAAAACCCTTAATGTAAGGTGGAACTTCCAGGATAGAAGGGATGAATGGAAGGAATAAAAGATGCCTGAGAAGATGTTTCGTTTGACTTGGATCACATGAACAAAGAAGTGTGGACTAATTCAAGAGGATTTAACATAGGGGGATAGGATGGAAGATGCATGAGATGTTTGGGATCAACTAAAGACATTTTCCACCGAGTTCATTGCATGTACTCATGCAAGAAAATTCTAGAAGGTTATTTAGTTATGGCAATAGGGGAACCAATAAATTGGAAAGCTATTCTGCTAGGAGATGCCTTTAGGACTAAACAAGAGAAATGGATTCAAATTAGAGTACATGCATGATGGTTCATTTGGATTGCTAGAAATAACTACGAATTCAAAGATGTTGTTATGAAGACTGATGCTATCTTCATGTCTTGGTGGGACAGGGAAAAAGATTTCTTGGTGGACTGATTGATGCTTACAATAAGGAGCTCACCATGCTTAGTGAGTGAACACATTAGCAGGTGCAATTTGGATGCCACCCAAGCCAGGCCACCCAAGTATTACAATAGAGGTGTTTCTTCTTTTGCTAAACAATAGCTCCAAAAATTTGTGCAGATCAATTGACCACTCAATTGGCTCTTCAAGCATTGTGACAATCCACTGTGACTGAAATTTACAAGCTATTAGCTCAACTATTTTTTATGGGTTCAGGCAAAAAGGTCAACTAGTATTGAGTTACAATCCTTGTACTTGATTACTCTCCAATTAGATAAAGCATCAATAAGTGTAAAAGCTAGCAATGGAACCCATATGGGAGCAGATTCTAGAAGACTACCCCCAATACCTCGCCATGTGTATCGACAATTCAATGGATCAATTGGATTCAATCCCACAAGAACCTGACATGCAAAATAATCCACTTGCTTACATGCCTATGTTCTCAAGGAGGGTTAACCCTAAATAATTCATTGCTTTATTCAGAAAAATGGTTAGGAGGCACCTCAAGGCACGATGAAGATTATTTAAACATGTTCCCTCAAGCTCTCATCAAAGAACCATATGATTGGTACCTCAAATTGAATGTGGAGATACAAAGTTCATGGACCATGCTACGACAACATTGTATGCTGTAATTTATAGTCATTATGATGGAGCAATGTTGGACCTCCATCAGAATGCATCAACAACAAATTTGGGCAACCATGAAAAATCAGATAACCGAATTTAGCAAGTGACATTGCCGAGGGTAGTTCAAAAGAATCAGGACATTGTGAAAATTTATTTTTTCAAGCCAAAAAATAGTATCATCGAGAGGAAATTGTCACTAACAAAGCACCAGATATTCCAAAGTTTTATCAAGGGCTTGGATGAAGAAATTAAAGCGGAATTGGAACACTATAATTGCACAACTATAACATCGGTATATGATGCCACTATGATGATTGAAGAATCAATTGAGAAGGATGGAAAATAATTGAAGCATCAAGAAAGGTAATGTGAATGTGCAATATACTGATGACTCAGAACCAACACTCACAAAAGTAGATTGCCCAAGGGGGGAAGAAATCCAAAACATTGCAACAAAAGGTTGTGACGCATGCCTCTCACATGATGCAAGCCCAACGTGTGGCATTCAAGAACATCTTGATCACCAGGTCTCGTCAAGTGCAACACTAAATATTGTTTCCAACCATGGAACACGATTACATATTGGCCATGCATCGGAGGATTCCCCAAAGACGACTACAAAGGTACAATAGTAGGATCCACTCTCTTATCAAAAACCTTGAAGACCTATTCTTGACACATCCAAGAGGGGAGTATAAGAGGGAATAGGCCCACCACAATATCTACAACAACTCAAGACTGTTTTCCAAGAGCATGTTCAACTAATGCACAAATTCAAAAATACTTGGGCAACAATAGTTTGACAACAATTACAACAAGAGTAGGATCAAAAGAACAAAATTACTTCATGCCATGCAAAGCAAAACAATGAGTGACATGACTTAAAAGAGGAGCTGAATAAACTCAAACAAGTGCTAGCAATGAACACTGACTTGTATCACATATCTACACAGTTTGACAGAATTCAAATGGGTGAGTCAACAATATGAAGACAACACAAAGACTCTCTAGTCAGGATTTGTTCATCAATAAAGATGGAAGAAGACTCCAAAGCCAATCACTCAATTAAATGGCTACCCAAAAAAATGTGAACATGGAACCATCAACAAAAAAGGCACTGGTTCTTCAACAACAATGAGTAATCCTACGATCATATGCAATCAAAACAACCAAGGAAAAAATCAATTTGGATACAAAAGAAACATGTGCACCACTTTGTACCCAATAGACATGGATTCCCAAAATATGAATCAAGAAAGTGGGGAATTCTCCTATGCCAAACAACACTTGAAACTATTGATAGACCATGCAATGTGCTAAAAGAGGTATGGGTACCTTGATGACAATGTGCAGAGCCTACAAAGAGTGAGTCTTTATCCACAAAAATGGGACACACGCCAAGCATAGAGGCATCATTTACAAATGTTCATCAACATGAAGATCTTCTGCCCATCCCAACCACAAATGGAATGCTTTCAACACATGAAAAGATTCAAAGCCAAGAGATTGAAAGTAGAGCAGATATAGACCTACATGCATCACCAAAAATAGACAAATTAGCAAAGGCATGCATCATTAAAGGATGGAACACTGTCAACTCCCTATACTAGTCCAGCTTTCCAACATGCCTATAACCTCGAGTACAAGACTAGAAATGCTTCAACAAAATCCAAAAACCACCATGACAAAATTTTCTCCAAGAAACATGTTCCCAATGATGATTTTGGTCTTTGAAAGACAAATAAAGGAGTGGCATTCTGGTCCGAACTTTCTGGTTGCTCAAAATAGCTCTCCATGAAATTGGCCCCTTTCTAGAAGCTCTCGAGCCACCCTGAGCTACCTCTGAAACCAAGCTCTCTCAAGTTCCATTGAGGTCTAGATCTTGAGCCCTTGTAAGCCTTCCTGTTTCCTATTTAGCAGCATGCCAATATCCTTCTTAGAGAATCCTCCTTAATACCTACATTTGTTAGTATGTCAATATTGGTAGAGCTCGAGACACTAATGTATTTGCAAGACATGCAGATGGTATCAAATGTCTCTGGCTTGAGAATTCCCTATCTATATGTTTGGAAGTCTTCCACCCTCTAATTGTACAAACATTGCGACCATAGCATGCATTCGGAATAAGAAAGAGAAAACATACCTTGGTGCATTGTTTCTCTTTCTTTTGGAGCAAGTCACAATACCTTACCAACTCGCCTATTAGAATAGCCTCCTTTTGGATGTCTGACCAGTCAATGTGTTCCACTGTTGCATATTCCATCACATCTATCTGTCTTTTGAGCATTATCTAAGCAACATGTGTCATCCATCACTTTAAAAAAGACTCCAGATCCACAAAGAGAAAACATACCTTGGTAGAGAGACAATATGCCTAAGCCCTGCCTAAGCTTTGTATGTAGATTAGAGTTTGAGGACCCATGCTCCTCCTTAATGTCAATGAGATCAAGTGCAAGTAAATCAAACTCAAAAATGTGTTTTGATTTTGTGATGATTTCCCTGCCTTAATGGGAATAGTTGTCACGAGTGGTTTTTTCAATTGAGCTCAAAGTGAATGTTGGAATCTATAAATTTACTTAATAGCAATGAATTTATGCTCTCTTGTCTTGCATGATAGGCATGGCATCTTAATAAAAGACTAGTTATTTTGTAGGGGAAACTAGGATGGACTTGTTAGTAATATAGTCGAGATAATGTAAGTTGAGATCATCAAGAGGTTACTTGATATTTTACGTAGCAACTCAAGATCCTGAATATTTGAGATGATGAAAGGTATGTCACATTTTCTATCCCAAAAGATAGGTATGTCCCATAATTGTAATATATATGCTTTTGCATCCCCATTGCTTTGAGCTTGAAGGACTCCACTTCCAAAACCCTAATGTTTTTGAGTAAAAGTTGGGTCTCTATGTTTGCATGATATACATTTGCAATTGCAAAGTAGAATATGTGGAGTTTGTTGGGCAAACCATGTTCCTTCAAGTTTGTGTAGCTAGATCTCCAATTATTTGAATCTTTTTTCTTGTGTTTCCCATCCTCCCCTTAGCAAATCTTGCCTCCCTCTTCATGTTTTGGACTTGGCATGCAATGGTGGGCATGCAGTACAAGTTATTTTCCTTTTAAAATCTTGAAATCATTATGAATCAAGCTCAAAGTTAAGCGTTTGAGCTCCCTTTTATTGGTTTCTTATAGGTGAAATGTCCTTGCATGCATTTGATTTGCATGTATGTGCATATGTGGTGGTTTTACATGGTCATGGATCACACAAATGTATTTGGATTAATTGATTCAATGTAGATGAACTCAAGCTTATCCACAATAGTTTGAGTACTTTGGTTTAAGGAAAACTCTCTACTTTTCTCTGATTAGATGGAGGGTTTTGTCATGATATTCTTGTATGATGAGGACAACTTAAGGAGAGAGAAAGTCTAGTGGAAATTGGGGTTATCGGCTTATTCATAGGTTGTTTTGCCTCCTTTCAATAGTACAAATCCATTTGTAGGCAATTAGGAGAGGTTATGTGAGTTGTGTTGGAGAGGCTTTTGTATTCAATATCTTGTCCAAAATCCTACATGCATGGATCTTGATACCTTGTAAGCCCTCTTGGACAAACATGCATTGTAGATGTGAGGTAGCCATGAGAGGACACTCAAGGAAAGTGCCAAATACAATGAAGCTCTAGCAGTAGTCTAAGAATCTTAGTATGGCAAAGTACCACCACAATACATGACTCCTTGATTTTGGTCAACTTTTCCCATGTCCATTACCACAATCGATTTGGTACTTGTCCCTTCTATGCAAAACTTGCAAAACTTTCAAAGTGGAAAATTTTGCTTTAGGGGCACTTCCTAAAAGTAATGATAGAAAAGAGGGATGAATGAAGTATGGCATTGGAGATGGCTGTGGTGATGTTGATGGTGGCCTCAAGAGAGTAGATCACCTTCGCTACACACCCTCCGCCTATATTCAATCTCTCAGATCAGAGTGCAAAAGGCAATGTTAAGCAAACACTTTTGAAGATGGTGGTGAGCACAAAACAGAGTCCATCAACATCACATGCTATCTCCCAGAACTTAATACCCTGCCTTCTTCCTCCTCAATACCCCTAGGAGCCTGTAAATGAGAGACATGTATCAATGTATGTAAAATGAATACAACTTTACAACATTGACATTTCTTAAGTACTTTTAAATACCTGCATGGGAATTCTAGTAGCCTAGCTATACTCCTCCTCTCAGTAATCATCTCCTTGTCATAGAAGTGCCTCCAAGTTGCATGCCATGTCGACTATAATAGGCTGTCTTAGTAGGAGTAGGGTATCTCTCTACGATATCAAGTTGCAAGATGACATGATTTGCAGAGGGGTTAGAACAAAGGAACAACCTCCTAATAAACCACATAAACACAATATAATTTGAGATTAATACTTACAAATTAGGCCTCCCATGATGCAATACTTCCTGCTTGGAAATGCAAGGATCCCTATTGCTCCATCTGGATCCATTGTGCCTCTCTGTGCTAATGCAGACTAGGGTTCTCTTTCGCTAGCTTCAGGACTTGCTTTGTTAGATATGCTCAATGCCCCACCCTCTTGGTTACCACCAGTGGTCCAAGGTGCTCAATTTGTAAGGCCCCCATATGAGGAGAAGCCATGTGTGAGCCTAGGACACTAGATGTGGATCCTGACTTGCATGTCAGATGAGGTCTATCAATGAGACCATTGATGGTAGAAAGGTGATTGTGTGGGAGCCCCTTATTCTTGTTGGGGCTTGGGGGCCAGTTGGCCCCCAGTTGGGGGGATCCCAGGGGGGCCAACAGCCCCCTTGGTGGGGGTTCGGGGGCAAGAGCCCCTGAGGCGATAGTATAGGGAATATTCCTTGAATATTCCATGGACGACTAGTCGGTTCCACCGATTAGGTCAACTAGTCGACTTCACCGACTAGGTTGACTGGTCGGTTCCATCGACTATGTTGATCCGACTACCGACCTCATAGATATAAAGAGGCAATCTCCCCAATCCATTGTACCAGATCAAATCTTCTAGCTAATAGCTCTTCACCTAGCATCTGTCTAGATCGCTATCTAAGCTCCACTATGGGAGCGCACGGGTGCCATATGTCTGTGCATACCCCTTGACAACTAATCTTGCCTTGTATCTGTTCACAGAACCATCTGCATTGTGCTTCACCTTATAAACCCACTTACAGCCAATTGCATTCTTGTCTTTAGGCAAAGGCACCAATTCCCATGTAGCATTTGCTTCCAAGGCATCCATTTCTTCATCCATGGCTTTCTCCCATTTTTCTTTGCCCATGGCTTGCTCAAAAGAAGTGGGTTCTGGTTCCTGTATCACTTTGACCATATAGGCATAGTGAGTGGCTGTAAATCCATCATATTTCAGCCTATCCACAAAATATGTAGCTCTGGTAGACCTACACAAAATACAGTCACTTCTAGGTGCTCTCAAAACATCCTTGGTCTTGCTTACTCCAGGTGTAACAACAGAAGGAATACCCAACTCATCACCAATGCTCTGTTCTGAGCCACTGGATTCACCATCCACATAAGAGTGACCTGCATTCACATCAAACATGGGCTGATCTACCTTCTCTTTTCCTTTTCGTGATACCTACATACCACTATCTGCATTGCTTGAGGAGATTCTCCTGATCTCAATCTGCCTGTCCATGGTGAAGTATGTGAACCACTGCTAGAGGACACTGCAGGTCCACTAATATTTTGTGATTGCTACTGTGAATTCTGTGCAGCATTACCATTTTGTGCATCTACATCATCAATCACATTTACTGGTTTATACCAACTGCTCATCTCATCAAAAACAACATCTCTGCTCACTGTAAAGTTACGAGTAGAAGGGTTATAGCATCTATACCCTTTCTGCTGTAGAGAATAACCAATAAAGATGCACTTCTTAGCTTTTGGATCCAACTTGGACCTCAACTCATCTGACACATGAACATAGGCAATGCAACCAAAAATTTTCAAATGAGAAATATCTAGTTTCCTACCAGTATACATCTCCTTTGGCGTCATGCCATGTATTGCTGCAGTGGGAGTCCTGTTCATTATGTAAAATGCTGTAGCAACTGCTTCAGCCCAATAATAATTTGGTAGGTCTTTTTCATTTAGCATGGCCCGAGATAC
Source organism: Dipteris shenzhenensis (assembly GCF_047967505.1). NCBI lineage: Eukaryota > Viridiplantae > Streptophyta > Polypodiopsida > Gleicheniales > Dipteridaceae > Dipteris > Dipteris shenzhenensis. Next base: position 50,886,344 of record NC_141619.1, on the reverse strand, counting down.
CTCTCCAATGCTTGTTTTTCCTTTCTGCAAGTCCATTTTGCTGTGGGGTATGATTGCATGAATATTGCTGCTTTATGCCATGCTCCTGCAGGAACCTTGCAAACTCATTTGAGAGGTACTCTCCCCCTCCGTCTGACCTTAGGCATTTTATTTGCAGGCCTGTTTCTTTTTCAACCATAGCTTTAAAAGCTTTGAAATGCCCAAACACTTCACTTTTCTTTTTCATAAAATGCACCCAAACTTTTCTGCTATAGTCATCAATAAAAGTGACAAAATAATGACAACCTCCAATAGATGCAGCTTTAGTAGTCCACACATCTGAGTGGATTAATTCCAATGTCTTCTTACTCTCTTGAACATGTCTAGGAAATGGTTTCCTTGCTTGTTTTCCAAATTGACAGGCTTCACATACCTTATGCATTTCTGCAACCTTGAATTTAGGCAATCCTGCAACAATGTTTTGGGCCTGCATTGATTTAAGTTGCTGTACATTAACATGATCAATGAGTTTATGCCAGATATCAATATCTGCAACTACACCGGTCCCATGTGCAAACATTGCTGCACTCAATTCAGGCATGTCCGCATCCAATGTAAACATCCTACCCTTCTTCTTTCCTTTTGTTATCAAGTGACCGTTATTTTTCGTATCCTCAACAAAGCATCCATGAGGATTAAATCTGACCTGCAAGCCCCGCTCAACCATTTGACCAACCGAGACTAGGTTCTTGGTGATATTCAGGACATGAAATACATCAGACAGGTATTTCTTTTCCCCATCCTGCATAGACAAAGGAATTTTACCAATCTGCACAATAGGATGTGCAGTATCATCACGAGTCTCCAAAAATCTTGGTCTTTCCATTTTCCTTGCATCCTGCATCCATTCTGCATGACCTGTCATATGGTTTGATGCACCTGAGTCAACATACCACACATCATTTCTTTCTTTTGCACTTGTCACAGAATTGGTCATGTGCTGCACCATAAATAGATGCTCATTTCTGTCATCACCTTGTCTACTAGAAGATGCATAATTGCCTTGCTGCAATTTTCCATTCATAATGTCATTCTACTTTTTGTAGCGGTCTTTAGCCATATGACCCATTTTACCACAATAGTAGCATTCAACATTGCTGTTTGCATTTTGGCCTCTCTACCATCCACCATGACCTCTTTGGCTCCCCCTTCCTCTAGAGTTACCATGTCCTCCTCCATAGGACTGGTTTTCTTGAGTTTGCTGCATATTCTGATTTCTACCACGGCCTCTAGATCAGCCTCCTCTACCTCTTCTAGCATTTGAGTAGAAGACAGTTTCTTTTGAAGTTCCTCCTGAAGGAGATGCACCACCATTTCTCCGCTCTTGAGAAATTAGAAGAGCAAACAACTCCTCAAAATCAGGAAATTTTTCACGGACGGCAATGGATGTCTAGAACTGTGCATAATCCTTTCCTAGACCATTCAAGGTCACAGAAACTAGATCATCTGACCCAATGGAAGCAAGTGCATCTGCAATTTTCTTCACCTTCATGTGGTAGTCATTGATGCTCATATTTTCTCTCTGCACATTGTGCAACTCCTGCTTGAGGTGCATTTTCCTGGCTTGCATATTTGTGCTGTACATTTTTGCCAAAGTATCCCATGCCTCCTTTAGCATACTTACATCCTAAATATACACAATCATAGAATCCGAATTACTGATAGAGAGCCAGTACATAACTTTTTTGGCTCTCTCAGGCCATCCTTTAAATGCCTACATTTTCTGTTGATTGGGAACATTAGGAAGAACTGTTTCTTCTTCATTTCTTGTAATGAACTCCCAATAGCCTTTTCCCATAAGGAAATTCGTCATCCTAAACTTTCATGCTCTGCACATTATGTAACTCCTGCTTGAGCTGCATTTTCGTGGCTTGCGTATTTGTGCTATACATTTTGGTCAAAGTATCCCACACCTCCTTCGGCGTGCTTGCATCTTGAATATGCATAATCATAGAATTTGAAATACTAATAGACAGTCAGTACATAACTTTTCTGGCTCCCTCATGCCATCCTTTAAATGCCTGTAACTCCTGTTGATTAGGAACATTAGGAATAACTGGTTCTTGTTCAGCTCCAGTAATGAACTCCCAATAGCCTTTTCCCTTAAGGAAATTCGTCATTCTAAACTTCCATACTAGGAAGTTGTTCTTGTCAAGCTTTTTAGTGATAATCCGTGAAAGAGCATCAGATGCCATTACAGAACACTGCAAAAATATTCTGTCACTACAAAAAACACAACTAGGATAGGGTGCTGATGGGAGAGGTGTGCTTCCCTATTTATGAAGACTAAGCTTTGGGTTATGACTTAGTGTTTCCTGGTGTTTTAACTCCTTGTGTTAACTTCTCATGTTTTAACTTCTATTGCCTTTAAAGAAGACGCTCTCCCCTCTTAGAGAAATGGACTCAAGATTGCCAGGGATCGAGGTGCGAGAGGGGGGCACACTCACCCTTTGTATGCATTTGTGGCTCACAAACATCATGGGGGTTTCTTCTCCCTCCCTATTCTTCTTATTGCTCTGCCTATGTAGATGAGTCCATGGCCGAGGGAGTACTACACAAAGTAGATGCCAACAGCTCCCACCCTTAACACTGAGGTGTTAGACTAAATCTCTCAATGACATGTAGATGGAAATCCTGCCATAGATGCCCCTAACCCAAGTAAGATTCTAGCCCTTGATGCAAGTAAAATCAGCACCAAAAGAATTGGGTCCACAAGATATTGTAGTGACAACGGTGGCGATGAAGCCGTACCTATTGAACAAAACAACATGCCTGGAGATAGAAGAAATTCTAAAAAGACACAAGGCAACAAAGATGTACCCTCCACCAACACGCAAGGAAAGAATGGTCCAAAGGGAAAGGCTAATCAAGGAGCAAAAGGAAACGAAGGAGTTACGACTGAAAGGACACGAGCTAGTTCAGGTGAGGGTGACCAGGTACGAGCATCATGGCTTTCCTGGATGACAAGCTTCTCCCTGGTGTCCGACCTTGAAATGATGTATGAAGTTCAAATGATGATAATATAAATCTCTTTTTGCACTCCACCCCACCATCCCCTATCACCCCCTTCCTCACCCCTCATCCATTTCTCCCCTCTTGCATCCTCACCTCCCCCTACCTCTCTCTTTAATTCTCTCTCTATCCTCTCTCTCTAAAACCCCCTTCCTCTCACCGCACGCTCTCACCCCCCTAACCCACTAGCCAATATGCTTCCCTCCCCTCCGTTGCTATTGTTGCATCATTGACTTCTTTCAACAGAGGCACCAATTGCCCTTCAATGGCACTGCGGGCATTTCGTATCATTGATCATCATTCGACACCATGGGTAGGCCGCCCTCAGGTGTCGTAGGCTAAGCAGTAGAAAGAAACAAGAGTATCTTTGTGAGGATTGTATGAAGTGCTTTACAACTACAAGAAACAAAAGTACATAGTTTGGAAGATACAAAGTGTGTCCCTTGCACCCTCACTCCACTACCAATTGCCAAGCACTCCATTGATTTTCTAGCCTTTTTTCTATGCTTGTAACCTTTATTTTGTCCAATTGCATAGTTAATGCATTGAGTTGTTGTTTGAGGGATAGAGTTTCTTGCAACAAATATGCCTTATCATTACATAATCTTGTAATGACCTCCTCTATCCTTTTGTTAGCATTAGACATTTATATATCTCAACTTGACAATTTGTGATGTGTGGTATCAAGGGTACCAAACACGCTATTTGTTCCCATGTTAGCCTTTCGTGCATGTTTTGCAAAGCATCTCTATGTTATTTGTCCTTGTCTTAGCTTTCCACACATATTATACACAATATCCTTAAGTTTTTCATATTCTTCTTGCATCATTGAAGCTGCAAAATGGGTTTGTGTATCATTGAGACTAATGCAATTGCAATACCCAGGTGGTCCATGTTAACCATCTCCTATGTGTTAATCTTGACACATTCTCAAATATGAAACATGGACTTGCTAGAGGATCTACTAGGTAGAGTCTACTGACATTCTATAGGTCTGCATGCCTTTCTCATCGCTTATAGTTGGTTTGATATTTGTTTGTTGACATTCTTGTTTCATTACACTAATGAGTTATAGCATACTCAGGTTTAACTTCAATGTGTAGGAATCTTCATCAATTCTCTTTAGTAAGATCCTCAAGTCACAATATGGTGAGAAGAAAAAGAAAGAGTGGAAGGTAACAAAGATTTGAGATTAGAATATAATAATATGGTTGGAAGAAGAAGGATGTAGTGGATGAAGTGATATGGGTACATAATAATGGTCAAGGGAAAGGTTTAGAAGGCTCTAAGACACTTTTGACAAATTTCCAAATGTTCAATGGAGTGGTATTTGGCTAGAGAGTTTTGGAGAAGGGGGATCATCTTGGTGAGTATTTTTCTAGACATGTGGCCCTTCCAAGTGGGAAAGGAAGGCACAATTTTTGGAGGATATTTGGGACCATCAAAGCCTACGGGGTGCACTTCTTAGGGGGTTATGGGAGTGTCTCTAGGCAATTCTTATGACAAACGCTTTGAGTCCAAATCCCGCCTAATACCTTTAAATAACATTGAATATCTACTGATAAAGCATACAAACATCTCTTTAAAGCTAAACTTTGCGACTTTTTTTGGGGGTCCATGTCATGATCAGATGTGCAAGACCTTAAACAATGTTGCATCAGTTTTTTGGGGACCAATATCTCAATTGTATTAATGAAAACGATTACATCCTTGGAAGCTATACTTTCATTGAGCAATTGCTTAAAGGAACAAAGTGCGCCTTCAAGTTAGCCACAAAATACCAAAGAAAAACTTGAAGATGCAAAGAAAGCTAAAGAAAACCTACAAAAAATAAAAAATAAAGCCTACTATTACATAAAGATGCAATGATTAGTGAGGGGCTCTCTCCCTATCTGTCCCTCCACTCTCTTCATTGCTCCACTCCAATTGCAAATATTGCGATCATTCCCCCATCTCTTGCAATCCTCCTCTTCCACATTCTCTCCCTCCAATCCAAACTCAGACCCTATTTCTTGTTGGGAATATCCTTCTATAACCACTTCCTCCCATAGAATACGACTCGAGGACCTTTGCTACATAAAAACATAGCCAGTACTCTGAGTTAATGCAACAATTGAATGTGACACAAACGTTGGAATATCTATTTGAAAGAGAATAAAGTGACAACATTTTGGTGACATTAGCAAGGTGGTTCATGCATGAAGTGAGAGCAAATCATGCATAGGCATGCATGAGGAAGAAGATCTAAAGATGTTCAAGGAATTATTTCTCCAAGGCTAGGAGTGATTAGCTTAGATAAGGCCTTTGTGTAAAGTCATTTTGTCAACAAAACAAAAGAAGGAGCTAGATTTGCACGTTGCCAAAAAATAAAAAACTAGAGCTAGCACAATAGCTAGAGTTTTACTTTTCAAAGGCAGTCAAAACCTATGCTAGAGTGTTTCTCTAACGACTCCAAAAAGGAAGGGACAAGTACCATATCGATGGTGGTAATGGACATGGGAAAAGCTAACCAAAACGAAGGAGTCATGTATTGTAGTGGTACTTTGCAATACTAAGACTTCATGTATAGATCAAAAGTTATTAAGTTTCCAACTTAACACTGGATAGACGTATTGGTGCTCAGTTCTCTTAAGGACCATAATGTTGGACTATACAAGTGGTTTAGAATGGATCTGATTGTTCATGTATGACATGGAGCAAGAGCTAGAGATACTTGTAAGTTTTTGGACAAGATTATGAAGACGTACTGTACTTGTTTTCGACATGGGAGTTGGAAGATGTCCATCGACATGGCTAGATATGATTTAAAGGCTATGGCGCCCATCAGGTGGAGGCAGATATGGATAGACTAGGACCTTAAATTTACATCAATGAGATATGACCATCAAAAAAGACAAAGAAGAGACTTCCATGCTAGTACTGGTCTGAATTTTCTGGGCTCAAACTAGGTCTCCATGAAATTGGTCCCTTTCTAGAAGCTGTCGAGCCACCCTGAGCTACCTCCAAAACCAAGCTCTCTCAAGTTCCATTGAGGTCTAGATCTTGAGCCCTTGTAAGCCTTTCTGTTTCCTATTTAGCAACATGCCAATATCCTTCTTAGAGAATCCCCCTTAATACCTACATTTGGTAGTATGTCAATCTTGGTAGAGCTCGAGACACTAATGTATTTACAAGACATGAAGATGGTATCAAATGTCTCTAGATTGAGAATTCCCTATATATATGTTTTGAAGTCTTCCACCCTCCAATTGTACAAACATTGCAACCACAGCATGCATTCAAAATAACAAAGAGAAAACATACCTTGGTGCATTGTTTCTCTTTCTTTTGGAGCACCAACTCGTCTGTTAGAATAGCCTCCTTTTGGATATCTGAGCAGTCTCACTAACTGTGTTCTACTGTTGCATATTCCATCACGTTTATCTGTCTTCTGAGCATTATCTACGCAACATATGTCGTCCATCACATCAAAAGGGACTCAAGATCCTCAAACATGCGTAGCTCTCTCTTGGCTATTTCTCCTTATGTATTTGCTCCATACGTATGATAGACTTTTAGAGGTCTAATTGAGATTGGAATTGTTGGAATAAGTATGATCAAGGGCTTGCTCTATGGTGCATGTGTGCATCTAGGGGAGTCACATGTGTGTTGTAAAGGCACATCAAGTGCTATGATGTGTCTAGTGTGTGACCTAAGTGATGATGTAAGCCAAAGGCCCCCACATGGGAGGTTCCTTTGATATAGGCCAGTCCCACTGATGTAGGGATTGATTCCCACTGAAGTAGGGGTTGATTGCCACTTATGTAGGGAAGGTATTACCTTCTCCCCCTTTCTATAAGGGAGAGTCCTCTCTCTCACAATCCATAATAGAGAACTACCATTTTGTTTCATTGTGCTCTCACACCTCTTTCAAGATGCATCTATTCTATCCTACGGGATTCTACACTTGGTATCAGAGCTTAGGTTCTAGATTTAGCCTAGCCTAGCATTAGATGTTTCTCTAGCATAAACTACTAGTTTCTCAAAGCTTCTTCATCTTCTCCATTTTCCTCCTTCTTCCCCAAATCTGTGAGAGCTCAGTTCTCCCATTATATGCGACCATTGCTCAAACCCTTTGAGCTGTAGGCTCCTCACGTATGGGCGACCTTCTAGCTGCAAGCAATTAGAAAGTTCTCCTCTATATGCACAACGCCAACATGAAGACTACTCACCGATAAAATGCACAATGCCGCCTCTGTGTTTACCTATCTGCAAATCCCTCTGATTCCGAGTTGGACGACACTACACGCAAGCTATTGTTGAAATCTGAGCTCGTTTGGTCAAGAATTGGAGGAGAAATTGTGAAAAAACCAGTCGACTTTGTCAAGCTTGGCTATGGCAACTTGGAGCAACATTGCGCCCTTCCTTGGTGGAGGACCTTCTCTGATATAAGCCCTTTCTTCTTGCATAAAAATCCCCTTGAATAGAGCTATGAGCTATGAGAATTGCACCCTCCAAGTTCAAGCCTCTGTTTTGGACAGTTTTGACAATGTTGTGAGTTTGATGCTACATTAGATGCTACTTTAGCATTTCTGATGTTTTAAAGTGTTGAATAGCATCAGTACAACTGTGGCTATAGCTTTCCTTTAAGTTGCTATACCTAGATTTGCTTGGAATACTTTGCATTTAGAATGATGACTATGTCATTCTCCTTGATGAGTACTTGAACTATAAACATGACTAAACCCAAGCAAGAAGAGAAGTTGGATGGAACTAGTTTCCATACTTGGCAAACAAAAGCTGAGTTTATGCTTATGAAAAAAAGATATGGAATGTTGTGAATGGAAAGAAGTCTACAAAAGAAAAAGCTAATTGGTTGATCAAAGACAAGAAGGCTCTTGTTATCATTGCTTTGGGATTAAGTAGCTCATACGTTCACCACATTGATGGCTTTGTAACTTCACATGAAGCTTGGGAACATCATCTCACAGTATTTGGTGCACAAGGAAAATGCTTCAAATATATCTTGCTTATTAAGTTCCTTTACCTACAATTGGAAAAGGGAATGTGTTATTCCATGAAGAACAACAAAGAGAATCAAGCATTTCTTATGAAGAAGGACTACTTCAACAACAAAGCAAATCTGGCTGAAGGAAGAACTCCATGAGCAAATCAAGAAAATAAAGACTATGCTTTTTAAGCACTTTGTCTTTTGAATTTTTGTTTATCATCACTTGGTCAAATTTTGAGATTCTCTACCTAGAGCAGTACTCCAAAAAGAATATCATATGTTATTTTGTTAATCACCTCTGGTCACCATATGATGTAGACCATGTGATAAGTGTTTTGTCTATCCCATTTCTGTGAACCTCACACCCTTGGGAACCCTTGCTAGCATGAGATCCTAGCCATAGATTTATCCTTGACCACCATGAGATGGCATGAGAAACTATGAGACTAGATGTATCCTTGACACTGCAAGAGGCAACCCCTTGAGGGGGGGTATGTTGGGATAAATATGATCAAGGGCTTGCTCTATGGTGCATGTGTGCATCTAGGGGAGTCACATGTGTGTTTGTGTGTGTTGTAAAGGCACATCAAGTGCTATGATGTGTCTAGTGTGTGACCTAAGTGATGATGTAAGCCAAAGGCCCCCACATGGGAGGTTCCTTTGATTTAGGCTAGTCCCACTGATGTAGGGACTGATTCCCACTAATGTAGGGGCTGATTGCCACTTATGTAGGGAAGGTATTACCTTCTCCCCCTTTCTATAAGAGAGATTCCTCTCTCTCACAATCCATAATAGAGAACTACCATTTTGTTTCATTGTGCTCTCACACCTCTTTCAAGATGCATGTATTCTATCCTACGGGATTCTACAGGAATTGCCTTGTATGATGTCTCTTTGGAGTTACCCCATCCTTGTCCATTTTCTTATACTTTCATGACACTGACATTCTTATGGTCTTATATGGATAGTGTACTGGCTACTCTCAAATTTCCTCATGTACACCCTTCATAGAGTATTTGACCAATGCTTGATATTTCAATGTCAAGTTTTGCATCTTCTTAAAGTCTACAGGTTTTGGATGTTTTTTAGCACAGTGTCCAAATTCTTATAAATTACCTTCAGTAGTATCAACCCTTCATCTCTTGCAGTTAACCCATCAAGGCTATAAGAACTCTTCCATTATACATGTTGATTCATTGATTTGCCATATTAGTTGAAGTGCATCACAATATAATGTCAAAGTAGGGAAGTAGGGACCATGAATTTTGAGTGCCCCCACACATACAAAGATATCAATTAGCCGATTTCCTTATTACAATTTGAGGAAATCGATTCAAGTAGTCGTACTCCAAAATTAATGTTCTTGATAAACACTTTCACGTAAATAAAGTAATAATTTAATTAGGATCACCTCTTCCTAAAAATATTAACATACATATGGATAGTAACCATATGCATGTCTTCTTTAATGGCCTCTAGTTGTTGTATTTTGCATGCCATAGGGTAGTCACTCAGGTATTCATGGGAGGAAATCTCCCATGTGGAGTCCAACTGCACATTCCTTCAATAGTATGTATGCCCATAAATTGTGGGTAACTATCGGGACATTTAGTGAACCATATTTCCTCGATTTGATATGGTGTCCAAGATGGGTTTTTATTGGTTTTGGGCAAGATATTACTTCTGTTATTAAGTAATTCAAGCCTAGGTGGCATTGAGTAGCATCTATGCCAAAGGTTTCACCACTTATGTATATGATAATACACCTAGGCCACACAAAGAATATCTATGGCTGGATACCTTGTTGATGGGTTAAAGCTTCTAAAATGGAGGTTTGAGGTTTTTTGGGACTTTTATGCCTCTAGGTTGCTACAACAGTGGCATCAAGGGACAATGGCCCCTTGCTGCTTAATAGTAGGCAAGGTTGAGAGACAATATGCCTAAGCCCTGCCTAAGCTTTGTATGTAGATTAGAGTTTGAGGACCCATGCTCCTCCTTAATGTCAATGAGATCAAGTGCAAGTAAAAATGTGTTTTTAAAAATTTTATCAAGTGTGATCATGCTTCTTTGGATTGCTTAGCTTTTGTGATGATTTCCATGCCTTAATGGGAATAGTCGTAGTGAGTGGTTTTTTCAATTGAGCTCAAAGTGAATGTTGGAATCTATAAATTTACTTAACAGTAGCAATGAATTTATGCTCTCTTGTCTTGCATGATAGGCATGGCATCTTAATAAAAGACTAGTTATTTTGTAGGGGAAACTAGGATGGACTTGTTAGTAATATAGTCAAGATAATGTAACTTGAGATCATCAAGAGGTTACTTGATATTTTATGTAGCAACTCCAGATCTTGAATATTTGAAATGATAAAAGGGATGCCACATTTTCTATCCCAAAAGATAGGTATGTCCCATAATTGTAATATATATGCTAGGTTCTCCCTAGGTTTAGAAGTTAGGTGGTCTTGCATCCCCATTGCTTTGAGCTTAAAGGACTCCACTTCCAAAACCCTAATGTTTTTGAGTAGAAGTTGGGTTTCTATGCTTGCATGATATACATTTGCAATTGCAAAGTAGTATATGTGGAGTTTGTTGGGCAAACCATGTGCCTTCAAGTTTGTGTAGCTGGATCTCCAATTATTTGAATCTCTTTTATTGTGTTTCCCATCCTCCCCTTAGCAAACTTTGCCTCCCTCTTCATGTTTTGCACTTGGCATGCAATGGTGGGCATGTAGTACAAGTTATTGCCCTTTTAAAATCTTGAAATCATTATGAATCAAGCTCAAATTTAAGCGTTTGAGCTCCCTTTTATTGGTTTCTTATAGGTGAAATGTCCTTGCATGCATTTGATTTGCATTTATGTGCATATGTGGTGGTTTTACATAGTCATAGAGCACACAAATGTATTTGGATTAATTAATTCAATGCAGATCCTCAATATATTGAATACTTTGGTTTAATGAAAACTCTCTACTTTTTGTCTGATTGGGTGGAGGGTGTTGTCATGATATTCTTGTCAAGATGAGATCAACTCAAGGAGGGATAAAGCTTGGTGGGAATTGGGATTGCGGGCTTATTCATAGGTCATTTTGTCTCCTTGCACTAGTACGAATCCATTTGTAGGCAGTTTGGAGTGCCTATATGAGTTGCATCGTTGCATTCTTTCCTTGATTTTTAGAAATTGAGCTTGGTTTTCATGAAATGAAGCTCTAAATTATGAAATTTTCTTCCTCCCTTGTAATCCTTTGGCATTTTTTATGCCATTCATGCACACCTTGATGTTCTTGGTTTGGATGGTGCTTTGCTTGAATGCATTTGAGCAGTAGACTGGAGCTTTTCATTGTCGACTATCTTCTTGGGAAAGTGTGAAAATTTCTTCCTCCCTGCAATCCCTTGGCACTTTTTAGGCCATTCATACATAGTTGGGCCAAGATAACTACCAAATGTGCACATCTATCTGTCTTTTGAGCATTATCTAAGCAACATGTGTCATCCATCACTTCAAAAAAGACTCCAGATCCACAAAGAGAAAACATACCTTGGTAGAGAGACAATATGCCTAAGCCCTGCCTAAGCTTTGTATGTAGATTAGAGTTTGAGGACCCATGCTCCTCCTTAATGTCAATGAGATCAAGTGCAAGTAAATCAAACTCAAAAGTGTGTTTTGATTTTGTGATGATTTCCCTGCCTTAATGGGAATAGTTGTCACGAGTAGTTTTTTCAATTGAGCTCAAAGTGAATGTTGGAATCTATAAATTTACTTAACAGCAATGAACTTATGCTCTCTTGTCTTGCATGATAGGCATGGCATCTTAATAAAAGACTAGTTATTTTGTAGGGGAAACTAGGATGGACTTGTTAGTAATATAGTCGAGATAATGTAAGTTGAGATCATCAAGAGGTTACTTGATATTTTACGTAGCAACTCAAGATCCTGAATATTTGAGATGATGAAAGGTATGTCACATTTTCTATCCCAAAAGATAGGTATGTCCCATAATTGTAATATATATGCTTTTGCATCCCCGTTGCTTTGAGCTTGAAGGACTCCACTTCCAAAACCCTAATGTTTTTTAGTAAAAGTTGGGTCTCTATGTTTGCATGATATACATTTGCAATTGCAAAGTAGTATATGGGGATTTTGTTGGGCAAACCATGTTCCTTCAAGTTTGTGTAGCTAGATCTCCAATTATTTGAATCTCTTTTCTTGTGTTTCCCATCCTCCCCTTAGCAAATCTTGCCTCCCTCTTCATGTTTTGGACTTGGCATGCAATGGTGGGCATGTAGTACAAGTTATTTTCCTTTTGAAATCTTGAAATCATTATGAATCAAGCTCAAAGTTAAGCGTTTGAGCTCCCTTTTATTGTTTTCTTATAGGTGAAATGTCCTTGCATGCATTTGATTTGCATGTATGTGCATATGTGGTGGTTTTACATGGTCATGGATCACACAAATGTATTTGGATTAATTGATTCAATGTAGATGAACTCAAGCTTATCCACAATAGTTTGAGTACTTTGGTTTAAGGAAAACTCTCTACTTTTCTCTGATTAGATGGAGGGTTTTGTCATGATATTCTTGTATGATGAGGACAACTTAAGGAGAGATAAAGTCTAGTGGAAATTGGGATTATCGGCTTATTCATAGGTCGTTTTGCCTCCTTTCAATAGTACAATTCCATTTGCAGGCAATAAAGAGAGGTTATGTGAGTTGTGTTGGAGAGGCTTTTGTATTCAATATCTTGTCCAGAGTCCTACATGCATGGATCTCGATACCTTGTAAGCCCTCTTGGACAAACATGCATTGTAGATGTGAGGTAGCCATGAGAGGACACTCAAGGAAAGTGCCAAATACAATGAAGCTCTAGCAATAGTCCTATAGGTGTCTCTCACCATTTATGACCATCTACCCATGCTCAAATTCAATCCGAATCAGCAGATAGAGGCCCAAACAACAAATCGAATCTTTTAACGAGCCATATCTCTTAAAGGGTAGTATGTGTTTATATTTGAAGAAATGATTGATACTGCCTTCTTAAAAATTGAGAAAAAAATTTATGATGTCTAAGAATCTTAGTATGGCAATGTACCACTACAATACATGACTCCTTGATTTTGGTCAACTTTTCCCATGTCCATTACCACAATCGATTTGGTACTTGTCCCTTCTAAGCAAAACTTGCAAAATTGTCAAAGTGGAAAATTTTGCTTTAGGGGCACTTCCTAAAAGTAATGATAGAACAGAGGGATGAATGAAGTATGGCATTGGAGATGGCTATGGTGATGTTGATGGCGGCCTCAAGAGAGTAGATCACCTTCGCTACACACCCTCCGCCTATATTCAATCTCTCAGATCCAAGTGCAAAATGCAATTTTAAGCAAACACTTTTGAAGATGGTGGTGAGCACAAAACAGAGTCCATCAACATCACATGCTATCTCTCGGAACTTAGCACCTAGGATAGGGTGCTGATGGGAGAGGTGTCCTTCCCTATTTATGAAGACTAAGATTTGGTTTATGACTCAGTGTTTCCTGGTGTTTTAACTCCTCGTGTTAACTTCTCGTGTTTTAACTTCTATTGCCTTTAAAGAAGACGCTCTCCCCTCTTAGCGAAATGGACTCAAGATTGCCAGGAATCGAGGTGCGAGAGGGGGGCACCCTCACTCTTCTTATCACTCTGCCTATGTAGATGAGTTCGTGGCCGAGGGAGTACTACACAAAGCAGATGCCAACAGCTCCCACCCTTAACACTGAGGTGTTAGACTGAATCTCTCAATGACATGCAGATGGAAATCCTGCTGTAGATGCCCCTGACCCAAGTAAGATTCTAGCCCTTGATGCAAGTAAAAGCGGAACTAAAAGAACTGGGTCCGCAAGAGATTGTAGTGACAACGGTGGCGATGAAGCCGTACCTATTGAACAAAACAAGATGCCTGGAGATAGAAGAAATTCTAAAAAGACACAAGGCAACAAAGATGTACCCTCCACCAACACGCAAGAAAAGAATGGTCCAAAGGGAAAGGCTAATCAAGGAGCAAAAGGAAACAAAGGAGTTATGACTGAAAGGACACGAGCTAGTTCAAGTGAGGGTGACCAGGTACGAGCATCATGGCTTTCTTGGATGACAAGCTTCTCCCTGGTGTCCGACCTTGAAATGATGTATGAAGTTCAAATGATGATAATATAAATCTCTTTTTGCACTCCACCCCACCATCCCTTATCACCCCCTTCCTCACCCCTCATCCATTTCTCCCCTCTTGCATCCTCACCTCCCCCTACCTCTCTCTTGAATTCTCTCTCTATCCTCTCTCTCTAAAACCCCCCTTCCTCTCACCGCACGCTCTCACCCCCCTAACCCACTAGCCAATATGCTTCCCTCCCCTCCGTTGCTATTGTTGCATCGTTGACTGCTCTCAGCAGAGGCACCAATTGCCCTTCAGTGGCACTGTGGGCATTTAGTAGCATTGATCGTCATTCGACACCATGGGTAAGCCGCCCTTAGGTGTCGTAGGCCAAGCGGCATGCGCCCTTGGGTGGTACATGTCATCAAGAACTGTTGACCAGGAGGCATGTGTCCTCGGGCATTATGTACCATGGTTGTGCGTCATGAATGGGCGAGGCACCACCACACACCCTCAGGCATCGTACCACTGCATCGTTGCCACAATTGATGCCCTCTCGCGCTACGTGCGGCCAGCCATCGGCCACCAGACACTCTAGTGGGTCACTAGAAATCTACTGCCGCCGTTGCCTCTACTCAAAGTCACCGCCATCATATCTTCTCCCATCACCTCTCCTCACCATTGCCCCCTTGATTTTAACAGGCCCACCCAACCTAGGGCACTATGCAGCAGGGGGGAGAGAGAGAGAGAGAGAGAGAGAGAGAGAGAGAGAGAGAGAGAGAGAGAGAGAGAGAAGGGTGAGAGCTATCATAGAAACTAACCCTTAAGTTCATCAAATTAACCATAGTACATTAGGTTAGGTTAATGTTCTTTTAAGGGGGGAAAAAGAGCCCCTTATTCAAAAATTCACCATTTTTGTCCTTAATTTAAGGCCTTTTTTCTTAGTCATTTGAAGCCCAATTTGAATCCTGTCAAAGCCCACCTTTCACATAATGGAAGATCATCTTGTGAAAAAGTTTTAGAATACATTTCCCTTCATTTTGAACATTCTTTCCAAGACCAATCATTGCACCAAATTTTGGCTCATTTTGAACCAAAAATCACCGCAACTTCAACAACACGAACCAAAATTGATTACAGCCTTTAACACGAGGTTTAGCTATTCAAAGGCAACATTTTTTCAACAATTTTTAAGATAATTGGGCAAATTCTCAGTGTATTACTCAAAACAACAATGCTTCATCATCAAAATGGCATTGTTCACCAACATCATCAATTGAAGAGTTTCAACATGAAGACCCAATGAGGTCATGACATCTTAATTAGTGCGTACCATAAGCTCACTTCAAGTTCAAGTCAATGCTTGGTGGCACTAAAAAATAGTTCACAAAATTTTTGCAGATCAATTGACCACTCAATTGGCTCTTCAAGCATTGTGACAATCCACTGTGAATGAAATTCAGAAGCTATCAGCTCAGGTATCATTTATGGGGTCAAGGCACAAAGGTTAACTAGTATTGAGTTACAATCCTTGTACTTCATTAGTATCCAAGAAGACAAAGCCTCGATAAGTGCAAAAGCTCACAATGGAACCCATACCTTGAGTTCCCCATACTCCTCTTTCAACCAAATCCTCATGAGAAATTTGAGAATCAAGGACCTAACACTTTTGTCACCGAGTGCCTCTACTAGATTGTGACAATGTCATCCCATAAGAGAGAAAGAGGAGGAAGAGAGGAAGGGAAGAGAAGCGGGTAGAGGGAGTATGGAAGAGAGGGTGAGAGTCTCAGGAGAGTGAAAGCAGGTGAGTGGCAATCACAAGGCAAGACACAATGGACAAGCAAGAAGAATCAATTCAACAACAATAATGGAGAGAATGAGAGAGCTTGTATGTCCAAAAGGTTGCAATAAATAATGAAGACCAAAGTCAACAATTTGCTTATATACAGTCCAACTTTTGAATGGAGGGCAAACCCTGTCTCTCTCTCTCTCTCTCTCTTGTAAGCTCTTCAACTCCCTTCTACTAGTATCTCCCGTGCCAAGACGTGGCAGTCATGGGTTAACAAATAGGCTTGAATTAACTAATGAAAAGTGATAGACACCAAGAGTGTGAAACACCCCAATGACTTCAAGCTTTGAGTGTGTTCTGATCTACAAAAATAGTAATACCACTATCAAATTGGGGTAGTATATGTCAACAAATATTTGGTAGAGAAAAAAACTCACTTTTGTATTCATCTTGGAATTGAACAATTTGAATATATTCAAGTGTTGGAAAAGATCACAATAGATTCCATATGGGATCTTCTTCTAGTCAATTACCCACATTGTACAAACATATAATAGTTGGATTCCATGACTTTATGCCTACGCATGAGACATGCCGAAGTATATCATCAGCAAGGTATAGCAGCAACTAGATGCCATTCAACATCATATTTACAAATCCAATCTATATGCACGAACATTCATGCTAATATTTTTAGGCAAAGGATATCCTAATTAACTTATTCCTTTATTTGAGTGAAAATATCTAGCAAGAACATAAATGTTAGAGTAGAACTACTTGAATCTATTTACTTAAGCTCTAATAAGGGAGCTAGTCGATTGGTAAGTTTGCATGGGTGGGGAGATTCAAAGATGCCAGGCCCCTACTTCCAGATTACTATGTGATGCATTTCATCTCATATGGAAAATCAATTAATCAGAATACATCATTGACAAGTTCTCATAGCCATGATTTTCAAACCAAGGTCAAACACAAGGGAGGAAGGGTTGACACTACCTAGAAAAATAGGGACATTATGCTCTAATAGTTTAAAGAGTTGTAGACACTATCAAGGTAAAAAACTTGACATTGAAAGATCAAGGATTGGTCCAATAGTTTGAAAATTCAAGATCAACCAGTATAGTAGGCATGGTAGACAAAAAAGGATCTCTGTAATGTTGCCATGAAAGTAAAAGAGGAAATCAACAAGGATAGTACAAAGGTTTTTTTAGTATCTGAACGTGGTATCTCCAAAGAGACAACAAATAGAAGACCCACCATGAAGGTAAGTGCAAGATTTAGATAATATTTGTCAACCTAAAACAATGTCCAAATCAATGAATCAAATTTAATGGATTAAGAATCAAAGTGAAAAATAAGTTTTCCCTCTCATGATAAATCTATGGCAATCAATAAATTAAATAGCAAATAGAAGAAAAAGAAGAAATAAGTTAAGAAGAATTTTTAGCCATTGTTCAAGCCACAGATGGGTAGAGGGTTATCTCTAGCATTAAAATAGTAATCTATTCTACGCCTTGAATAAGATGAAATATGACTTGGTTTTGGTTGAGCTTTTATAGTTGAGCCTTGGTAGTGCATGCACTACCTAATTACATACATGCCCTATTTCTTAAGATGTATATCAGTATCCCTTACCAAACGGATAAGCAAATGAAAAGTACTAATACTTGCTACTATGAGGGAGTTAGTTGGCCACAAAAGGGGTAGTAGGTTGGTAGCATAAGGCTTGCATCCATGCCAACATGAGCCATATATGTGAAAGAGGCAACACATGATTGGCTTGCAATTGGTAGTGAGACTTTTAAGAAAGGCCTATTAAAGCCTCTCAACCTTATACAAAGACTAAAAATACTATTGACCTTGGAGTCAAGACACTTAGATCTCATACACAAACAAGGGCATGGTCTTCTAGATATCATATCTTGTCATCAAAGACTATCGTGTCCCTATTACACTTTTGACATTTGGAAAATAGTTGCAATTATCGTCACATCTTTTGTCAATTTTAGTAGTTTTCTTTTCTCTTTATACAATTGAGAGATAACTTAAATATTATGAAATGATCTCACTTGAGTAATTTTTTTGGCACATGTAAAGAATGCAAGCCTGTGGATAACAAAAAGAGAGATTTTGAGCATCTAGGACACTTAAAATTGGAGATCTTTCAAAGACCCACCTAAAGTAGAGGTGTCTCTCTTTAGGGAGAAAATTTAGCCAACCAAACAATAAATTTCTTTGATTAGACACAAAACTCTTATGAGATTTCAATAATCATTTGCATTCTCAATGGTTTTATTCATAACTCTAATTCTCATTCTCTCCAACTTGTGACCCTTCACGACTTTGCACGCATCTAACTTTATGACAAACACAAGCTCGTCCCTACAATTTGAAAATTGTAAAAACTAAGACATTCAAGAATGACCTTTAAAAAATTTTAGCTCAAGAAGATAAATAAAATTTTACTTTTCCAATCTTGCATATCATAAAATTGCATCATTGTAGCTTGGACCTTACATACTAGCTTATGTATATCCAACAAAACATTATTAAACTCTATGTACTCAAATTTACTTGATATTTACTTTGTCTTGTTTGTATCATCATGTCGATTCATCTCTCTCTTTTGTGAAGCAATCACCTTAGTGGCTTTTGCACTTTTCGTATGGTGTCCTTTTACCTTGTTTGTTCTTTCCAACACCATGGTATCTTATATGTGCAAGAATCATCCTAACAAATCTTGGATGCCTGGATTGATTTTCTTCCCTTGAAATCTAATGTATTATGGTCTCAGTAACAATGGGCTCGTGTTTGGAAAAACATTATAAACATCTAAGAACCCTTGTATACTAATGCCAAAAACATCACATATGTGAACAACTTATAGATCGGCCATGTTTCTTAAACAAGATGCAACTTTTGTAGTATTGAATGTTGTAATGCACACACTTTTTTTTTTCTTCCAAAAATGAGGGTTATATTATAATATGAAAAGTTTATATATATATGTGTGTTATCAGCTGAAGAACTCTCTCTGATACGCATCATAAACACGAAAACAGCAAGGAAACATGGCTGCGCACATGTATACATCAGGAAGGTGGCTGAACATGAACTGATCCAGAGAGGCTTCATCAGAAGATAAACATCTAGGCCGGTTCTTCTTTGACTTCAATGGGATCTGACGGAGAGGCAATGCACACTATTTTGGGATCCCTAATAATGGAAATGAGCTATGCCTTCTCATAGCATAAAGTTTATCACATGCACCTCTTTCAACAACCTCATCCATAAAAGTCCTACAAAAAGTGTGATGATGAGCTAAGAAAGAAACAAGAGTATCTTTGTGAGGATTGTATGAAGTGCTTTACAACTACAAGAAACAAAAGTACATAGTTTGGAAGATACAAAGTGTGTCCCTTGCACCCTCACTCCACTACCAATTGCCAAGCACTCCATTGATTTTATAGCCTTCTTCCTATGCTTGTAACCTTTATTTTGTCCAATTGCATAGTTAATGCATTGAGTTGTTGTTAGAGTGATAGAGTTTCTTGCAACAAATATGCCTTATCATTACATAATCTTGTAATGACCTCCTCTATCCTTTTGTTAGCATTAGACATTTATATATCTCAACTTGACAATTTGTGATGTGTGGTATCAAGGGTACCAAACACGCTATTTGTTCCCATGTTAGCCTTTCGTGCATGTTTTGCAAAGCATCTCTATGTTATTTGTCCTTGTCTTAGATTTGAGATTAGAATATAATAATATGGTTGGAAGAAGAAGGATGTAGTGGATGAAGTGATATGGGTACATAATAATGGTCAAGGGAAAGGTTTAGAAGGCTCTAAGACACTTTTGACAAATTTCCAAATGTTCAATGGAGTGGTATTTGGCTAGAGAGTTTTGGAGAAGGGGTATCATCTTGGTGAGTATTTTTCTAGACATGTGGCCCTTCCAAGTGGGAAAGGAAGGCACAATTTTTGGGGGATATTTGGGACCATCAAAGCCTATGGGGTGCACTTCTTAGGGGGTTATGGGACCGCCGTCTCTAGGCAATTCTTATGAGAAACACTTTGAGTCCAAATCATGCCTAATACCTTTAAATAACATTGAATTCCTACTGATAGAGTATATAAACATCTCTTTAAAGCTAAACTGTGCGACTTTTTTTGGGGGTCCATGTCATGATCAGATGTGCAAGACCTTAAACAATGTTGCGTCATTTTTTTGGGGACCAATATCT
This sequence comes from Dipteris shenzhenensis, assembly GCF_047967505.1. Taxonomy (NCBI): domain Eukaryota; kingdom Viridiplantae; phylum Streptophyta; class Polypodiopsida; order Gleicheniales; family Dipteridaceae; genus Dipteris; species Dipteris shenzhenensis. The sequence continues at coordinate 50,866,145 of NC_141619.1, read as the reverse complement.
CAATTGTATTAGTGAAAATGATTACATTCTTGGAAGCTATACTTTCAATGAGCAATTGCTTAAAGGAACAAAGTACGCCTTCAAGTTAGCCACAAAATACCAAAGAAAAACTTGAAGATGCAAAGAAAGCTAAAGAAAACCTACAAAAAATAAAAAATAAAGCCTACTATTACATAAAGATGCAATGATTAGTGAGGGGCTCTCTCCCTATCTGTCCCTCCACTCTCTTCATCGCTCCACTCCAATTGCAAATATTGCGATCATTCCCCCATCTCTTGCAATCCTCCTCTTCCACATTCTCTCCCTCCAATCCAAACTCAGACCCTATTTCTTGTTGGGAATCTCCTTCTATAACCACTTCCTCCTATAGAATACGACTCGAGGACCTTTGCCACATAGAAACATAGCCACTACCCTGAGCTAACGCAACAATTGAATGTGACACAAATGTTGGAATCTATTTGAAAGAGAATAAAGTGACAACATTTTGGTGACATTAGCAAGGCGGTTCATGCATGAAGTGAGAGCAAATCATGCATAGGCATGCATGAGGAAGAAGATCTAGAGATGTTCAAGGAATTATTTCTCCAAGGCTAGGAGTGATTAGCTTAGATAAGGCCTTTGTGTACAGTCATTTTGTCAACAAAACAAAAAAAGGAGCTAGATCTGCACGTTGCCAAAAAATAAAAAACTAGAGCTAGCACAATAGCTAGAGTTTTACTTTTCAAAGGCAGTCAAAAACTATGCTAGAGTGTTTCTCTAACCAAGGGGGACACCAAAAAGGAGTCTTACTCCAAAAATGAAGGGACAAGTACCATATCGATGGTGGTAATGGACATGGGAAAAGTTGACCAAAACGAAGGAGTCATGTATTGTAGTGGTACTTTGCCATACTAAGACTTCATGTATAGATCAAAAGTTATTAAGTTGCCAACTTAACACTGGATAGACGTATTGGTGCTCGGTTCTCTTAAGGACCAGAGTGTTCGACTATACAAGTGGTTTAGAATGGATCTGATTGTTCATGTATGACATAGAGCAAGAGCTAGAGATACTTGTAAGTTTTTGGACAAGATTATGAAGACGTACTGTACTTGTTTTCGACATGGGAGTTGGAAGATATCCATCGACATGGCTAGATATGATTTAAAGGCTATGGCGTGTTAAGCAACTACAATCCCCAATTTCTGGGGCAAACATACCAGCTTGCAAGCCAACCAAAAGGTCAGCCAGCAGGGCCGAACAAGTGGCCAAAAAGGCCAGAACTGGCCAACCAGTTGGCGGGCCCACCGACCAGAGCTGGCCGACCACCTAAGGTCAAGCCTATAAAAGTCTACCTACCCCCTTCACTACCTTGTGACAGGACCTGCAGCTGCTCCTCATGTCCGCCATCCTTTGCTGCAGCCCCGCCTGCTCCAGTTCTGCTTTCTGCCATCTTCACCTACCTCTGGACTGGACCTGCAGCTGCTCCTCACCTCCTCCATCCTTTGCTGCAGCCCCTCCTGCTCCAGATCTACTCCTCTGCTTCACTTCTGCCCCAACTCCTCTGTCTCTCTATTCCTCTCCTCCAGATCTAGCCCTGAACCTCCAACTGCTGCTCTAGATCTACTCCTGAGTGGTCGCCAACGAGCTTCCACTTCTCTTCATCATCTTTGTCATCATCGAGCTACACAGAGGACTGCGTTTCGCTCCCTCTGCTGCTATCTTTTCTACAGTTTCTCTACATGGAATCATCTTTCTGATTCACCTCAGCCACGGTCCTTGAGACACGACGGCTTGAGGTTCTTGTATTCAGTTTTTCATATTACCGACAGGCACTATGTTTTCCGAGTTCCGTTCTTCAGTTGTGTCTGAGTATTGTCTATTTTTTATTGCTCCACTGCAAACCCTATCGTTTCTCTATATCGTTTTCTCTATATGGTCTCAGAGCCATGGTGATCTAAAGACCCCAGATCTCTGGTGATCTAAAGATCCTGCTTCTTCATGGAGGCCATAGGTACGGGGAGCATCACTCCTATGAACATATCAGTTTCCTCTTAATTCCGCTCTCTTCATTCCGCTGCGCACTATGGGAGATAACTCCATCTTCTACTTCCATCCCTCCCTCCCTTTCAGAACTCCATCTTCTACTCCCATCCCTCCCTCCTTTTTCGGTTTCAGGCTTGACACTCCCCATTCCTTCGAACAAGGAGGTCATGATCCTTCACCTCTACCAGATCTCCATCAGTATCAGCTTCCAGGATCTACAAGTTCTCCCTAGGCGGGACCTTTCTGTTCAGATGTGTCTTGATGACTGTTGTTTTGAATCTTGTCCAGCATGGAGGTGGGGTAGACTCCTCCCTCTCTCGGTCCAAGATCGGGCACACACCGGCTCACTGTTAAGCTCCGATCTCTTCCTTTGGCGGAATCCTACCATCTCTGGATTATCAGTGCTGCTACGACATATTTGTTCTTTACCTTTGCTTTGCCCTCCACCTTTCGGCGGTGAGAGGGGGTTGTTGGAAAACTGAAAGGAAAGCATGGAGTGAACACAAACTGAGAATTCTTACTTATGGAATGAAGAAAGGTAAGGTCCTTAAGTAGGCACCTCTTACATGATCACTGACATCACTGATGACCTCTGAGCTCCACGATCATCTCCTCAATCTGCTCCTAGATTCTCTCAATCATCCTATGTGGCTTCTACCACCACCTAACAGTGCTTATGGGCACCTAACTGTGCCTCTAGCACACACACATAGAAACCAAGGTGTGCCTGGGGCATACATCTTGAGATATCCCATCATACCCCCCCTCAAGGGAATGCCTCAGGCTATGTCAAGGATACATCTAGTCTCATAGTTTCTCATGCCATCTGATGGTGCTCAAGGATAAATCTATGGCTAGGTTCTCATGCTAGCAAGGGGTTCCCAAGGGTGTGAAGTAAACAAAAGTGATACAAAAGACCTTCCAATGGTTATCTCCCCTGCATGTACATGCACACAATGTCTACAGGAGGTACCATGGAGCAAAACACATACACATGGCCTACATCATATGGTGACCAGAGGTGTTTACAAAACACACAATAGTTTATTTCATTCATTTTGGAGGACTATCCAGGCTGAGTACCTTGACTCAAAAAAGAGAGATCTGAAGCATACATGGAGATGATTCAAAAAGCATAATCTTCAGAGGATGCCTCATCTTGTGGAGGCTCATCAACTGAAAGTAGATTGGCAGTTTCTGACTTTGTAGTTGCTTCCTTTTTGGCTCTGGTCAACCAATTAGCTTTTTCTTTTGTAGACTTCTTTCCATTCCATATCTTCTTTTTCAAAAGCATAAACTTGGCTTTTGTTTGCCAAGTATGGAAATTAGTTCCATCCAACTTTTCAAAAAAGGTCTTAGCTTCCATGGCAAGGTCTTACCCGAGGGCAGTGTCTAGTGCCTTACAAGTGAAATATGAGCAATAAAAAATAATCCTTCAAAGAGTAACTACTTGAATACTTTGACTTGGATTTCTCTTTGTGACTTAAGTAAATGTCAAAGCATAAGGCAATTAGTCAGAGCAACATTTATGCAAGATGTCTAAGCAAAAGATGACCAAGTAGATGCTAGAAAATGAGCATAGCAGACTGAAAATAAATCTTGGTCAAACTACCAGTCAAACTTTGACTGTTCAAAGTCAAACTTAGACTTGTATAGTCAAGCTTTCATGGCCAAAGAGGCAGCTCAGAAATCTGCTCCAATTCGTCATGTAGAGGTGGAAATTCAGAGGGGTTTTGCACTGGAGAGGAAGGTAAATATGTAGAGCTTCTCCCTCAGAAAGGAATCGCGCAGAAGATAGCCACGTCGCCCAGCATTGTAGAAGAACCGTGGACTGGTTTTTTGACGAAAACTACCCGAATGTTGCTCTAAATAAGCTCATACTTGATGAGCAGCAAGGTCGTGATGTCGCCCAGCTCCCTCTAGAAGGAATTAGACAATGTAGCTCTCCACAGTGAGAACCAGGAAGAAGGTCGTCGCAGCTTCCTGAGACAATGCCGCCCCGAAAATGGCGAGATAGCTTGTACAGCTCGTTTTGCAGATTCGCCCTGCCCTTGGGAAGACTCTCCTGAAGGATGAGATGCTGAGAATGCAGGTTTGAAGAGAACTCTCACTTCCAAAATCGACTTTGGAAGGGAAGGTGGAAGATGGAGGTGAGGAAGAAGATGATGATGTGGCACCTAACTAGGGCTTAAGGAGGATCATAGGGCTCTCATACCATGTTGGAAAACTGAAAGGAAAGCATGGAGTGAACACAAACTGAGAATTCTTACTTATGGAATGAAGAAAGGTGAGGTCCTTAAGTAGGCACCTCTTACATAATCACTGACATCACTGATGACCTCTGAGCTCCACAATCATCTCCTCAATCTCCTCCTAGATTCTCTCAATCATCCTATGTGGCTTCTACCACCACCTAACAGTGCTTATGGGCACCTAACTGTGCCTCTAGCACACACACATAGAAACCAAGGTGTGCCTGGGGCATACACCTTGAGATATCCCATCAGGGGTGGCTTATTCTCTCGAGCTTCACAGTGTTCTTATTTCTGCTGATCATACGTGTAACTCAGGCACTTGAGGATGTGAACAATTCCCTTGCAAGGGCACTCCTCTTGTGACCTTCTCTGCATTTTTGCATTACATCTCTTGGGCATTTCGTAGGGATAGCCACCGTCGACATCTCTACACGAAGCTCCAAGCACACAATGTCTGCCCCTCCAAATTGGCAATTGAGAGGGGGTGTTAAGCAACTACAATCCCCAATTTCTGGGGCAAACATACCAGCTTGCAGGCCAACCAAAAGGTCAGCCAGCAGGGCCAAACAAGTGGCCAGAAAGGCCAGAACTGGCCGACCAGAAGGCCAACCAGTTGGCAGGCCCACCGACCAGCTGGCAGGCCCACCGACCAGAGCTGGCCGACCACCTAAGGTCAGGCCTATAAAAGTCTACCTACCCCCTTCACTACCTTGTGACAGGACCTGCAGCTGCTCCTCATCTCCTCCATCCTTTGCTGCAGCCCCGCCTGCTCCAGTTCTGCTTTCTGCCATCTTCACCTACCTCTGGACTGGACCTGCAGCTCCTCCTCACCTCCTCCATCCTTTGCTACAGCCCCTCCTGCTCCAGATCAACTCCTTTGCTTCAGTTCTGCCCCAACTCCTCTGACTCTCTATTCCTCTCCTCCAGGTCTAGCCCTGAACCTCCAGCTGCTGCTCCAGATCTGCTCCTGAGTGGTCGCCAACGAGCTTCCACTTCTCTTCATCATCTTCGTCATCATCGAGCTACACAGAGGACTGTGTTTCGCTCCCTCTGCTGCTATCTTTTCTACAGCTTCTCTACATGGAATCATCTTTCTGATTCACCTCAGCCACGGTCCTTGAGACACGACGGCTTGAGGTTCTTGTATTCAGTTTTTCATATTACCGACAAGCACTATGTTTTCTGAGTTCCGTTCTTCAGTTGTGTCTGAGTATTGTCTATTTTTTATCGCTCCACTGCAAACCCTATCGTTTCTCTATATCATTTTCTCTACATGGCGCCCATCAGGTGGAGGCGGATATGGATAGACTAGGACCTTAAATTTACATCAATGAGATATGACCATCAAAAAAGACAAAGAAGAGACTTCCATGCTAGTACTTGAAGACCCTACAGGATACTCGAGTGACGGACAATTCAAAGTCAAGTTCCGAGGTGAGGAATCTAAACAAGTTACAAAGAACCCCACCACGAACTATGCTTTAGTCACTCAGATTGTAGAGCCAAAGTCTTTGAAGAGACAACAGATGTGCCTGAATGGCGGGTCTCCATGGAGGCAAGGATGAATGCTATTCTGAAGAATCATGCTTAGCGCTTGGTAGACAAACCTCTCATGTGGAAGGTGATTGGCACCAAGTTGTTGTATAAGGCAAAGTTCAAGTTATGGTGGTTTGGACCAATACAAAGCCAAGCTAGTGGTCAAATGTTATGCTCAAGCCGAGGGGTCTTGACTTTGATGAGACCTTTTCCCCAACTGTAGGGATGGAGACCATATGAACAGTCATAGCGTTGGCTGCACATTTTGGATCGCCCATTTTTCAGATGACGATCGAGTCTGTGCTCTTAAATGGTGCCTTACGGAGCAGCTGATGGATTTCATGTAGTAACCGTGTGTGTAGACTGAGGAAAGCTTTACATGGGCTGAAACAGGCCCCACGGACATGGTACCAATGCATTGATCTCACTTATGGGTACAAGCGCATATGAAAATCATGTACAACACAAGTGTGAGCTGAATGATTTCTGTGACTCAATTGGAAAGGTGAGTGGGACACCAGTAGACACTCTATATCAAGGTATTATTTCATGCTTGCATCAGGTGTCATTTCATGGCTCAGCAAGAAACAGCCAAGGGTTGCTCGTCGCAGCTTGCGAGTTGTTGTGGCTCAATGGATTTTGGAGATATGGATGATCTTCTTCAGGAGGGTGCACTAATTATTTTGTGCGACAATCAGAGTTGCATAGCGATTATTGCCAAGAACCTGTGTTTCATGCATGAAGGAAACACAGTGAGGCCTATCTACCATTTTATCCAGGAGCTCTTCATCGATGATATAGTGAAGCTGATATGTTGTCTGACTTTCGAACATCATCTCAAGTGTGTTCAAGAAGTCTCTTAGCTGGAGCACCTCATATGATGCATGGGTATATGCAACAGTTGGTCATTGAGAGGGGGTGTTGCAAAAGGTCAATAACCCACTTGTGAGCCCCCATATGAGGATGCCACATGCTCAGTAGACCTAGTTAGGGTAGAGACATACCTGGAGCATGGACTTGCTGTACGGCTTACTGTATGGCCCATGTCCCATCCTGGTTTACATACTGAAAGAGTACACAGGACAGCTGAATAGAAGCAGGACATTGTGCAGTAGGGCCAGGCCTAGTTATAGGTCTGGCAGGGCCTGGTAGCGGGTCGAGTTTGACAGAGCTGGGTTGGCCTGGATCCGATCGCCCCATTTTACAGACCAAGTCGGCCTGGTCAGGACGTGGGCTGCCAGCAATAGGTGGCTCAGTTCTTTATCCCACTGAAGGCACACAGGAGCAGAAAATAGCCATCTTACTTTGCCCTCACATCTCAGATTTGTGCAGCTTTTCTCTGGCTGTCTTTTGCTCAGCAGTTTGATGGATGTTGTAGCTCTTGCCTAGAGCATTTTTTCTCCACTTCAGTGGTTGGTATAATCTGAGTATTGTTGGAAGCATTTATGCTACTCTATCCCTCTATCCTTTTACAGTTTGTGGGTTTAGAATTCAGCGTGCATCTAAAGTGTTTTGCGAGAGTCATCTAGATCTACCCGCTGCATTGGAGGTTGAAGCTTAGCCTCTGTGCTAACAGAGATCCATGTGGAGCAGCTAGAAGGATCTCCCTACATTGGATTCATGGACGGAGTTTGTATCTTGTGCCGGATAGAAGCAAACAGTTGATGTTTAGTGCCTGTCAGATTTCCCACTGTTCCATGCTTAAGAGACAGCCAGACGGTCATCCGTCGATAAAATGATGGCTTGGCCATCAGTAAAGGTGACACATTGGTGACTCACTACTCGGTTATCTTAGTGGACATCCTACAGGTTGTTAACTCAGGTTGGCAGTGCCACAGCCAGTGGGTACTACGGTCCTGACCGGGTTGGAGATTGTGACGGCAGCTGATCAAACGTTTCCAAATGAGGTTCCTTGCTGGAGTCAGGATCCACAAAGTAGCTCAGCATCCTCATTCCTTCCTCATCACGTTTAGAGCAATTTCATTGGCCCGTGTTCCGCATTGTTGCAGGACGAGACCTAGTAGTTATCTCGCCATCTGAGCCCTCATCAGGTGTAGCTAAAGAGGTGTCTTGAATTAGGGTAGAGTGAGAGATACTCTCGTGTTGTATATTTCCAGCAGTCTTGATGTATCACCTTTGGCGAAGCTAGGTGATGATCTGGATGCCCAAGCTTGGTTTAAGTCTGATTCAATCAATCGACAGCACTGCTTACTATGACCAGAGCATCTACAAATATGTGCAAACAGGGTGCCCAGCGGCTGACATCTGCTCACTGGGATCAGGTCAAATTTGAGTCAGATCGACCTACTCAAGATGTCAGGCTTCTTACAAGGGGCGAGGATAGACTATTCCTCCTCTGGCCACCTTTTGTAGAGGAGGAATTGTACAAGCCGCAAAAGCCCACTAAAACCCACAGCAATGAGGAGCAAGTAGGGCAATTATAGGAGCAGGACATCAATCCTAGTTTGGTTCCTCGGCAGTACGTGTATCTCTCAAATAAGAGAGGAGGTTTCTACACGGGGCTTTGTCAACACATCTGCCAACATGTTAGTGTAGGGAGTGAATGATTTCAAGAAACATTTTGAAGTAGGTGGTGCACAAATGGAATTGCAGATCAATGAACTTGTTGAGATTGTGCTGCGGTCCATTTAACTCAAAAAATGCTGCCATCATTGTTAGGTTCTCCACCCCGGAGAAAGAGAGGGATTTTCCTACCTACCACCAAATAGGCAAGTCGGGCTTTTTGTAATTACGTCTTGCTGGGTATTGCTCATTTACGCACGTCATGACCCCCTCAAGATTTCCAGTGTAATGGCAATAGTGACTAGTCTGAGTTTGTGTACGCAGAGGACAGATCATTTCCCCTTTCAGTACAAGTTTCCTAAGCACGCAGAATGCTTCAGCTAGCCCAGCTCCCTGGCACCCACTGTGCATCAGGAAGTAAGTGCATCCGTCGATTGCATTGGCCGCAATCTGGCGGGAAGCGTACAAAAGCATACATGAGTGGGCCAAGTAGATTATGATATGGCAATCTCGCCATCTGAGCCCTCATCAGGTGTAGCTAAAGAGGTGTCTTGAATTAGGGTAGAGTGAGAGATAGAGACTCTCGTGTTGTATATTTCCAGCAGTCTTGATGTATCGCCTTTGGCGAAGCTAGGTGATGATCTGGATGCCCAAGCTTGATTTAAGTCTGATTCAATCAATCGACAGCACTGCATACTATGAACAGAGCATCTACAAATAAGGACCACATGTTGCTGCCTACATTGTAATGAATAAAAGCTGGTGCCAACATTCTTGTTACTGCAAGCTAATCATGTGTGGTCTCTTTGACATACATCTATGCCTCATGTTGGCAGGTACGCAAGCCTAATGCTGCTGAAGATGCTATCCCTGCCATGGCCAACTCACTCGAGGAGGTTCGTACCGACAGCAATCTAGGCAGCCAGGCAGGCTGGCATATGGAACGCAAGCAGCGGTCGTCGGGAGTCTGTTAAAGCACGCACCGCATAGGAAAGTAGGGCTAGTCTCTTGGCAGCGGAGCATGTTGACTCTTGAGCAAGAGCAGGGAGAGAATTTGGGCCGAGTTCCTACATCTCTCGTCTGGAGAGGTGCTTCACCAAAGATTCCAATGCAAGAATAGGATGGGCAACATGGACAACCTGTGGAAGACAGACAGGAGGAGCAGATGATTTTTGCTGGGTATATGCTGTTCCTATCATTAGACAGACCCAGGTACTGATGCATGGTATATATATGCTGTGACCCATGTACTCATGCATAGGCGGTGTGGAACCTGACGGGATTGATAAGCCAAAAAACCGACGGGGAGGCCGTACCTGGGTTTTGCAAGCCATGCTGGCATGCTCGTGTTTTCGAGATAAGAGATGCAGATTTACAAACATGGGTTTGGCAATTCGAGACTTGTGCTTGAAGCTCAATCGATCGTCCAATTTGACCTTGCTTTGGAAGGGGGCCGCGCGAACGCGAGCCCCCGCTGCCACAAATTACGACGTGCACTCTCCCCGTAGGGAGATGCTAGGGTGCAGCCCATCCGTAGTGCAATGGAGAGGCCGACCCCAGGCCATCGGCCTTCCAGATCACCGATAGACCCCGCCCAGGTAAGTATGTATTCAGATCACCCTGGGATCGCTTTAAGAAGGCTCCCGACCATCCCCCCGACCCAACCTCTATATGGCTTTAATAAGCGCTTTCCACGTGGCATCTTTCAACCCCATAGCTCCTCTGGCCTTTAAATGGGCCCAGGCATCTTTCAGCTCCCATGTAGAAAATAAGTAGAACATTGGTACAGTCTCTGTTCTAAGTCAATGTCAAGTTTTGCATCTTCATAGAGTCTACAAGTTTTGGATGTTGTCGAGCACAGTGTCCAGATTCTTATAAATTACCTTCGGTAGTATCAACCCTTCATCTCTTAAGGTTAACGCATCAAGGCTATAAGAACTTTTCAATTATACATGTTGATTCATTGATTTGCCAATATAATGTCAAAGTAGGGACCATGAATTTCGAGTGTCCCCACACATACAAAGATACCAATTAGCCGATTTCCTTATTACATTTTGAGGAAATCGATTCAAGTAGTCGTACTCCAAAATTAATGTTCTTGATAAACACTTTCACTTAAATAAAGTAATAATTTAATTAGGATCACCTCTTCCTGAAAATATTAACATGCATATGGATAGGAACCATACGCACGATCTTCTGGCATGGCCCCTAGTTGCTATATTCTGCATGCCATAGGGTAGTCGCTCAAGGATTCATGGGAGGAAATCTCCCATGTGGAATCCAACCGGACATCCCCTCAATAGTATGTACGCCCATAAAGTGTGGAATCCAACCCGTACATTCCTTCAATAGTATGTATGCCCTTACACTGTGGGTAATTATCGGGACATTTAGTGAACCATATCTCCTCAATCTGATATGGTGTCCAAGATGCGTTTTTATTGGTTTTGGGCAATATATTACTACCTTTATAGGGTAGAACATACTCAAAGCTTGAAGTAATTGAGATGTATACATACACTTGGTGTTTTTCACTTTTTATTAAGTAATTCAAGCCTAGGTGGTGTTTAGTAGCATCTATGCCAAAGGTTTCACTGCTTATGTATATGATAACACGCCTAGGCCACACAAAGAATATATATGGCCGGATACCTTGTTCATGGGTTGAAGTTTCTCAAATAGAGGTTTGAGGTTTTTTGGGACATGTATTCCTCTAGGCTACTACAAAGTGGCATTAAGGGACAATGGCCCCTTGCTGCCTAATAGTAGGCAAGGTTGAGATATAATATGGCTAAGCTTTGTATGCATATTAGAGTTTGAGGACCCATGCTCCTCCTTAATGTCAATGAGATCAAGAGCAAGTAGCTCAAAGTCAAAAAATGTGTTTTTAAATCTTTTATCAAGTGTGGTCATGCTTCTTTGGATTGCTTAGCTTTTGTGATGATTTCCATGCCTTAATGGGCATATTCGTCAGGAGTGGTTTTTTCACTTGAGCTCAAAGTGAATCTTGCAATCTATAAATGTACTTAACACCAATGAATTTATGCTCTCCTATCTTGCATTATAGGCATGGCCTCTTACTAGAAGACTAGTTATTTTGTAGGGGAAACTAGGATGGACTTGTTAATCATATAGTCGAGATAATGTAACTTGACATCGTCAAGAGTTTACTTGATATTTTATGTAGCAATTCAACATCCCGAATGTTTGCAATGATGAAAGTGATGTCACATTAGGTATCCCGAGGATAGGTATGTCCCATTGTAATATATATGCTAGGTCCTCCGTAGGTTAGGTTATCTTGCATCCACTTTGCTTTGAGATTGGGTACTCAACTTCCAAAACCCTAATTTTTTTGAGTACAAGTTGGGGCTCTATGTTTGCATGATATTCACTTGCAATTGCAAAGTAATATGTGTGGAGTTTGTTGGGCAAACAATATGCCTTCAAGTTTGTATAGCTCGATCTGTTTCCCATCCCCTGCTAGATATGCTAAATGCCCCACCCTCCTGGTATCCACCAGTGGTCCAAGGTGCTCAAGTTGTATGGCCCCCATATGAGGAGAAGCCATGTGTGAGCCCACGACACTGGATGGATCCTGACTTGCATGTCAGATGAGGTCTATCAATGAGACTGTTGATGGTAGAAAAGTGATTGTGTGGGAGCCCCTTGCTCTCGCCAGGGACTGGGGGCTAGCTAGCCCCTAGTTGGACGGTCTTAGGGGGGCAGCGGCCCCCTTGGTGGGGGTTCGGGGGCGAGAGTCCCTGAGGCGATGGTATAGGAAATATTCCTTGAATATTCCATGGACGACTAATCTGTTCCACCGACTAGGTTGACTGGTCGGCTCCACCGACTACGTTGTCCTCATAGCTATAAAGAGGCGACCTCCCCAGTCCATTGCATCAGATCAAATTAGATCAAATCTTCCAGCTAGTAGCTCTTCACCTAGTATCTATCTAGATCGCCATCTAAGCTCCACTGTGGAAGCGCACGGGTGGACGGAGCCATCATGTGTACTACATCAGTATTGAAGGAAAATTTTGTTCGTCTCCAGTTTGTTGTGTACTCTCTATTCTTTGTTCAGTTTTTGTTCTGTTGCGCCATGTAATTTAACATGGTATCAGAGCCCAGGTGGCTCTAAGGATCGAAGAATAGAAGAGAGATGAGGGCTTCAACAGCATACGGAGTGATGGCAATAGGAAGCGGCTCGAGTTCAGCAGCTACTGCTGCACTAACAATCCAGGCATTGAGGATTCGCCCACCAGCCTTCCTGAAGGCAAGCTAGATGGTACGAACTACACTCTATGGAAGTTTAAAATTACTGCTATTCTGGATTCATAAGAGCTTCTGGAGATAGTACTAGGGACTGACCGAGAACCACAAGGAACCCCCAACCCAGCAAATCCGGGGAGTACAATACCTCCTAATGCCGACCTTCTACGAGCTTTGAAACACAAGAATGCAGATGCTCTGTGTCCCCTGGTTACAAGTACTACTGATAGTATTTTGACCTTGATTCAGCATACATCTAAGGCAACTGTGGCCTGGAACATCTTGAAGAATCAGTATGAGACGCAAAATCAGACAAGTATCCAGAACCTGGAGAATCAACTCACAGCTGAGACGTTTAATGGAGGAGAGATAGTGGAGGCATTCATAACCCGAATGAAAAATCTGCGTGACCAGATGGCTGGTGCTGGGATACAAAATACTAGCGAAGAGCTAGCTCGGCAGTGTCTCCGGATATGTCCACCAAGGTTTGATGGACTGGTAACAACGTTTAACACTCAAGTGAGACCCCAATCATTGTCATTTGAGGAGTTCTGTGCTTTACTTATGGAGGAGGAATTGAGGCTTAAAGCTTGAGATGGAGGCGACAATGGGGATGCTGCGTTCTCTGCCACTACGAAAGGCAAAGGTGGTTCCTTCACCAAGGGTGAGTCCTCTACTAGTGGTGACAAAAAGAAGAAGGGCGGCAAGAAGAAGTTTCAGGGAGAATGCTTCTAGTGCAAGAAGAAGGGCCATGTGATTGCAGATTGCCGGGTCAAGAAAGCAGATGAAAATAATGGTACCCTGAAGAAGATAGATAAGGGGAAAGAGACAGCTAACACAACAGAAGCAGAGTTGGATCTATTTTAAGCCATTAAGGAAGAGTGTTCCTCAGTTCAAGAAGCATCAACCAACTAATTCATGGGTGTTGGATAGTGGTGCCTCCCATCACATGATTTGCAAGAAGGGTCTATATTGTTCCATGCAACCTCTACAAGAACCCATCACCATGACGGTTGGAAATAACGCAAAATACCCTCAACCTGGATCAGATGGGCCAGCCTCATCCTGATGATGAGGAGGGCATGCTGCACGAGCCACGGCTGCCATCTCTGCCTCCCTTGCCTCCTCTATGTATGCGTGCCTCAGCTCCCAAAGTCGTGCATCTACAAATACTCGTGCCTCAAATCCAGGTTGAGTAATCGTCTCTACATGTAGAAGACGCTGGTCTTGGCCCCCAACCAAGCTGTTGCTCCATCCACTGCTGCAATGATATCTAAAGCTCTACCTCTCGCTCAATACGATGTGCCTCCTTCGCTTGTGCCTCGTCACCTGGCATGAAATCACCATACGAGAAGCGTCGCGGAAGACACGCTGCAACCACTGAAGTATCAGCACCCTCCTGCTGCAGCAAAGCTTCAAAGGTTTATGGCCATTGCTAAAAATCTAGTGTTTCATGTGCGCACAAAACATATAGAGATTTAGTATCACTATGTGCGTGAGTTAATCGAAAACGCGAGATAGTGGAATTGGTCTACTGTCCAACAGACCAAAATGGAGCAGATATCTTCACCAAGGCACTCGGGAAGGATCAGCTTTAGGGTCATCTTCAAGGACCTGGCATTGGGCCGAGAAGGTAGTTCACCTAAGGGTGGACATTGAGGGGGGGTGTTAGATATGCTCAATGCCCCACCCTCCTGGTATCCACCAGTGGTCCAAGGTGCTCAAGTTGTAAGGCCCCCATATGAGGAGAAGCCATGTGTGAACCCGAGATACTGGATGGATCCTGACTTGCATGTCAGATGAGGTCTATCAATGAGACCGTTGATGGTAGAAAGGTGATTGTGTGGGAGCCCCTTACTGTCGCTGGGGACTAGGGGGCTAACTAGCCCCCAACTGGGGGGTCCTAGGGGGGCAGCAACCCCCCTGGTGGGTGTTCAGGGGGTGAGAGCCCTTGAGGCGACAGTATAGGGAATATTCCCTAAATATTCCAAGGACGACTAGTCGGTTCCACCGACTAGGTTGACTGGTCGGCTCGACCAACTAGGTTGATTGGTCGGCTCCACCGACTACGTTGATCCGACTACCGCCCTCATAGCTATAAAGAGGTGACCTCCCCAGCCCATTGCATCATATCAGATCAGATAAGATCTTCCAGCTAATAGCTCTTTACCTAGTATCTATCTAGATCGCCATCTAAGCTCCACTGTGGAAGCGCACGGGTGGATGGAGCCATCATCTGTACTACATAATATTTCAAGAAAAATTTTGTTCATCTCCAATTTGCTGTGTACTCTCTATTCTTTGTTTAGTTTCTGTTCGCTGCACCGTGTACTTTAGCATCCCCCCTTTAGCAAATTTTTTCTCTCCCTTCATGTTTTGAACTTGGCATGCAATGGTGGGCATGTAGTACAAGTTATGTCCCTTTTGAAATCTTGAAATTTTTATGAATCAAGCTCAAATTTAAGTGTTTGAGCTCCCTTTTATTGATTTCTTATAGGTGAAATGTCCTTGCATGCATTTGATTTGCATTTATGTGCATATGTGGTGGTTTTACATAGTCATGGAGCATAGACTTGTTAATAATATAGTCGAGATAATGCAACCTGAGATCATCAAGAGGTTACTTGATATTTTATGTAGCAACTCAAGGTCTCAAATGTTTGCAATGATGAAAGTGATGTCACATTGGCTATCCCAGAAGATAGGTATGTCCCATTGTAATATATATGCTAGGTCCTACCTAAGTTTAGAAGTTAGGTGGTCTTGCATCACCGTTGCTTTGAGCTTGAAGGACTCCACTTCCAAAATCCTAATGTTTTTCAGTAGAAGTTGGGTCTCTATGTTTGCATGATATTCATTTGCAATTGCAAAGAAGTATATGTGGAGTTTGTTGGATCTCAATTTGAATCTCTTTTCTTGTGTTTCCCATCCTCCCCTTAGCAAACTTTGCCTCCCTCTTCATGTTTTGCACTTGGCATGCAATGGTGGGCATGTAGTACAAGTTATTGCCTTTTTAAAATCTTGAAATCATTATGAATCAAGCTCAAATTTAACCGTTTGAGCTCCCTTTTATTGGTTTCTTATAGGTGAAATGTCCTTGCATGCATTTGATTTGCATTTATGTGCATATGTGGTGGTTTTACATAGTCATGGAGCACACAAATGTATTTGGATTAATTGATTCAATGCAGATCCTCAATATATTGAATACTTTGGTTTAATCAAAACTCTCTACTTTTTGTCTGATTGGGTGGAGGGTGTTGTCATGATATTCTTGTCAAGATGAGATCAACTCAAGGAGGGATAAAGCTTGGTGGGAATTGGGATTGTGGGCTTATTCATAGGTAGTTTTGTCTCCTTGCACTAGTACGAATCCATTTGTAGGCAGTTTGGAGTGCCTATATGAGTTGCGTCATTGCATTCTTTCCTTGATTTTTAGAAATTGAGCTTGGTTGTCATGAAATGAAGCTCTAAATTATGAAATTT
Source organism: Dipteris shenzhenensis (assembly GCF_047967505.1). Lineage (NCBI taxonomy): Eukaryota > Viridiplantae > Streptophyta > Polypodiopsida > Gleicheniales > Dipteridaceae > Dipteris > Dipteris shenzhenensis. The sequence continues at coordinate 50,850,039 of NC_141619.1, read as the reverse complement.
TCTTCCTCCCTTGTAATCCTTTGGCATTTTTTTTGCCATTCCTGCACACCTTGACGTTCTTGGTTTGGATGGTGCTTTGCTTGAATGCATTTGAGCAGTAGACTGGAGCTTTTCATTGTCGACTATCTTCTTGGGAAAGTGTGAAAATTTCTTCCTCCCTGCAATCCCTTGGCACTTTTTAGGCCATTCATACATAGTTGGGCCAAGATAACTACCAAAATGTGAACTTTCACTAAAAAGTGCTAAAGTGAACTAGAGTTAACACGAATGTCTGCAACTTTTTTTGTTCACTCACCCTCCATATAGTTGACCCTTTTCCTTAACATATTTAGGCATCATCTTAACACCTGCACTCATCAAATCATGCACTTTTATCAAGAGGGAATACAATTTCCTTGAGTTATGGGTTCTCTTGTGAGAGAAATGGGTGTGTGTTTGACGTCTCTTGTAGTTTTATTGAGTTTGATCTAGTCATGAGCACATGTTTGGATTGACCAAGTTTTGTATGTAGTCACCTTCACAAAACATGTCATGTTTTAGCTCAAGTTTTACTCAAGGGTTGGTTTGGCATTTGGACCAAAGTGTCAACTTGGCTCCTTAATAACTTTTGAATTATACATGAATCCTTAGTATGGCAAAGTATAACTACAATACATGACTCCTTGATTTTGGTCAACTTTTCCCATGTCCATTACCACAATCGATATGGTACTTGTCCCTTCTATGCAAAACTTAAAAATTTTTCAAAGTGGAAAATTTTGCGATAGTGTCACTTCCAAAAAGTAATGATAGAACAGAGGGAGTGAATGGAGGATGGCATTGGAGATGGCTGCAGTGATGTTGATGGTGGCCTCAAGATAGTAGATCACCTTCGCTACACACCCTCCCCCTATGTTCAGGCTCCTAGAGCCAAGTACAAAATGCAAGTTTAAGGAAACACTTTTGAAGATGGTGGTGAGCACAGTATAGATTCTAGCAACATCACATGCTATCCCATGGAGCTTAGCACCTAGGATAGGCTATAGCATTAAGTAATAGGCTAGGGTTGTGGCAAGGTAACACTTAGTGGAAGGGAGGAGGTTTTCTGATATATTGCAGGAAATTCAGCTGGGTGGGAAGTTCTATTTTTTCCCCAATCCCCACTCCTTCTTCTAACTTGAATTTTGAAAACTCTAAATGTAAGGTGGAACTTCCAGGATAGCAGGGATAAATGGAAGGAATAAAAGATACCTGAGAAGATGTTTTGTTTGACTTGGCTCACATGCACAAAGAAGTGTGGACTAATTCAAGAGGATTTAACATACGGAGAGGGGATGGAAGATGCATGAGATGTTTAGGATCAATTGAAGACATTTTCCACCTCTTCATTGCATGTCCTCATGCAATAAAAGTCTAGAAGGTTATTCAGGTTTGGCAACAGGGGAACCAATAAATTGGAAAGCTATTCTTCTAGGAGATTCCTTTAGGACTAAACAAGAGAAATGGATTCAAATCAAAGTACATGCATTGTGGTTCATCTGGATTGCCAGAAATTGAGAAAACATGCGTGCCTCAAGATTTATGGAGCGCTCTAAGGTGGATGGAACCTATGTGTAAACATGATGAAGAGAGTGCTCATGACATGTACCTCAAGTCAATTAGGTTCCAAGATAGACTAACTTGGACTCATAAATAGAATCTTGAGTGAATGTGCATTTCTCCTTGTACTCAACAATACATGATAGGCCTCTTATATAGAGAGTGCCCTTGGAATAGTCAACATCTGTGGGATCCTTTGATCCACATCTCTCCTTGTGGATATCCTCAATCCACATCCTCACATCATGTAGTCCACATCCTAGGGTGGCTACTTTTATTCTTTCCTATACCATACCTTAGCCTTTAATTATGTGCTCATGGCACCACAACTCTCAACACCTCCCCTTGGTGCCATGATCCTTTGGCTATTGCAAGGTGGTCAGATGTGAGTTACATTCCATCACCTCCCCTTAGTGCTTTCGTTGCTACTTAAGGTGGTCAAGTGTGGTTTTTACATGTCAATACCTCCCCTGGGTGCTTTCATAGCTACTCTCAGGTGGTCAGGCTTGATTTACCAAACATAGGCAAGGTTGGCAAGGTTTTTTGCTTTTCAATGCTTCATGTCGATGGCGTTTGCATCTTTACTCGATGTAGCTTGATGCATGTTGCTTTGTTCTTCCATGTGCCTTAATGCTTTATGTGTGGATGCCATGTTTTGGGCTATGGTCATCTCATACACTTGTGCTTTCAGCATGCTTTTTGCATTCATGCGTTGCTTTTTAATTTGTTGTAAAGGTCTTACCAATCGATTACTTTCAATATTGGCAGTGTCTAATTTCATACAAGGATTATGACTTGACAGGCGCGTAGAGCTCGAAAAGATGATCATTTTTTCTTTTTGAAGCATGTCCAAATTCTTCCTAGATTGGACGTTACGGCTTGTCGAAGTTTTTGTGAAGAGAGGGGGCTTTTGATGATGTGGCACAGAATGTTCACATGCAGCTTGCAGGACTGTCCTTGGCAAGGAGCCCTATGCCACGTGGCAACTTACTAAATGAACCTTACAAAGACTTAACCACAGTTAATTGACCAAAAACTAACCATGGCATATTAGGTTAACTTGACTGGGGATTGTTTGGCTTGACTAATGACCAAGGTTAAACTAACCCTACTCTAACCACAAACTCAACCAAGGGTATTTCTAACCAACCTTGGTTAGTTCTAATCTGCCACGTGTCTTTTTGGTAGAGATCCTTAAAGCCTGTGAGGTCATCGAGCGTGGCGACGATGAGGATGCTGCAGAGCTAGCCGGCCGAGGTGGCTGTGGCCGTTTGGAGTCATCCCGGTGGAGACACACAGGGCTTAGCTTGGGAGCTTTGCTCTGTCGTGGGCTGTTAGCTCATGGAGGAGGCGGTGCTTTTGCAAGGAGTCACAGGTAGCGGCTGGATTTGTCAAGGCCTTTGGAGAGGGTGTGATGCTGTCTGCATCTTTACAAAGATGACACTCCCGCCCCTCCCCAAATAGAAGCTCCACGAGTTGATCATCACTGGGGTCCCGCACCTCAAGAGGAGAGGCTCTTCTATCTGCTGTTCTTCCTTCTCTGTCTGCTGATGAAGATGTGCAAAGAATTTGTTTCTCCTGCCAGAGTCGATGGCGTTGCAAGAGCGGAGCAAGTGCTCAATCGCTTGTGGGAGACTTGGAGGAGCCGATTGATGCAGGAGTCTGCTTTGAGGATGTTGAAGGACATAGGGAGCGTTGCTGGTATCCCGAGCGTTGTTGCAAGGTCGAGGATGCACTACTCGTGGACGGCTGATGATTGTCTCGTATGCTTTGCATCGGCCGAGTCTAAGTAGAACTTGTTGGAGTTGTCGATGGCTAAGGCGATGCGAGCATGAGGTCATTGTAGCATCTCACCCGGGTGACTCTGGTCCAGCGCTATTGGAGCCTTTGTGTCACTTGTGTTGTAGAGGCCACTGAGTCGCTCGTCGAGGAGCTCGTTACTATTATGTATGTTGCTGCTTGGTAGTCACTGGTATTAGCTATACTGAAGAGCGTCGATGCTTTCTTGACTTCTGGCGGCTCCCTCTTATGATCTTCTCTTCAAGCTTCTGCTTGTTGGAGGCTTCTACTATAGCCCCAGTTTGGGTTGTTTTAACAAGTGGTCAACCGCTCCAACTTTCAATGAGTCCTCCTACTATTTACGTAGCTACTTTAGCTATCTTCTACATCAATTGTGAGCTATTCAAGTAGCTCTCTTGGTTGCTGAAGCTTGTAGTCGAGGCTAGGAAGTAGGCACAAGGGATTTAGCTGAGTGTCTTTACTACTCAAGAGAGTCACTATTGTCTCCTTCAATTCACAATGTTCTTACTCTCTCGTAGCTTAGAGAAGCACTACTCTTTCGCAACTCGATTCTCTCTTTCTCACACAAAATAAAGAAGAGTAGATGGAAATGATACTAACTTAAAATCTCTAATGAATGAAAATTTTCTCCAAGTAGAAGAGACCTCTCAATATAAAGCTAAAACTAATCTTGGAGAAAACGTGATCTCCTAAGTCATGCCTACAACTAATCTAGAAGACTAGACCTAAGCTCTGATACCATGAGAAAACATGCGTGCCTCTAGGGTGGCTACTTTAATTCTTTCCTATACCATACCTTAGCCTTTAATTATGTGCTCATGGCACCACAACTCTCAACAAAAATAACTATCAATTCAATGATATTATGAAAGACTGATGCTATCTTCATGTCTTGGTGGGACAGGAAAAAAGAATACTTGGTGGACTGATTGATGCTTATAGTAAGGAGCTCACCATGCTTTAGCTGAACACATTAGCAAGTGCAATTTAGATGCCACACATGCCAAGCCACCCAAGTATTACCATAGAGATGTTTCTTCTTTTGCTTAGGGTCTTGTTATTACTCGACTGATCACTCTGCCCCCAAGATCCATAATGATGGGGACCCCCTCTTCTTGTCATAAGAAGGATAAATATGTCAACTTGTTTGTCCCCTCTCAAAGGGATGTGGTGATGCATATAATTTTTTTGTTGCTCCCTTTTTGCTTGCCATAGGGGTCACAAAACTCTGGTCATCTTGACAACAACAAGCTTTATGCTCCTTTTTCCTCCTATGAAGTGGAGGTTGATGATGTATAAAGTTCAAATGATGATAACATAAATATCTTTTTCCACTCCACCCCACCAACCCCTACCGTCCCCTTCCTCACCCCTCATCCTTTTCTCCCCTCTTGCATCCTCACCTCCCCCTACCTCTCTCTTTAATTATCTCTCTATCCTCTCTCTTTAAAAACCCCCTTCCTCTCACCACACGCTCTCACCCCCCCTAACCCACTAGCCAATACGCTTCCCTCCCCTTCGTTGCTTTTGTTGCATTGTCGACCGCTCTCAAGCACCAATTGCCCTTGGGCGGCACTGCAGGAATTTAGTTCATTGATCATCATTTGGTGCCACGGGTAGGCCACCCTCGGGTGTTGTAGGCAAAGTGGCAAGCTACATGCCATCAAGAACCATTGACCATCAAGCAGAGTGGGTGAGGCACCACCACACACCCTTAGGCATTGTACCACTGCATAGGTGCCACACAAGCCGCCCTCGAGCGCTATGTGCAGCTAGCCATTGACCATCAGACACTCTAGTAGGTCTCACTATAATTCTACCATTGCCGCTGCCTCTACTTGAAGCCGCCACCATTGTATCGTATCCCACCGCCTCTCCTCCCCATTGCCCCCTCGATTTTAACTGGCCCACCCAACCTTGGGCACTATGCAGTAGGAGAGAGAGAGAGAGAGAGAGAGAGAGAGAGTGAAGAGAGGAAAGGTAGAGAGTTAGCATAGAATCTAACCCTTGAGTTAGTCAAACTAACCATAGTACATTAGGTTAGCTTAGGGTTCTTTTAAGGGGGGGGAAAAGATCCCCTTATTAAAAAATTGACCATTTTTGTCCTTAATTTAAGGCCCTTTTTCTTATCATTTGAAGCCGAATTTGAATCCTGTCAAAGCCCACCTTTCAAAAGTTTTAGAATACATTTTCCTTAATTTTGAACATTATTTCCAAGACCAATCATTGCACCAAATTTTGGCTCATTTTGTACCAAAAATCATTGCAACTTCGACAACACGAACCAAAGTTGATTACAGTCTTTACCAACAGGTTTAGCCATTCAAAGGCAAGATTTTTGCAAAAAATTTTAAGATAACTGGTAAAATTCTCAGAGTATTACTCAAAACAACAATGCTTCATCATCAAAATGGCATTGTTCACCAACATCATCAATTGAAGAGTTTCAACATGAAGACCCAATGAGGTCATGACATCTTTCTCAGTGCGTACCATAAGCTCACTTCAAGTTCAAGTCAATGCTTGATGGCACTAAAAAATAGTTCACAAAATTTTTGTAGATCAATTGACCACTCAATTGGCTCTTCAAGGATTGTGTGAATGAAATTGACAAGCTATTAGCTCAGCTGTCCTTTATGGAGTCAAGGCACAAAGGTCAACCAATATTGAGTTACAATCCTTGTACTTCATTACTCTCCAAAAAGAAAAAGCCTTGATAATTGTAAAAGCACGCAATGGAACCCATATGTGATCAGATTCCAGAAGACTACCCCCAATACCTCGACATGTGTACTGATAATACAATGGATCAATTGGAGTTAATCCCACAAGAATTGGACATGCAAAATGATCCACTTGCTTACATGCCTATGTTCTCAAGCAGGGGTAATCCCAAAGAATTCATTGCTTTATTTGAGAAAAATGGTAAGGAGGCACCTTAGGCACAAGGAAGATTATTTAAATGTGTTCCCACAAGCTCTCATCAGAGAACCATATGATTGGTACCTCAAATTGAATGTGGAGATACAAAGCTCATGGCATTCTAAGACAACATTTTATGTTATAATTTATAATCATTGATGTAGCGATGTTGGCAGAATGCATCAACCACAAATTTGGGCAATCATGAAAGATCAGATAACGGTTTTTAGAAAGTGGCATTGCCAAGGGTAGTTCAAAAGAATTAGACTACTGTGAAAGACAAACTATTTCTTCAAGCAAAAAAACACTATCATCTCAAGAGAAATTTGTCACTAATAAAGCACCAGTTATTTAAAAGCATTGTCAATGGATTGCATGAAGAAATTAAAGCAGAATTGGATCACTATAACTGCACAACTATAACACAGGTATATGATGCCACTATGATGATTGAAGAATCAATTGAGCAGGATCGAGAAATGATTGAAGAAATATTAGAAAGACAAGTTTCCAAATCAAATAATGACACAAGTGAAGTGTTGTCTCTATGCCAACATGGACTTAGGTAGTACAGAATGTGTGTGTAAAGTAGCGGCTTGCATAAGGCTAGGAATAATCTCTCTTAGGAATCCTCAACATGCAAGTTCTACTTGCAACTCCTACATGCAACTTCTACATGCAAGTTCTACATGTAGAGAGAGAATTTCTTACAATTCCTACATGCAGAGAGAGATGTTGAGATATCAAGCTCTACCCCCGATATATCTCCTGGATGACTATCATTTATGTCACCGCCTATGTTAGTTGTACTCGTGGTGTAGTTAGACTACCACGTATGTTTTTGGTTTGGGTTCACATATGAACCACGTATTCTAGGGTTTGACATATAGGGTATTTCCCTCTTCTATTGTATTGTTGTTGTGTGCAAAAGTGAAGAAAGGTTTCAGCCTCCAACCTTGTGTCCTCTCTCTTTTGTGTGTTGTGAAGAAAGCTACACTTGAGTCTCCTATCTCTCTCCCTCATTCTTTACATGGTATCAGAGCCTTGTTCGTGGTAAGGAGCTCAAGAAATCAAGCCAAGTTTGTGGTGTCCTGGTAAGAGGACCAGTGTTGCTTTCCTATTTCGAGTTTGGGAGCAAATCTCTGCAGGTAGCACAGCCAGAAGTGCAGAGTGCACTGTTTCAGATTGAGAGGCCCTTCGCGGTGTGGCAAGAGCGCAGTATATGCTGCGGGAAAGGGCGACGCCCTTAGTGACTTTATTTTTTTGATTTGAGGCCGTTTCGGGGCCCATTTTGAAGGCGGAAGTTCTTCGCAGGCACTCAGAGAAAGGCCTTGTTTTTCGCTGTGCGACCACTGCGCGGCTAGTCGGTGGAAAGGTGCCACAGAAATTGCATCGTATGCCTGTGTGCAGAGATATTGGGAGTTGCAGATTCATGCCTGTTGCTTGTTGATGCAAAATCGTCACTAGGAAGTGACTGTGTGGTGAAATACCACTTTCGTCAGTGTTGCAGATCTGCCCCTGTGAGGCTGTTTGCAGAAGTTTTGCTATTTGCCCTTGTGAGGCATTTGCTGTGTTTACAGGTTGCTGTTGCAATTCGTGATTTGTAAAATGTCTGAGAATCTGTCTACCATTGTCAGTGAGAAGCTTGACAAGAACAACTTCCAAGCATGGAAGTTCAGGATGACAAACTTCCTTATGGGAAAGGGAGTTTGGGAGTACATCAGTGGTGAAAATGTAGAACCAGTTTTGGGTGCTGCTCCCACTCCTGCTGAATTGAAGGCCTTTAAAGAATGGCATGAAAAAGCCAGAAAATGCTTGTATTGGCTGTCTGTTAGCATTTCAGATTCTATGATTGTGCATATACAGGATGTAGAGACGCCTAAGGAGGCATGGGATACATTGGTGAAGTTGTATAGCACAAATACCAAAGCACGAAAGATGCAGCTAAAGCAGGAGTTGCACAATGTGCAAAGGAAAAATCTGAATATAAATGAGTATTCCTTGAAGGTGAAAGGCCTTGCAGATTCTCTTGCCTCCATTGGAGCACCTGTTGATGATGAGGACTTAGTGTCCGTGACCTTGAATGGTCTTGGGAAGGATTATGCACAGTTTCGGACATCCATTGGAGTCCGTGAAACATTTCCTGATTTTCAGGAACTTATTGCTCTCTTGCTGAAGAGCAAAGGAATGGTGGTTCAGCCACCTCAACTTCTCAAGAGACTGCTTTCTACTCGAATACAGGTAGAGGCAGGGGTAGAGGAAGAGGCCGTTTTGGTGGCCGTACAGGAAATCAGAACCAGCAGCAACAACAGGAAAACCAGTCCTATGGAGGAGGACGTGGTAGTTCTAAAGGCAGGGGGAGCCAAAGAGGCCGTGGTTCATGGCAAAGGAACCAGCAAGTAAATAGTAGCACAGAATGCTATTATTGTGGAAAGCCTGGACACAAGGAGAATACATGCTATAAAAAGTAGAATGACATCAAAAGTGGGAAGTTGCAGCAAAGCAACTATGCATCATCAAGTGGGCATGGTGACGACAGAAATGAGTACCTTTTTGTGATGCAGCATATGGTTAACTCCATGTCAGGAGATGCTGCAGCTTGCAATGATGTTTGGTATGTTGATTCAGGTGCCTCTAACCACATGACCAGTCATGGTGAGTGGTTTCATGATGTTAGAAATTTGGATAAGCCAGGTTATGTTGAAACAGGTGATGATACTGCGCACCCAATTACGCAGGTTGGTAAAGTGCCATTGGCTATGCAGGATGGCAAAACGAAGTACTTGGCAGATGTACTTCATGTTCCAAAAATCACTAAATAAGAACCTGGTTTCAGTTGGCCAGATGGTTGAGCAAGGTCTGCAGAGGTTAGATTTAATCCTGATGGATGCTTTGTTGAGGACTTGAAAAATAAGTGCCGCTTGATTGCAAAAGGCAACAAAAATGGCAGAATGTTCACCTTGGATGTTGATATGCCTGAGGTGAAAGCTGCAATGTTTGCGCATGGGAGAGGTGTCATTGCAGATATTGAGATATGGCACAAGCGCATTGGGCACGTGAATATACAAAGGCTGAAATCTATGCAAACGAAAAACATTGTTGCAGGTTTGCCTAAATTCAGAGTTGAGGGAATGCAAAAGGTATGTGAAGCATGCCAAATGGGTAAGCAGGCCAGACATGCATTTCCCAAAAATGCTAAGGTGAGCAGAAGACCTTTGGAAGTGATCCATTCAGATGTTTGGACAACCAAAGCTGCTTCTATTGGTGGATGCCATTATTATGTGACGTTTATTGATGACTACACTAGGAAGGTGTGGATTTATTTTATGAAGCACAAAAGTGAAGTGTTCAGCCATTTCAAGGCTTTTAAGGCCATGGTTGAAAAAGAGAAAGGTGTGCATATTAAAGTGCTAAGATCTGATGGAGGGGGAGAGTACTTTTCAGAAGAATTTTGTGAATATCTGAAAGAACAGGGAATTCAAAGGAAGTACTCATGCAGGTCTACCCCTCAGCAGAATGGGGTTGCAGAAAGGAAGAACAGGCATATTGCAAAAGTAGGACGGGCGATCCTAAATGAGAAAAACATGCCTGATTATTTTTGGGCTGAAGCAGTAGCAACTGCTGTTTATATTATGAACAAAACCCCCACTGCAGCTGTCCATGGCATGATGCCTGAAGAAATGTATATAGGCCAAAAACCAGATATTTCTCACTTGAAGGTATTTGCTTGCATAGCTTATGTTTATGTTCCTGATGAGAAGAGAACAAAGCTGGATCCAAAGGCAGAAAAATGCATCTTTATTGGATATGCTCTGCACCAGAAAGGGTATCGCTGCTATAACCCTTCCACCCGCAAAATGCAAGTGAGCAGAGATGTTGTTTTTGATGAAATGAGCAGCTGGTATGCACCAACTGTTATGGTAGGAGATGCAGATGTAGGAAATGGGAATGCTGCAATAAATGCAGAGCAGCAATCTCAAACCTTGAGTGGACCCAGAGAGTCCTCTACTAGTGGATCTAATGCATGGACAGGGAGATTGAGATCTAGTGAATCGTCACATGGCAGTCCTGATAGTGTTGTGCAGGTATCACATAAGGGAAAAGAAAAAGTAGACCATGCTCCAGTGTTTGATGTGTCTGCTGGTAGCTCTCATGTTGATGGAGAGTCAAGGGGCTCTGAAATGAGCCTTGATGAGGAACTTGGGATTCCTTCTGTTGTTACACCTGGTGCAAGGAAAAGCAGGCATGATTTAAAGACTCCTGCAACTGATCCAGTTGTATGGAGGTCCACTCGTATTAAGTATCCAGTTGACAGGCTGAGATATGATGGGTATACAGCACATCACTATGCTTATATGGTCAAGGTTCTAGAGGAGCCAGAGCCCACATGTTTTGAGGATGCAGCAGGGCATAAAAATTGGGAAGCAGCTATGGATGAAGAGATGGCTGCCTTGGATGCAAACCACACTTGGGATTTGATGCCTTTGCCTCATGATAAGAAGGCTATTGGCTGCAAGTGGGTTTACAAAGTAAAGCACAATGCTGATGGGTCTGTTAGCAGGTACAAGGCAAGATTGGTTGCCAAAGGTTTTGCGCAGACATATGGAATTGACTATGAGGAAACTTGCAGCCCAGTTGCAAGGATGGCAACCGTGAGAGCAGTAATTGCTATGGCTGCTGCAAAGGGATGGTCTTTGCATCAGATGGATGTGAAAAATGCCTTCTTGCATGGTGATTTGCAGGAAGAGGTTTATATGATGCAGCCAGAAGGTTATGAGGATAATTCACACCCCGATTTTGTATGCAGGTTGCGCAAAGCCTTGTATGGTTTAAAACAGGCGCCGAGGGCATGGTCAGACAAGATAGGGCAATATCTTGTCACTATTGGATTTCAGATTTCCAATTCAGATTTTTCACTTTATGTGAAAAGGATAAACAGAGGGATTGTGCTTGTAGTCATCTATGTTGATGACTTGATTATTACAGGTGATAGTGATGCAAACATTAATGAAGTGAAGCTGCTGTTGTTGAAGCAGAAATTTGAGATGAAGGATTTGGGAGAGCTGCGTTACTTCTTGGGCATTGAGGTTATTAGATCCCCGAGTGGGATATGGCTGTTGCAAAGGCAATACGGTTTGGACATGCTATCCAAATATGGGATGACAGGCTGTAAGCCTATCTCTGTTCCATTGGAGCAGAATGTGAAGCTCAATGCAGAGACAGGTGAGCTTCTTGAAGAAATTACTATGTACAGGCGCATAGTAGGTAGCTTGATTTACATGACTATAACCAGACCAGATTTGAGCTATGCTGTGGGACTGGTGAGTCAGTTTATGCAGGCACCGAGGAAGCCACATTTGGATGCGGCTAGGTGCATACTGCGGTATGTGAAGTCCACATTGCATTATGGACTGTTTTATGAAGCTGGGTGTGCATTACAGGTACATGGATACACAGATGCTGAGTGGGCTGGTAGTGTCTCAGACAGGAGATCTACTAGTGGTTTTATGTTTTCCCTTGGGAGTGGTGCCATCAGTTGGAGCAGCAAGAAGCAGCCAACAGTTGCCTTGTCGAGCACAAAGGCTGAGTACAGGGGCGCAGCAATGGCTGCATGTGAGGTAGCTTGGTTACGGAAGCTACTTGCAGATATGGGACAGTCAATTCATGCAGCAGTTGTCATTCATTGTGGCAACATTAGCAGCATCATGCTTGCTAATAACCCAGTTTATCATGCTAGAACGAAGCACATTGAGGTGCATTATCACTTTGTGAGAGAGAAGGTTCTAGCTGGTGAGATTGATCTTGTCTATGTCAGCACTGAGGAGCAGGTGGCTGATATTTTTACGAAGGCATTGGGTACCGAGAAGCTTCGCAGATTTAGGAGCTTGCTTGGTGTACGTGAGATGGATTTGAGCTTGAGGGGGAGTGTTGAGATATCAAGCTCTACCCCTGATATATCTCCTGGATGACTATCATTTATGTCACCGCCTATGTTAGTTGTACTCGTGGTGTAGTTAGACTACCACGTATGTTTTTGGTTTGGGTTCACATATGAACCACGTATTCTAGGGTTTGACATATAGGGTATTTCCCTCTTCTATTGTATTGTTGTTGTGTGCAAAAGTGAAGAAAGGTTTCAGCCTCCAACCTTGTGTCCTCTCTCTTTTGTGTGTTGTGAAGAAAGCTGCACTTGAGTCTCCTATCTCTCTCCCTCATTCTTTACAAGAGAAACTCTCCAACTTGTATAAATACCCCATAATGGAATGAAGCCCGGACTCTTTGGGGCATTGTGTTGAATTATACACTTTGGTATTCCAAGCAATTGTCTCAAGTATCCATGCTTCCTTGCACTCTACGTACAAAAGCATGTCCTAACCTTGCAACTCCTCCTCCCCTCTCCTCCAATCTTGCAATCTATCCTCTCCCTCTCCTCCTCCTCCTCCCTCCTCCTCCTCCCTCTTCCTCCCTTCTTCTCTCTCTGCTTTCCCCCATGCTCATACATCTTCTTCCTCTCCCACTCCTATGCTCCCCCTAAACCCTTAATTCCTCAACCCTTAACTGCCATGATCTATGAGGGAGATGAGTTCTCCAATACCATGTACCCTACCCTGAAACCTCTTTGAACCTTGGAACCTCCTTCTAAATCCTGAACCTCCCTCTAACCCTTAAATTCCTTGTAAACCCTTCAACCCCCAATGAAGGCGAAAGCCTTCATTACCCCAACCATGATGATGCACGTTCCTTTCACACATGCTTGCACTATGTTTGCTTACCACACTTAAGCCTACGTCTCTCACCGAAATACGACTCAAGGTCCTAAGCTACATTCATACTACAAATGACAACACCGATACATCTGTAGGTGACAAAAGCCTTGGAACCTTGCATACTGAGAATACCCTGCTCTTCCTGTGGAAGCTGTGGGAAAGATCCAACATTTGGTGCCATTGCTGAGGAGGCTAGTGTCTCAAGTAACACGTAAACATACACAAGTTTGTGTAAAAAACGAACTACTATGAACTTTCATGAACATAATACTCAAGGGCAAGGAGAATAAAAAACTTTTCCCATCCGTAGTGCAATGGAGAGGCCGCGACCCTAGGCCATCGGCCTTCCTGATCACCGATAGACCCTGCCCAGGTAAGTATGTCTCCAAGCCACCCTAGGAACCTGACCATCCCCCCGACCCAACCTCTATCTGGCTTTAATAAGCGCTTTTCCATGTGGTGCAATTTGAGCCGCTGCCCTTTTTAGCATTTTGCATTAACTTATAAAATACACTAATGAGATAGATACCTCTCCTAGACAATCTATCGACATCAACGATAAATCTACCTCCACTTGATCATCTCCACAACTCCTCCCACCATCCCACCAAGCTGATGATCTCGTCGATTTGATCTAGCTGCTCTCTGTATGTTGAACACCATTTTCCAGACTCCCATCCTATAGTCCACCTCTTTCACCGACCCCTCAGCACCCTGTCGTGTGTAGGTGCTCCTTTTGCCGTCTCTATACCACCTCCTTTGGCCTCTTATGGCCTCCAAATGGGCCCATGGATGGGCATCACGGCTAGCCATGTGTAAGCATCTTTCAACCCCATAGCTCTTCTGGCCTCTAAATGGGCTCATGGATGGGCCTCGTTCAACCCCATAGCTCTTTTGGCCTCTAAATGAGCCCATGGATGGTCCTCTTTAAACCTCATATCCCTTCTGGCCCATGGCTGGGCATCTTTCAACCCCATAGCTCCTCTGTCCTTTAAATGGGCCCATGGCTAGCCATGGATGGGCATCTTTCAGCTCCCATGTAGAAAATAAGTTTGGTATTGTCATTGTTCTAAGTCACAAACACTCCCAGATTTGACATACCCCAACACCAATAGGTCCATCCAGTGTCTCACTCTAAAACTAGGAACAAACTAGACATTCCAAGGTACTAAGTATCCTGGTCTGAACTTTGTGGTTGCTCAAAATAGTTCTCCATGAAACTGGTCCCTTTCTAGAAGCTCTCGAGCCACTACCTCCGAAACCAAGCTCTCTCAAGTTCCACTGAGGTCTAGATCTTGAGCCCTTGTAAGCCTTCCTGTTTCCTATTTAGCAACATGCCAATATCCTTCTTGGAGAATCCTCCTTGGTACCCTTGTAGAGCTCGAGACACTGAATGTATTTACAAGACATGCAAATGGTACCAAATGTCTCTGGCTTGAGCATTCCCTATCTATATGTTTGGAAGCCTTCCACCCTCCAATGGGACAAACATGGAGGCTAGACTTATGTTAGACCACATGCCTATTTCTCTCTCGTGTGATTTTGGATTTGGCCAAAAGTGCTCCTCCCGGTTCAAAGCATACCCAAACCTATTTGATTTAATGAGTGTTCAATGCAGAGTCAAAACATTTTGGGTCGAGGCTTTTTTTCAACACAGACCCTAGCTTTAGTTTCGTGGGCCAAGGTAGTAGATTCTAGAAAATATTCAAACTATGCTTAAAAAGGAAAGGAAAGACGGGGGGGGAAATCAGGGCTCAGAGGATGGATAGAGTTCAAGACACTGTAAAGTCACTAAAGGAGCTTGCTAGACAAGGGAACACCCTTTCACAAGCACTACTGTTAAAAACAAAAAAAGACCTTAGAAGACATGAGCAAATAATTTTAAATGACACTAGGGTGTATTTCAGGGAATGGTCGGTAAGCAAGTTGGACACGCCAACCAAGGAAACCTTCAAGCTCATAACAAGAAAGAGAGTTAATGAGGAAGCCCCTCTCTTAAAGAGATTTGACAACATTTTAGTTGACAACAAAGAAGAGAACATTAAGCTCATTCAGTGCCACTTTCAATCTCTATCATCCTTTACCATAGTACTAGATGAGGATGTTCAGAGGGCTAGAGAACTCTGTCAGGTTGTGAGAGAGAATACTATGTAGAGATTTGATGATGTCTTTATTCAGAGACCTTATTCCCTTCAAGAACTTAAAGACGTTGTCACTGTCATGGCCGATGGGAAGAGCTCGAGGGATGATGGATTGCCAATTGAATTTTACAAGGCATTTTTGGGAGGTGATTAGACCCTATCTTCTTCTTCTATGGCAAGGAAGTGTCAAGGAAGGAGCCTTGACTAGCCATGTTAATGGAGGTGTTATCAAACTTATCCCCAAAGAAGATCCTAAAGATGAACTAAGTAATCGGAGGCTCCTTACTATGATGAACTATAGCTATTAATTTTTTGCCAAAGCTCTAGCGCTCAAAATTCAAAAGAAGATGGCTTTGATATCTCTATGAATCAAAGGTGGGACTAGTTTATGAGCAAATATTGTAGGCAAGAGATGGTTCTTCATCATTTCATTTACCCTATATCAATTGTCTACCTATTCTGATGGCCTCCCTTTAAAATAGTGTTGGACAAATTTATCAAGATTTGCAGGTCTTTCCTCTTGGGGAGGAACACTAGAATCTCTAAGGTTAGATGGACCTTTTGCATCAAACCTAAGAACGAAGGGGAGTTAGGGGTGGTTGACATAGCCCTTGCTGCCAAGTAATTATGCGCAACTGTGTAATCAAGGCCATAATGAACCTTGATTGTGATTGGGCACAACTTCTCCTCAGGAATATGAAGCTGGTCAGACTGTTGAGATATCAAGCTCTACCCCCGATATATCTCCTGGAAGACTATCATTTATGTCACCGCCTATGATAGTTGTACTCGTGGTGTAGTTAGACTACCACGTATGTTTTTGGTTTGGGTTCACATATGAACCACGTATTCTAGGGTTTGACATATAGGGTATTTCCCTCTTCTATTGTATTGTTGTTGTGTGCAAAAGTGAAGAAAGGTTTCAGCCTCCAACCTTGTGTCCTCTCTCTTTTGTGTGTTGTGAAGAAAGCTGCACTTGAGTCTCCTATCTCTCTCCCTTATTCTTTACATGGTATCAGAGCCTTGTTCGTGGTAAGGAGCTCAAGAAAGCAAGCCAAGTTTGTGGTGTCCTGGTAAGAGGACCAGTGTTGCTTTCCTATTTCGAGTTTGGGAGCAAATCTCTGCAGGTAGCACAGCCACAAGTGCAGGAGTGCACTGTTTCAGATTGAGAGGCCCTTCGCGGTGTGGCGAGAGCACAGTATATGCTGTGGGTAAGGGCGAAGCCCTAGGTGACTTTATTTCTTTGATTTGAGGCCGTTTCGGGGCCCGTTTTGAAGGCAGAAGTTCTTCGCAGGCACTCAAAAAAAGGCCCTATTTTTCGCTGTGCGACCACTGCGCGGCTAGTCGGTGGAAAGGTGCCACAGAAATTGCATCGTATGCCTATGTGCAGAGATATTGGGAGTTGCAGGCTCATGCCTATTGCCTGTTGATGCAAAATCGTCACCAGGAAGTGACTGTGTGGTGAAATACTACTTTCATCAGTGTTGCAGATCTGCCCCTGTGAGGCTTTTTGCAGAAGTTTTGCTATTTGCCCTTGTGAGGCATTTGCTGTGTTTACAGGTTGCTGTTGCAATTCGTGATTTGTAAAATGTTTGAGAATCTGTCTACCATTGTCAGTGAGAAGCTTGACAAGAACAACTTCCAAGCATGGAAGTTCAGGATGACAAACTTCCTTATGGGAAAGGGAGTTTGGGAGTACATCAATGGTGAAACTGCAGAACCAGTTTTGGGTGCTGCTCCCACTCCTGCTGAATTGAAGGCCTTTAAAGAATGGCATGAAAAAGCCAGAAAATGCTTGTATTGGCTGTCTGTTAGCATTTCAGATTCTATGATTGTGCATATACAGGATGTAGAGATGCCTAAGGAGGCATGGGATACATTGGTGAAGCTGTATAGCACAAATACCAAAGCACGAAAGATGCAGCTAAAGCAGGAGTTGCACAATGTGCAAAGGAAAAATCTGAATATAAATGAGTATTCCTTGAAGGTGAAAGGCCTTGCATATTCTCTTGCCTCCATTGGAGCACCTGTTGATGATGAAGACTTAGTGTCCGTGACCTTGAATGGTCTTGGGAAGGATTATGCACAGTTTCGGACATCCATTGGAGTCCGTGAAACATTTCTTGATTTTCAGGAACTTATTGCTCTCTTGCTGAGTGAAGAGCAAAGGAATGGTGGTTCAGCCACCTCAACTTCTCAAGAGACTGCTTTTTACTCGAATACAGGTAGAGGCAGGGGTAGAGGAACAGGCCGTTTTGGTGGCCGTGCAGGAAATCAGAACCAGCAGCAACAACAGGAAAACCAGTCCTATGGAGGAGGACGTGGTAGTTCTAGAGGCAGGGGGAGCCAAAGAGGCCGTGGTTCATGGCAAAGGAACCAGCAAGTAAATAGCAGCACAGAATGCTATTATTATGGAAAGCCTGGACACAAGGAGAATACATGCTATAAAAAGCAGAATGACATCAAAAGTGGGAAGTTGCAGCAAAGCAACTATGCATCATCAAGTGGGCATGGTGACGACAGAAATGAGCACCTTTTTGTGATGCAGCATATGGTTAACTCCATGTCAGGAGATGCTGCAGCTTGCAATGATGTTTGGTATGTTGATTCAGGTGCCTCTAACCACATGACCAGTCATGGTGAGTGGTTTCATGATGTTAGAAATTTGGATAAGCCAGGTTATGTTGAAACAGGTGATGATACTGCGCACCCAATTACGCAGGTTGGTAAAGTGCCATTGGCTATGCAGGATGGCAAAACGAAGTACTTGGCAGATGTACTTCATGTTCCAAAAATCACTAAGAACCTAGTTTCAGTTGGCCAGATGGTTGAGCAAGGTCTGCAGGTTAGATTTAATCCTGATGGATGCTTTGTTGAGGACTTGAAAAATAAGTGCCGCTTGATTGCAAAAGGCAACAAAAATGGCAGAATGTTCACCTTGGATGTTGATATGCCTGAGGTGAAAGCTGCTATGTTTGCGCATGGGAGAGGTGTCATTGCAGATATTGAGATATGGCACAAGCGCATTGGGCACGTGAATATACAAAGGCTGAGATCTATGCAAACGAAAAACATTGTTGCAGGTTTGCCTAAATTCAGAGTTGAGGGAATGCAAAAGGTATGTGAAGCATGCCAAATGGGTAAGCAGGCTAGACATACATTTCCCAAAAATGCTAAGGTGAGCAGAAGACCTTTGGAAGTGATCCATTCAGATGTTTGGACAACCAAAGCTGCTTCTATTGGTGGATGCCATTATTATGTGATGTTTATTGATGACTACACTAGGAAGGTGTGGATTTATTTTATGAAGCACAAAAGTGAAGTGTTCAGCCATTTCAAGGCTTTTAAGGCCATGGTTGAAAAAGAGAAAGGTGTGCATATTAAAGTGCTAAGATCTGATGGAGGGGGAGAGTACTTTTCAGAAGAATTTTGTGAATATCTGAAAGAACAGGGAATTCAAAGGAAGTACTCATGCAGGTCTACCCCTCAGCAGAATGGGGTTGCAGAAAGGAAGAACAGGCATATTGCAGAAGTAGGACGGGCGATCCTAAATGAGAAAAACATGCCTGATTATTTTTGGGCTGAAGCAGTAGCAACTACTGTTTATATTATGAACAGAACCCCCACTGCAGCTGTCCATGGCATGACGCCTGAAGAAATGTATACAGGCCAAAAACCAGATATTTCTCACTTGAAGGTATTTGGTTGCATAGCTTATGTTCATGTTCCTGATGAGAAGAGAACAAAGCTGGATCCAAAGGCAGAAAAATGCATCTTTATTGGATATGCTCTGCACCAGAAAGGGTATCGCTGTTATAACCCTTCCACCCGCAAAATGCAAGTGAGCAGAGATGTTGTTTCTGATGAAATGAGCAGTTGGTATGCACCAACTGTTATGGTAGGAGATGCAGATGCAGGAAATGGGAATGCTGCAATAAATGCAGAGCAGCAATCTCAAGCCTTGAGTGGACCCAGAGAGTCCTCTACTAGTGGATCTAATGCATGGACAGGGAGATTGAGATCTAGTGAATCGTCACATGGCAGTCCTGATAGTGCTTGTGCAGGTATCACATAAGGGAAAAGAAAAAGTGGACCATGCTCCAGTGTTTGATGTGTCTGCTGGTAGCTCTCATGTTGATGGAGAGTCAAGCGGCTCTGAAATGAGCCTTGATGAGGAACTTGGGATTCCTTCTGTTGTTACACCTGGTGCAAGGAAAAGCAGGCATGATTTGAAGACTCCTGCAACCGATCCAGTTGTACGGAGGTCCACTCGTATTAAGTATCCAGTTGACAAGGTGAGATATGATGGGTATACAGCACATCACTATGCTTATATGGTCAAGGTTCTAGAGGAGCCAGAGCCCACATGTTTTGAGGATGCAGCAGGGCATAAAAATTGGGAAGCAGCTATGGATGAAGAGATGGCTGCCTTGGATGCAAACCACACTTGGGATTTGATGCCTTTGCCTCATGATAAGAAGGCTATTGGCTGCAAGTGGGTTTACAAAGTAAAGCACAATGCTGATGGGTCTGTTAGCAGGTACAAGGCAAGATTGGTTGCCAAAGGTTTTGCGCAGACATATGGAATTGACTATGAGGAAACTTTCAGCCCAGTTGCAAGGATGGCAACCGTGAGAGCAGTAATTGCTATGGCTGCTGCAAAGGGATGGTCTTTGCATCAGATGGATGTGAAAAATGCCTTCTTGCATGGTGATTTGCAGGAAGAGGTTTATATGATGCAGCTAGAAGGTTATGAGGATAATTCACACCCCGATTTTGTATGCAGGTTGCGCAAAGCCTTGTATGGCTTAAAACAGGCGCCGAGGGCATGGTCAGACAAGATAGGGCAATATCTTGTCACTATTGGATTTCAGATTTCCAATTCAGATTTTTCACTTTATGTGAAAAGGACAAACAGAGGGATTGTGCTTGTAGTCATCTATGTTGATGACTTGATTATTACAGGTGATAGTGATGCAGACATTAATGAAGTGAAGCTGCTGTTGAAGCAGAAATTTGAGATGAAGGATTTGGGAGAGCTGCGTTACTTCTTGGGCATTGAGGTTATTAGATCCCCGAGTGGGATATGGCTGTTGCAAAGGCAATACGGTTTGGACATGCTGTCCAAATATGGGATGACAGGCTGTAAGCCTATCTCTGTTCCATTGGAGCAGAATGTGAAGCTCAATGCAGAGACAGGTGAGCTTCTTGAAGATATTACTATGTACAGGTGCATAGTAGGTAGCTTGATTTACATGACTATAACCAGACCAGATTTGAGCTATGCTGTGGGCCTGGTGAGTCAGTTTATGCAGGCACCGAGGAAGCCACATTTGGATGCGGCTAGGCGCATACTGCGGTATGTGAAGTCCACATTGCATTATGGACTGTTTTATGAAGCTGGGTGTGCATTACAGGTACATGGATACACAGATGCTGACTGGGCTGGTAGTGTCTCAGACAGGAGATCTACTAGTGGTTTTATGTTTTCCCTTGGGAGTGGTGCCATCAGTTGGAGCAGCAAGAAGCAGCCAACAGTTGCCTTGTCGAGCACAGAGGCTGAGTATAGGGGTGCAGCAATGGCTGCATGTGAGGTAGCTTGGTTACGGAAGCTACTTGCAGATATGGGACAGTCAATTCATGCAGCAGTTGTCATTCATTGTGACAACATTAGCAGCATCATGCTTGCTAATAACCCAGTTTATCATGCTAGAACGAAGCACATTGAGGTGCATTATCACTTTGTGAGAGAGAAGGTTCTAGCTGGTGAGATTGATCTTGTCTATGTCAGCACTGAGGAGCAGGTGGCTGATATTTTTATGAAGGCATTGGGTACCGAGAAGCTTCGCAGATTTAGGAGCTTGCTTGGTGTACGTGAGATGGATTTGAGCTTGAGGGGGAGTGTTGAGATATCAAGCTCTACCCCCGATATATCTCCTGTGGATGACTATCATTTATGTCACCGCCTATGATAGTTGTACTCGTGGTGTAGTTAGACTACCACGTATGTTTTTGGTTTGGGTTCACATATGAACCACGTATTCTAGGGTTTGACATATAGGGTATTTCCCTCTTCTATTGTATTGTTGTTGTGTGCAAAAGTGAAGAAAGGTTTCAGCCTCCAACCTTGTGTCCTCTCTCTTTTGTGTGTTGTGAAGAAAGCTGCACTTGAGTCTCCTATCTCTCTCCCTTATTCTTTACACAGACCTCTTAGAGCATGTAAGTGGAAGGATTTCCCACCCTTGCTACCCTGTGCAATCTTGAGCCTTGCTAAACTAAGGGGAACCCCCTTTTGGTAGTCCATCTGGAAGGCCTTTGAAGAAATAAAGTCCCATATTCTTTTCTATAGAAAGGGAGATTTCATGGCAATTGATTCTATTTGGGCATCTAAGATTTTCAAAGTGATCACCTGAATGATGAGGATTTTCTTTTTGGCCAGCACCATGTTCAAGAAAGGGCTCCAAAGCCTAGGGACAATTATGGAATAGAGAGTAGTTTAGATGGAAAACTTGGCTAGAAATTAGAAGAGAGATTACTTTAAACAACCAAAGTCAGTAGCACGAAGCAGCAGGCTAGGTTTGTGGCGAGGTGACACTCAGTGGAAGGGAGGAAGTTTTTTGATATATTGCAGGGAATTCAGCGGGGTGGGAAGTTCTCCTTTTTTCCCACTCCTTCTTCTAACATTGACTTTTCAAAACCCTTAATGTAAGGTGGAACTTCCAGGATAGAAGGGATGAATGGAAGGAATAAAAGATGCCTGAGAAGATGTTTCGTTTGACTTGGATCACATGAACAAAGAAGTGTGGACTAATTCAAGAGGATTTAACATAGGGGGATAGGATGGAAGATGCATGAGATGTTTGGGATCAACTAAAGACATTTTCCACCAAGTTCATTGCATGTACTCATGCAAGAAAATTCTAGAAGGTTATTTAGTTATGGCAATAGGGGAACCAATAAATTGGAAAGCTATTCTGCTAGGAGATGCCTTTAGGACTAAACAAGAGAAATGGATTCAAATTAGAGTACATGCATGATGGTTCATTTGGATTGCTAGAAATAACTACGAATTCAAAGATGTTGTTATGAAGACTGATGCTATCTTCATGTCTTGGTGGGACAGGGAAAAAGATTTCTTGGTGGACTGATTGATGCTTACAATAAGGAGCTCACCATGCTTAGTGAGTGAACACATTAGCAGGTGCAATTTGGATGCCACCCAAGCCAGGCCACCCAAGTATTACAATAGAGGTGTTTCTTCTTTTGCTAAACAATAGCTCCAAAAATTTGTGCAGATCAATTGACCACTCAATTGGCTCTTCAAGCATTGTGACAATCCACTGTGACTGAAATTTACAAGCTATTAGCTCAACTATTTTTTATGGGTTCAGGCAAAAAGGTCAACTAGTATTGAGTTACAATCCTTGTACTTGATTACTCTCCAATTAGATAAAGCATCAATAAGTGTAAAAGCTAGCAATGGAACCCATATGGGAGCAGATTCTAGAAGACTACCCCCAATACCTCGCCATGTGTATCGACAATTCAATGGATCAATTGGATTCAATCCCACAAGAACCTGACATGCAAAATAATCCACTTGCTTACATGCCTATGTTCTCAAGGAGGGTTAACCCTAAATAATTCATTGCTTTATTCAGAAAAATGGTTAGGAGGCACCTCAAGGCACGATGAAGATTATTTAAACATGTTCCCTCAAGCTCTCATCAAAGAACCATATGATTGGTACCTCAAATTGAATGTGGAGATACAAAGTTAATGGACCATGCTACGACAACATTGTATGCTGTAATTTATAGTCATTATGATGGAGCAATGTTGGACCTCCATCAGAATGCATCAACAACAAATTTGGGCAACCATGAAAAATCAGATAACCGAATTTAGCAAGTGACATTGCCGAGGGTAGTTCAAAAGAATCAGGACATTGTGAAAATTTATTTTTTCAAGCCAAAAAATAGTATCATCGAGAGGAAATTGTCACTAACAAAGCACCAGATATTCCAAAGTTTTATCAAGGGCTTGGATGAAGAAATTAAAGCGGAATTGGAACACTATAATTGCACAACTATAACATCGGTATATGATGCCACTATGATGATTGAAGAATCAATTGAGAAGGATGGAAAATGATTGAAGCATCAAGAAAGGTAATGTGAATGTGCAATATACTGATGACTCAGAACCAACACTCACAAAAGTAGATTGCCCAAGGGGGGAAGAAATCCAAAACATTGCAACAAAAGGTTGTGACGCATGCCTCTCACATGATGCAAGCCCAACGTGTGGCATTCAAGAACATCTTGATCACCAGGTCTCGTCAAGTGCAACACTAAATATTGTTTCCAACCATGGAACACGATTACATATTGGCCATGCATCGGAGGATTCCCCAAAGATGACTACAAAGGTACAATAGTAGGATCCACTCTCTTATCAAAAACCTTGAAGACCTATTCTTGACACATCCAAGAGGGGAGTATAAGAGGGAATAGGCCCACCACAATATCTACAACAACTCAAGACTGTTTTCCAAGAGCATGTTCAACTAATGCACAAATTCAAAAATACTTGGGCAACAATAGTTTGACAACAATTACAACAAGAGTAGGATCAAAAGAACAAAATTACTTCATGCCATGCAAAGCAAAACAATGAGTGACATGACTTAAAAGAGGAGCTGAATAAACTCAAACAAGTGCTAGCAATGAACACTGACTTGTATCACATATCTACACAGTTTGACAGAATTCAAATGGGTGAGTCAACAATATGAAGACAACACAAAGACTCTCTAGTCAGGATTTGTTCATCAATAAAGATGGAAGAAGACTCCAAAGCCAATCACTCAATTAAATGGCTACCCAAAAAAATGTGAACATGGAACCATCAACAAAAAAGGCACTGGTTCTTCAACAACAATGAGTAATCCTACGATCATATGCAATCAAAACAACCAAGGAAAAAATCAATTTGGATACAAAAGAAACATGTGCACCACTTTGTACCCAATAGACATGGATTCCCAAAATATGAATCAAGAAAGTGGGGAATTCTCCTATGCCAAACAACACTTGAAACTATTGATAGACCATGCAATGTGCTAAAAGAGGTATGGGTACCTTGATGACAATGTGCAGAGCCTACAAAGAGTGAGTCTTTATCCACAAAAATGGGACACACGCCAAGCATAGAGGCATCATTTACAAATGTTCATCAACATGAAGATCTTCTGCCCATCCCAACCACAAATGGAATGCTTTCAACACATGAAAAGATTCAAAGCCAAGAGATTGAAAGTAGAGCAGATATAGACCTACATGCATCACCAAAAATAGACAAATTAGCAAAGGCATGCATCATTAAAGGATGGAACACTGTCAACTCCCTATACTAGTCCAGCTTTCCAACATGCCTATAACCTCGAGTACAAGACTAGAAATGCTTCAACAAAATCCAAAAACCACCATGACAAAATTTTCTCCAAGAAACATGTTCCCAATGATGATTTTGGTCTTTGAAAGACAAATAAAGGAGTGGCATTCTAGTCCGAACTTTCTGGTTGCTCAAAATAGCTCTCCATGAAATTGGCCCCTTTCTAGAAGCTCTCGAGCCACCCTGAGCTACCTCTGAAACCAAGCTCTCTCAAGTTCCATTGAGGTCTAGATCTTGAGCCCTTGTAAGCCTTCCTGTTTCCTATTTAGCAGCATGCCAATATCCTTCTTAGAGAATCCTCCTTAATACCTACATTTGTTAGTATGTCAATATTGGTAGAGCTCGAGACACTAATGTATTTACAAGACATGCAGATGGTATCAAATGTCTCTGGCTTGAGAATTCCCTATCTATATGTTTGGAAGTCTTCCACCCTCTAATTGTACAAACATTGCAACCATAGCATGCATTCCGAATAAGAAAGAGAAAACATACCTTGGTGCATTGTTTCTCTTTCTTTTGGAGCAAGTCACAATACCTTACCAACTCGCCTATTAGAATAGCCTCCTTTTGGATGTCTGATTAGTCAATGTGTTCCACTGTTGCATATTCCATCACATCTATCTGTCTTTTGAGCATTATCTAAGCAACATGTGTCATCCATCACTTTAAAAAAGACTCCAGATCCACAAAGAGAAAACATACCTTGGTAGAGAGACAATATGCCTAAGCCCTGCCTAAGCTTTGTATGTAGATTAGAGTTTGAGGACCCATGCTCCTCCTTAATGTCAATGAGATCAAGTGCAAGTAAATCAAACTCAAAAATGTGTTTTGATTTTGTGATGATTTCCCTGCCTTAATGGGAATAGTTGTCACGAGTGGTTTTTTCAATTGAGCTCAAAGTGAATGTTGGAATCTATAAATTTACTTAATAGCAATGAATTTATGCTCTCTTGTGTTGCATGATAGGCATGGCATCTTAATAAAAGACTAGTTATTTTGTAGGGGAAACTAGGATGGACTTGTTAGTAATATAGTCGAGATAATGTAATTTGAGATCATCAAGAGGTTACTTGATATTTTACGTAGCAACTCAAGATCCTGAATATTTGAGATGATGAAAGGTATGTCACATTTTCTATCCCAAAAGATAGGTATGTCCCATAATTGTAATATATATGCTTTTGCATCCCCATTGCTTTGAGCTTGAAGGACTCCACTTCCAAAACCCTAATGTTTTTGAGTAAAAGTTGGGTCTCTATGTTTGCATGATATACATTTGCAATTGCAAAGTAGAATATGTGGAGTTTGTTGGGCAAACCATGTTCCTTCAAGTTTGTGTAGCTAGATCTCCAATTATTTGAATCTTTTTTCTTGTGTTTCCCATCCTCCCCTTAGCAAATCTTGCCTCCCTCTTCATGTTTTGGACTTGGCATGCAATGGTGGGCATGCAGTACAAGTTATTTTCCTTTTAAAATCTTGAAATCATTATGAATCAAGCTCAAAGTTAAGCGTTTGAGCTCCCTTTTATTGGTTTCTTATAGGTGAAATGTCCTTGCATGCATTTGATTTGCATGTATGTGCATATGTGGTGGTTTTACATGGTCATGGATCACACAAATGTATTTGGATTAATTGATTCAATGTAGATGAACTCAAGCTTATCCACAATAGTTTGAGTACTTTGGTTTAAGGAAAACTCTCTACTTTTCTCTGATTAGATGGAGGGTTTTGTCATGATATTCTTGTATGATGAGGACAACTTAAGGAGAGATAAAGTCCAGTGGAAATTGGGGTTATCGGCTTATTCATAGGTTGTTTTGCCTCCTTTCAATAGTACAAATCCATTTGTAGGCAATTAGGAGAGGTTATGTGAGTTGTGTTGGAGAGGCTTTTGTATTCAATATCTTGTCCAAAATCCTACATGCATGGATCTTGATACCTTGTAAGCCCTCTTGGACAAACATGCATTGTAGATGTGAGGTAGCCATGAGAGGACACTCAAGGAAAGTGCCAAATACAATGAAGCTCTAGCAGTAGTCTAAGAATCTTAGTATGGCAAAGTACCACCACAATACATGACTCCTTGATTTTGGTCAACTTTTCCCATGTCCATTACCACAATCGATTTGGTACTTGTCCCTTCTATGCAAAACTTGCAAAACTTTCAAAGTGGAAAATTTTGCTTTAGGGGCACTTCCTAAAAGTAATGATAGAAAAGAGGGATGAATGAAGTATGGCATTGGAGATGGCTGTGGTGATGTTGATGGTGGCCTCAAGAGAGTAGATCACCTTCGCTACACACCCTCCGCCTATATTCAATCTCTCAGATCAGAGTGCAAAAGGCAATGTTAAGCAAACACTTTTGAAGATGGTGGTGAGCACAAAACAGAGTCCATCAACATCACATGCTATCTCCCAGAACTTAATACCCTGCCTTCTTCCTCCTCAATACCCCTAGGAGCCTGTAAATGAGAGACATGTATCAATGTATGTAAAATGAATACAACTTTACAACATTGACATTTCTTAAGTACTTTTAAATACCTGCATGGGAATTCTAGTAGCCCAGCTATACTCCTCCTCTCAGTAATCATCTCCTTGTCATAGAAGTGCCTCCAAGTTGCATGCCATGTCGACTATAATAGGCTGTCTTAGTAGGAGTAGGGTATCTCTCTACGATATCAAGTTGCAAGATGACATGATTTGCAGAGGGGTTAGAACAAAGGAACAACCTCCTACTAAACCACATAAACACAATATAATTTGAGATTAATACTTACAAATTAGGCCTCCCATGATGCAATACTTCCTGCTTGGAAATGCAAGGATCCCTATTGCACCATCTGGATCCATTGTGCCTCTCTGTGCTAATGCAGACTAGGGTTCTCTTTCGCTAGCTTCAGGGCTTGCTTTGTTAGATATGCTCAATGCCCCACCCTCTTGGTTACCACCAGTGGTCCAAGGTGCTCAATTTGTAAGGCCCCCATATGAGGAGAAGCCATGTGTGAGCCTAGGACACTAGATGTGGATCCTGACTTGCATGTCAGATGAGGTCTATCAATGAGACCATTGATGGTAGAAAGGTGATTGTGTGGGAGCCCCTTATTCTTGTTGGGGCTTGGGGGCCAGTTGGCCCCCAGTTGGGGGGATCCCAGGGGGGCCAACAGCCCCCTTGGTGGGGGTTCGGGGGCAAGAGCCCCTGAGGCGATAGTATAGGGAATATTCCTTGAATATTCCATGGACGACTAGTCGGTTCCACCGATTAGGTCAACTAGTCGGCTTCACCGACTAGGTTGACTGGTCGGTTCCATCGACTATGTTGATCCGACTACCGACCTCATAGATATAAAGAGGCAATCTCCCCAATCCATTGTACCAGATCAAATCTTCTAGCTAATAGCTCTTCACCTAGCATCTGTCTAGATCGCTATCTAAGCTCCACTATGGGAGCGCACGGGTGCCATATGTCTGTGCATACCCCTTGACAACTAATCTTGCCTTGTATCTGTTCACAGAACCATCTGCATTGTGCTTCACCTTATAAACCCACTTACAGCCAATTGCATTCTTGTCTTTAGGCAAAGGCACCAATTCCCATGTAGCATTTGCTTCCAAGGCATCCATTTCTTCATCCATGGCTTTCTCCCATTTTTCTTTGCCCATGGCTTGCTCAAAAGAAGTGGGTTCTGGTTCCTGTATCACTTTGACCATATAGGCATAGTGAGTGGCTGTAAATCCATCATATTTCAGCCTATCCACAAAATATGTAGCTCTGGTAGACCTACACAAAATACAGTCACTTCTAGGTGCTCTCAAAACATCCTTGGTCTTGCTTACTCCAGGTGTAACAACAGAAGGAATACCCAACTCATCACCAATGCTCTGTTCTGAGCCACTGGATTCACCATCCACATAAGAGTGACCTGCATTCACATCAAACATGGGCTGATCTACCTTCTCTTTTCCTTTTCGTGATACCTACATACCACTATCTGCATTGCTTTGAGGAGATTCTCTTGATCTCAATCTGCCTGTCCATGGTGAAGTATGTGAACCACTGCTAGAGGACACTGCAGGTCCACTAATATTTTGTGATTGCTACTGTGAATTCTGTGCAGCATTACCATTTTGTGCATCTACATCATCAATCACATTTACTGGTTTATACCAACTGCTCATCTCATCAAAAACAACATCTCTGCTCACTGTAAAGTTACGAGTAGAAGGGTTATAGCATCTATACCCTTTCTGCTGTAGAGAATAACCAATAAAGATGCACTTCTTAGCTTTTGGATCCAACTTGGACCTCAACTCATCTGACACATGAACATAGGCAATGCAACCAAAAATTTTCAAATGAGAAATATCTAGTTTCCTACCAGTATACATCTCCTTTGGCGTCATGCCATGTATTGCTGCAGTGGGAGTCCTGTTCATTATGTAAAATGCTGTAGCAACTGCTTCAGCCCAATAATAATTTGGTAGGTCTTTTTCATTTAGCATGGCCCGAGATACCTCTCCAATGCTTGTTTTTCCTTTCTGCAAGTCCATTTTGCTGTGGGGTATGATTGCATGAATATTGCTGCTTTATGCCATGCTCCTGCAGGAACCTTGCAAACTCATTTGAGAGGTACTCTCCCCCTCCGTCTGACCTTAGGCATTTTATTTGCAGGCCTGTTTCTTTTTCAACCATAGCTTTAAAAGCTTTGAAATGCCCAAACACTTCACTTTTCTTTTTCATAAAATGCACCCAAACTTTTCTGCTATAGTCATCAATAAAAGTGACAAAATAATGACAACCTCCAATAGATGCAGCTTTAGTAGTCCACACATCTGAGTGGATTAATTCCAATGTCTTCTTACTCTCTTGAACATGTCTAGGAAATGGTTTCCTTGCTTGTTTTCCAAATTGACAGGCTTCACATACCTTATGCATTTCTGCAACCTTGAATTTAGGCAATCCTGCAACAATGTTTTGGGCCTGCATTGATTTAAGTTGCTGTACATTAACATGATCAATGAGTTTATGCCAGATATCAATATCTGCAACTACACCGGTCCCATGTGCAAACATTGCTGCACTCAATTCAGGCATGTCCGCATCCAATGTAAACATCCTACCCTTCTTCTTTCCTTTTGTTATCAAGTGACCGTTATTTTTCGTATCCTCAACAAAGCATCCATGAGGATTAAATCTGACCTGCAAGCCCCGCTCAACCATTTGACCAACCGAGACTAGGTTCTTGGTGATATTAATGACATGAAATACATCAGACAGGTATTTCTTTTCCCCATCCGGGATAGACAAAGGAATTTTACCAATCTGCACAATAGGATGTGCAGTATCATCACGAGTCTCCAAAAATCTTGGTCTTTCCATTTTCCTTGCATCCTGCATCCATTCTGCATGACCTGTCATATGGTTTGATGCACCTGAGTCAACATACCACACATCATTTCTTTCTTTTGCACTTGTCACAGAATTGGTCATGTGCTGCACCATAAATAGATGCTCATTTCTGTCATCACCTTGTCTACTAGAAGATGCATAATTGCCTTGCTGCAATTTTCCATTCATAATGTCATTCTACTTTTTGTAGCGGTCTTTAGCCATATGACCCATTTTACCACAATAGTAGCATTCAACATTGCTGTTTGCATTTTGGCCTCTCTACCATCCACCATGACCTCTTTGGCTCCCCCTTCCTCTAGAGTTACCATGTCCTCCTCCATAGGACTGGTTTTCTTGAGTTTGCTGCATATTCTGATTTCTACCACGGCCTCTAGATCAGCCTCCTCTACCTCTTCTAGCATTTGAGTAGAAGACAGTTTCTTTTGAAGTTCCTCCTGAAGGAGATGCACCACCATTTCTCCGCTCTTCAGAAATTAGAAGAGCAAACAACTCCTCAAAATCAGGAAATTTTTCACGGACGGCAATGGATGTCTAGAACTGTGCATAATCCTTTCCTAGACCATTCAAGGTCACAGAAACTAGATCATCTGACCCAATGGAAGCAAGTGCATCTGCAATTTTCTTCACCTTCATGTGGTAGTCATTGATGCTCATATTTTCTCTCTGCACATTGTGCAACTCCTGCTTGAGGTGCATTTTCCTGGCTTGCGTATTTGTGCTGTACATTTTTGCCAAAGTATCCCATGCCTCCTTTAGCATACTTACATCCTAAATATACACAATCATAGAATCCGAATTACTGATAGAGAGCCAGTACATAACTTTTTTGGCTCTCTCAGGCCATCCTTTAAATGCCTACATTTTCTGTTGATTGGGAACATTAGGAAGAACTGTTTCTTCTTCATTTCTTGTAATGAACTCCCAATAGCCTTTTCCCATAAGGAAATTCGTCATCCTAAACTTTCATGCTCTGCACATTATGTAACTCCTGCTTGAGCTGCATTTTCGTGGCTTGCGTATTTGTGCTATACATTTTGGTCAAAGTATCCCACACCTCCTTCGGCGTGCTTGCATCTTGAATATGCATAATCATAGAATTTGAAATACTAATAGACAGCCAGTACATAACTTTTCTGGCTCCCTCATGCCATCCTTTAAATGCCTGTAACTCCTGTTGATTAGGAACATTAGGAATAACTGGTTCTTGTTCAGCTCCAGTAATGAACTCCCAATAGCCTTTTCCCTTAAGGAAATTCGTCATTCTAAACTTCCATACTAGGAAGTTGTTCTTGTCAAGCTTTTTAGTGATAATCCGTGAAAGAGCATCAGATGCCATTACAGAACACTGCAAAAATATTCTGTCACTACAAAAAACACAACTAGGATAGGGTGCTGATGGGAGAGGTGTGCTTCCCTATTTATGAAGACTAAGCTTTGGGTTATGACTTAGTGTTTCCTGGTGTTTTAACTCCTTGTGTTAACTTCTCATGTTTTAACTTCTATTGCCTTTAAAGAAGACGCTCTCCCCTCTTAGAGAAATGGACTCAAGATTGCCAGGGATCGAGGTGCGAGAGGGGGGCACACTCACCCTTTGTATGCATTTGTGGCTCACAAACATCATGGGGGTTTCTTCTCCCTCCCTATTCTTCTTATTGCTCTGCCTATGTAGATGAGTCCATGGCCGAGGGAGTACTACACAAAGTAGATGCCAACAGCTCCCACCCTTAACACTGAGGTGTTAGACTAAATCTCTCAATGACATGTAGATGGAAATCCTGCCATAGATGCCCCTAACCCAAGTAAGATTCTAGCCCTTGATGCAAGTAAAATCAGCACCAAAAGAATTGGGTCCACAAGATATTGTAGTGACAACGGTGGCGATGAAGCCGTACCTATTGAACAAAACAGCATGCCTGGAGATAGAAGAAATTCTAAAAAGACACAAGGCAACAAAGATGTACCCTCCACCAACACGCAAGGAAAGAATGGTCCAAAGGGAAAGGCTAATCAAGGAGCAAAAGGAAACGAAGGAGTTACGACTGAAAGGACACGAGCTAGTTCAGGTGAGGGTGACCAGGTACGAGCATCATGGCTTTCCTGGATGACAAGCTTCTCCCTGGTGTCCGACCTTGAAATGATGTATGAAGTTCAAATGATGATAATATAAATCTCTTTTTGCACTCCACCCCACCATCCCCTATCACCCCCTTCCTCACCCCTCATCCATATCTCCCCTCTTGCATCCTCACCTCCCCCTACCTCTCTCTTTAATTCTCTCTCTATCCTCTCTCTCTAAAACCCCTCTCACCGCACGCTCTCACCCCCCTAACCCACTAGCCAATATGCTTCCCTCCCCTCCGTTGCTATTGTTGCATCATTGACTTCTTTCAACAGAGGCACCAATTGCCCTTCAATGGCACTGCGGGCATTTCGTATCATTGATCATCATTCGACACCATGGGTAGGCCGCCCTCAGGTGTCGTAGGCTAAGCAGTAGAAAGAAACAAGAGTATCTTTGTGAGGATTGTATGAAGTGCTTTACAACTACAAGAAACAAAAGTACATAGTTTGGAAGATACAAAGTGTGTCCCTTGCACCCTCACTCCACTACCAATTGCCAAGCACTCCATTGATTTTCTAGCCTTTTTTCTATGCTTGTAACCTTTATTTTGTCCAATTGCATAGTTAATGCATTGAGTTGTTGTTTGAGGGATAGAGTTTCTTGCAACAAATATGCCTTATCATTACATAATCTTGTAATGACCTCCTCTATCCTTTTGTTAGCATTAGACATTTATATATCTCAACTTGACAATTTGTGATGTGTGGTATCAAGGGTACCAAACACGCTATTTGTTCCCATGTTAGCCTTTCGTGCATGTTTTGCAAAGCATCTCTATGTTATTTGTCCTTGTCTTAGCTTTCCACACATATTATACACAATATCCTTAAGTTTTTCATATTCTTCTTGCATCATTGAAGCTGCAAAATGGGTTTGTGTATCATTGAGACTAATGCAATTGCAATACCCAGGTGGTCCATGTTAACCATCTCCTATGTGTTAATCTTGACACATTCTCAAATATGAAACATGGACTTGCTAGAGGATCTACTAGGTAGAGTCTACTGACATTCTATAGGTCTGCATGCCTTTCTCATCGCTTATAGTTGGTTTGATATTTGTTTGTTGACATTCTTGTTTCATTACACTAATGAGTTATAGCATACTCAGGTTTAACTTCAATGTGTAGGAATCTTCATCAATTCTCTTTAGTAAGATCCTCAAGTCACAATATGGTGAGAAGAAAAAGAAAGAGTGGAAGGTAACAAAGATTTGAGATTAGAATATAATAATATGGTTGGAAGAAGAAGGATGTAGTGGATGAAGTGATATGGGTACATAATAATGGTCAAGGGAAAGGTTTAGAAGGCTCTAAGACACTTTTGACAAATTTCCAAATGTTCAATGGAGTGGTATTTGGCTAGAGAGTTTTGGAGAAGGGGGATCATCTTGGTGAGTATTTTTCTAGACATGTGGCCCTTCCAAGTGGGAAAGGAAGGCACAATTTTTGGAGGATATTTGGGACCATCAAAGCCTACGGGGTGCACTTCTTAGGGGGTTATGGGAGTGTCTCTAGGCAATTCTTATGACAAACGCTTTGAGTCCAAATCCCGCCTAATACCTTTAAATAACATTGAATATCTACTGATAAAGCATACAAACATCTCTTTAAAGCTAAACTTTGCGACTTTTTTTGGGGGTCCATGTCATGATCAGATGTGCAAGACCTTAAACAATGTTGCATCAGTTTTTTGGGGACCAATATCTCAATTGTATTAATGAAAACGATTACATCCTTGGAAGCTATACTTTCAATGAGCAATTGCTTAAAGGAACAAAGTGCGCCTTCAAGTTAGCCACAAAATACCAAAGAAAAACTTGAAGATGCAAAGAAAGCTAAAGAAAACCTACAAAAAATAAAAAATAAAGCCTACTATTACATAAAGATGCAATGATTAGTGAGGGGCTCTCTCCCTATCTGTCCCTCCACTCTCTTCATTGCTCCACTCCAATTGCAAATATTGCGATCATTCCCCCATCTCTTGCAATCCTCCTCTTCCACATTCTCTCCCTCCAATCCAAACTCAGACCCTATTTCTTGTTGGGAATATCCTTCTATAACCACTTCCTCCCATAGAATACGACTCGAGGACCTTTGCTACATAAAAACATAGCCAGTACTCTGAGTTAATGCAACAATTGAATGTGACACAAACGTTGGAATATCTATTTGAAAGAGAATAAAGTGACAACATTTTGGTGACATTAGCAAGGTGGTTCATGCATGAAGTGAGAGCAAATCATGCATAGGCATGCATGAGGAAGAAGATCTAAAGATGTTCAAGGAATTATTTCTCCAAGGCTAGGAGTGATTAGCTTAGATAAGGCCTTTGTGTACAGTCATTTTGTCAACAAAACAAAAGAAGGAGCTAGATTTGCACGTTGCCAAAAAATAAAAAACTAGAGCTAGCACAATAGCTAGAGTTTTACTTTTCAAAGGCAGTCAAAACCTATGCTAGAGTGTTTCTCTAACGACTCCAAAAATGAAGGGACAAGTACCATATCGATGGTGGTAATGGACATGGGAAAAGCTAACCAAAACGAAGGAGTCATGTATTGTAGTGGTACTTTGCAATACTAAGACTTCATGTATAGATCAAAAGTTATTAAGTTTCCAACTTAACACTGGATAGACGTATTGGTGCTCAGTTCTCTTAAGGACCATAATGTTGGACTATACAAGTGGTTTAGAATGGATCTGATTGTTCATGTATGACATGGAGCAAGAGCTAGAGATACTTGTAAGTTTTTGGACAAGATTATGAAGACGTACTGTACTTGTTTTCGACATGGGAGTTGGAAGATGTCCATCGACATGGCTAGATATGATTTAAAGGCTATGGCGCCCATCAGGTGGAGGCAGATATGGATAGACTAGGACCTTAAATTTACATCAATGAGATATGACCATCAAAAAAGACAAAGAAGAGACTTCCATGCTAGTACTGGTCTGAATTTTCTGGGCTCAAACTAGGTCTCCATGAAATTGGTCCCTTTCTAGAAGCTGTCGAGCCACCCTGAGCTACCTCCAAAACCAAGCTCTCTCAAGTTCCATTGAGGTCTAGATCTTGAGCCCTTGTAAGCCTTTCTGTTTCCTATTTAGCAACATGCCAATATCCTTCTTAGAGAATCCCCCTTAATACCTACATTTGGTAGTATGTCAATCTTGGTAGAGCTCGAGACACTAATGTATTTACAAGACATGAAGATGGTATCAAATGTCTCTGGATTGAGAATTCCCTATATATATGTTTTGAAGTCTTCCACCCTCCAATTGTACAAACATTGCAACCACAGCATGCATTCAAAATAACAAAGAGAAAACATACCTTGGTGCATTGTTTCTCTTTCTTTTGGAGCACCAACTCGTCTGTTAGAATAGCCTCCTTTTGGATATCTGAGCAGTCTCACTAACTGTGTTCTACTGTTGCATATTCCATCACGTTTATCTGTCTTCTGAGCATTATCTACGCAACATATGTCGTCCATCACATTAAAAGGGACTCAAGATCCTCAAACATGCGTAGCTCTCTCTTGGCTATTTCTCCTTATGTATTTGCTCCATACGTATGATAGACTTTTAGAGGTCTAATTGAGATTGGAATTGTTGGAATAAGTATGATCAAGGGCTTGCTCTATGGTGCATGTGTGCATCTAGGGGAGTCACATGTGTGTTGTAAAGGCACATCAAGTGCTATGATGTGTCTAGTGTGTGACCTAAGTGATGATGTAAGCCAAAGGCCCCCACATGGGAGGTTCCTTTGATATAGGCCAGTCCCACTGATGTAGGGATTGATTCCCACTGAAGTAGGGGTTGATTGCCACTTATGTAGGGAAGGTATTACCTTCTCCCCCTTTCTATAAGGGAGAGTCCTCTCTCTCACAATCCATAATAGAGAACTACCATTTTGTTTCATTGTGCTCTCACACCTCTTTCGAGATGCATCTATTCTATCCTACGGGATTCTACACTTGGTATCAGAGCTTAGGTTCTAGATCTAGCCTAGCCTAGCATTAGATGTTTCTCTAGCATAAACTACTAGTTTCTCAAAGCTTCTTCATCTTCTCCATTTTCCTCCTTCTTCCCCAAATCTGTGAGAGCTCAGTTCTCCCATTATATGCGACCATTGCTCAAACCCTTTGAGCTGTAGGCTCCTCACGTATGGGCGACCTTCTAGCTGCAAGCAATTAGAAAGTTCTCCTCTATATGCACAACGCCAACATGAAGACTACTCACCGATAAAATGCACAATGCCGCCTCTGTGTTTACCTATCTGCAAATCCCTCTGATTCCGAGTTGGACGACACTACACGCAAGCTATTGTTGAAATCTGAGCTCGTTTGGTCAAGAATTGGAGGAGAAATTGTGAAAAAACCAGTCGACTTTGTCAAGCTTGGCTATGGCAACCTGGAGCAACATTGCGCCCTTCCTTGGTGGAGGACCTTCTCTGATATAAGCCCTTTCTTCTTGCATAAAAATCCCCTTGAATAGAGCTATGAGCTATGAGAATTGCACCCTCCAAGTTCAAGCCTCTGTTTTGGACAGTTTTGACAATGTTGTGAGTTTGATGCTACATTAGATGCTACTTTAGCATTTCTGATGTTTTAAAGTGTTGAATAGCATCAGTACAACTGTGGCTATAGCTTTCCTTTAAGTTGCTATACCTAGATTTGCTTGGAATACTTTGCATTTAGAATGATGACTATGTCATTCTCCTTGATGAGTACTTGAACTATAAACATGACTAAACCCAAGCAAGAAGAGAAGTTGGATGGAACTAGTTTCCATACTTGGCAAACAAAAGCTGAGTTTATGCTTATGAAAAAAAGATATGGAATGTTGTGAATGGAAAGAAGTCTACAAAAGAAAAAGCTAATTGGTTGATCAAAGACAAGAAGGCTCTTGTTATCATTGCTTTGGGATTAAGTAGCTCATACGTTCACCACATTGATGGCTTTGTAACTTCACATGAAGCTTGGGAACATCATCTCACAGTATTTGGTGCACAAGGAAAATGCTTCAAATATATCTTGCTTATTAAGTTCCTTTACCTACAATTGGAAAAGGGAATGTGTTATTCCATGAAGAACAACAAAGAGAATCAAGCATTTCTTATGAAGAAGGACTACTTCAACAACAAAGCAAATCTGGCTGAAGGAAGAACTCCATGAGCAAATCAAGAAAATAAAGACTATGCTTTTTAAGCACTTTGTCTTTTGAATTTTTGTTTATCATCACTTGGTCAAATTTTGAGATTCTCTACCTAGAGCAGTACTCCAAAAAGAATATCATATGTTATTTTGTTAATCACCTCTGGTCACCATATGATGTAGACCATGTGATAAGTGTTTTGTCTATCCCATTTCTGTGAACCTCACACCCTTGGGAACCCTTTCTAGCATGAGATCCTAGCCATAGATTTATCCTTGACCACCATGAGATGGCATGAGAAACTATGAGACTAGATGTATCCTTGACACTGCAAGAGGCAACCCCTTGAGGGGGGGTATGTTGGGATAAATATGATCAAGGGCTTGCTCTATGGTGCATGTGTGCATCTAGGGGAGTCACATGTGTGTTTGTGTGTGTTGTAAAGGCACATCAAGTGCTATGATGTGTCTAGTGTGTGACCTAAGTGATGATGTAAGCCAAAGGCCCCCACATGGGAGGTTCCTTTGATTTAGGCTAGTCCCACTGATGTAGGGACTGATTCCCACTAATGTAGGGGCTGATTGCCACTTATGTAGGGAAGGTATTACCTTCTCCCCCTTTCTATAAGAGAGATTCCTCTCTCTCACAATCCATAATAGAGAACTACCATTTTGTTTCATTGTGCTCTCACACCTCTTTCAAGATGCATGTATTCTATCCTACGGGATTCTACAGGAATTGCCTTGTATGATGTCTCTTTGGAGTTACCCCATCCTTGTCCATTTTCTTATACTTTCATGACAATGTTACTGACATTCTT
This sequence comes from Dipteris shenzhenensis, assembly GCF_047967505.1. Lineage (NCBI taxonomy): Eukaryota > Viridiplantae > Streptophyta > Polypodiopsida > Gleicheniales > Dipteridaceae > Dipteris > Dipteris shenzhenensis. The sequence continues at coordinate 50,811,865 of NC_141619.1, read as the reverse complement.
ATGGTCTTATATGGATAGTGTACTGGCTACTCTCAAATTTCCTCATGTACACCCTTCATAGAGTATTTGACCAATGCTGGATATTTCAATGTCAAGTTTTGCATCTTCTTAAAGTCTACAGGTTTTGGATGTTTTTTAGCACAGTGTCCAGATTCTTATAAATTACCTTCAGTAGTATCAACCCTTCATCTCTTGCAGTTAACCCATCAAGGCTATAAGAACTCTTCCATTATACATGTTGATTCATTGATTTGCCATATTAGTTGAAGTGCATCACAATATAATGTCAAAGTAGGGACCATGAATTTTGAGTGCCCCCACACATACAAAGATATCAATTAGCCGATTTCCTTATTACAATTTGAGGAAATCGATTCAAGTAGTCGTACTCCAAAATTAATGTTCTTGATAAACACTTTCACGTAAATAAAGTAATAATTTAATTAGGATCACCTCTTCCTAAAAATATTAACATACATATGGATAGTAACCATATGCATGTCTTCTTTAATGGCCTCTAGTTGTTGTATTTTGCATGCCATAGGGTAGTCACTCAGGTATTCATGGGAGGAAATCTCCCATGTGGAGTCCAACTGCACATTCCTTCAATAGTATGTATGCCCATAAATTGTGGGTAACTATCGGGACATTTAGTGAACCATATTTCCTCGATTTGATATGGTGTCCAAGATGGGTTTTTATTGGTTTTGGGCAAGATATTACTTCTGTTATTAAGTAATTCAAGCCTAGGTGGCATTGAGTAGCATCTATGCCAAAGGTTTCACCACTTATGTATATGATAATACACCTAGGCCACACAAAGAATATCTATGGCTGGATACCTTGTTGATGGGTTAAAGCTTCTAAAATGGAGGTTTGAGGTTTTTTGGGACTTTTATGCCTCTAGGTTGCTACAACAGTGGCATCAAGGGACAATGGCCCCTTGCTGCTTAATAGTAGGCAAGGTTGAGAGACAATATGCCTAAGCCCTGCCTAAGCTTTGTATGTAGATTAGAGTTTGAGGACCCATGCTCCTCCTTAATGTCAATGAGATCAAGTGCAAGTAAAAATGTGTTTTTAAAAATTTTATCAAGTGTGATCATGCTTCTTTGGATTGCTTAGCTTTTGTGATGATTTCCATGCCTTAATGGGAATAGTCGTAGTGAGTGGTTTTTTCAATTGAGCTCAAAGTGAATGTTGGAATCTATAAATTTACTTAACAGTAGCAATGAATTTATGCTCTCTTGTCTTGCATGATAGGCATGGCATCTTAATAAAAGACTAGTTATTTTGTAGGGGAAACTAGGATGGACTTGTTAGTAATATAGTCGAGATAATGTAACTTGAGATCATCAAGAGGTTACTTGATATTTTATGTAGCAACTCCAGATCTTGAATATTTGAAATGATAAAAGGGATGCCACATTTTCTATCCCAAAAGATAGGTATGTCCCATAATTGTAATATATATGCTAGGTTCTCCCTAGGTTTAGAAGTTAGGTGGTCTTGCATCCCCATTGCTTTGAGCTTAAAGGACTCCACTTCCAAAACCCTAATGTTTTTGAGTAGAAGTTGGGTTTCTATGCTTGCATGATATACATTTGCAATTGCAAAGTAGTATATGTGGAGTTTGTTGGGCAAACCATGTGCCTTCAAGTTTGTGTAGCTGGATCTCCAATTATTTGAATCTCTTTTATTGTGTTTCCCATCCTCCCCTTAGCAAACTTTGCCTCCCTCTTCATGTTTTGCACTTGGCATGCAATGGTGGGCATGTAGTACAAGTTATTGCCCTTTTAAAATCTTGAAATCATTATGAATCAAGCTCAAATTTAAGCGTTTGAGCTCCCTTTTATTGGTTTCTTATAGGTGAAATGTCCTTGCATGCATTTGATTTGCATTTATGTGCATATGTGGTGGTTTTACATAGTCATAGAGCACACAAATGTATTTGGATTAATTAATTCAATGCAGATCCTCAATATATTGAATACTTTGGTTTAATGAAAACTCTCTACTTTTTGTCTGATTGGGTGGAGGGTGTTGTCATGATATTCTTGTCAAGATGAGATCAACTCAAGGAGGGATAAAGCTTGGTGGGAATTGGGATTGCGGGCTTATTCATAGGTCATTTTGTCTCCTTGCACTAGTACGAATCCATTTGTAGGCAGTTTGGAGTGCCTATATGAGTTGCATCGTTGCATTCTTTCCTTGATTTTTAGAAATTGAGCTTGGTTTTCATGAAATGAAGCTCTAAATTATGAAATTTTCTTCCTCCCTTGTAATCCTTTGGCATTTTTTATGCCATTCATGCACACCTTGATGTTCTTGGTTTGGATGGTGCTTTGCTTGAATGCATTTGAGCAGTAGACTGGAGCTTTTCATTGTCGACTATCTTCTTGGGAAAGTGTGAAAATTTCTTCCTCCCTGCAATCCCTTGGCACTTTTTAGGCCATTCATACATAGTTGGGCCAAGATAACTACCAAAATGTGAACTTTCACTAAAAAGGTGCTAAAGTGAACTAGAGTTAACACGAATGTCTGCAACTTTTTTTGTTCACTCACCCTCCAGATAGTTGACCCTTTTCCTTAAGATATTTAGGCATCATCTTAACACCTGCACTCATCAAATCATGCACTTATATCGAGAGGGAATACAATTTCCTTGAGTTATGGGTTCTCTTATGAGAGAAATGGGTGTGTGTTTGGCATCTCTTGTAGTTTTATTGAGTTTGATCCAGTCATGAGCACATGTTTGGATTGACCAAGTTTTGTATGTAGTCACCTTCACAAAACATGTCATGTTTTAGCTCAAGTTTTACTCAAGGGTTGGTTTGGCATTTGGACCAAAGTGTCAACTTGGCTCCTTAATAACTTTTGATTTATACATGAATCCTTAGTATGGCAAAGTACCACTACAATACATGACTCCTTGATTTTGGTCGGATGCGTCAATTTTACGAGCAAAAACCTATGAGCAAGTTTATCCGAGCGTGTTTTTCAAGAGATTTTTAAAAATGTTTTTCTTTAGGAAACATGGTTTTTACACTTTTATTTTCACTAGAACTAGATCCCTTTATCATAAAAATATACAGACTAGTCACTCATTCATTTTTACACAACATAATTATCTTATTTAGAGACATCCCTTTGTACCCCTGTTATTACCTTAAAAAAGTGTTGATTCCTTTAAGAAACATTCCTCATAATTACTCTCAATGTAATAATACTATGCATATATAATTACTTATTAACACATTTATATCATATGGCAATATCTTTTTAGTGTTTTTATAGCATATTTATGGACATGTTTCTAAAGAAGTTTAAATTACTATAGATAAGTATTAACTTGGGCTTATATATCACTCTCATAAAATACATGTAATATTTAATACTATATATGAAAGATTTTCCAAAATATAACTCCATAGATGTGCTCAAATGGGGTGTTCCGATCAATTTGAGTGGTTGAATGACTATATTTGGACATTGGATATGAAAGTTATGTCACTTTTAAAAGTGCTGTCCAAGGTAGTTTCGCCAGCGAAACTACCTTGGGAGACTTGCTTCAAAGGGGTTTCGCTGGCGAAACTACCTGGATGGCTTGCTTCAATGAGTTTTCTTTGAAGAAACTCTTTCATGAAGATAGGTTGAGAGAGGGTTTTCAATGTCACCCCCTATTAAGTAAAAGTTGTAAGAAGGATCATAAGGGAATTTTCATAGAAAAGTCTACTCTACATGTGGGTTTCTTCAAAAGCCATCCCATTATGCTCTCACCATTCCTACAGATTCACCTAAAGATTTTTGTATAAAATAGGCATTGCTATAATACTTTGCATATTTCTAAGTGAAACTATGTTTTCTTCTGATCGATTTTTGCCATATTTATGCATAGTTGGAAGCTTTTTTTTTCCTTCGCTCGGACGCTCAGAAGATTTCGCTCAGAAAATGCTCGTCCCCATTTTGGTCAACTTTTCCCATGTCCATTACCACAATCAATATGGTACTTGTCCCTTCTATGCAAAACTTAAAAAATTTTCAAGGTGGAAAATTTTGCGATAGTGTCATGTGTCATCCATCACTTCAAAAAAGACTCCAGATCCACAAAGAGAAAACATACCTTGGTAGAGAGACAATATGCCTAAGCCCTGCCTAAGCTTTGTATGTAGATTAGAGTTTGAGGACCCATGCTCCTCCTTAATGTCAATGAGATCAAGTGCAAGTAAATCAAACTCAAAAGTGTGTTTTGATTTTGTGATGATTTCCCTGCCTTAATGGGAATAGTTGTCACGAGTAGTTTTTTCAATTGAGCTCAAAGTGAATGTTGGAATCTATAAATTTACTTAACAGCAATGAATTTATGCTCTCTTGTCTTGCATGATAGGCATGGCATCTTAATAAAAGACTAGTTATTTTGTAGGGGAAACTAGGATGGACTTGTTAGTAATATAGTCGAGATAATGTAAGTTGAGATCATCAAGAGGTTACTTGATATTTTACGTAGCAACTCAAGATCCTGAATATTTGAGATGATGAAAGGTATGTCACATTTTCTATCCCAAAAGATAGGTATGTCCCATAATTGTAATATATATGCTTTTGCATCCCCGTTGCTTTGAGCTTGAAGGACTCCACTTCCAAAACCCTAATGTTTTTTAGTAAAAGTTGGGTCTCTATGTTTGCATGATATACATTTGCAATTGCAAAGTAGTATATGGGGATTTTGTTGGGCAAACCATGTTCCTTCAAGTTTGTGTAGCTAGATCTCCAATTATTTGAATCTCTTTTCTTGTGTTTCCCATCCTCCCCTTAGCAAATCTTGCCTCCCTCTTCATGTTTTGGACTTGGCATGCAATGGTGGGCATGTAGTACAAGTTATTTTCCTTTTAAAATCTTGAAATCATTATGAATCAAGCTCAAAGTTAAGCGTTTGAGCTCCCTTTTATTGTTTTCTTATAGGTGAAATGTCCTTGCATGCATTTGATTTGCATGTATGTGCATATGTGGTGGTTTTACATGGTCATGGATCACACAAATGTATTTGGATTAATTGATTCAATGTAGATGAACTCAAGCTTATCCACAATAGTTTGAGTACTTTGGTTTAAGGAAAACTCTCTACTTTTCTCTGATTAGATGGAGGGTTTTGTCATGATATTCTTGTATGATGAGGACAACTTAAGGAGAGATAAAGTCTAGTGGAAATTGGGATTATCGGCTTATTCATAGGTCGTTTTGCCTCCTTTCAATAGTACAATTCCATTTGCAGGCAATAAAGAGAGGTTATGTGAGTTGTGTTGGAGAGGCTTTTGTATTCAATATCTTGTCCAGAGTCCTACATGCATGGATCTCGATACCTTGTAAGCCCTCTTGGACAAACATGCATTGTAGATGTGAGGTAGCCATGAGAGGACACTCAAGGAAAGTGCCAAATACAATGAAGCTCTAGCAATAGTCCTATAGGTGTCTCTCACCATTTATGACCATCTACCCATGCTCAAATTCAATCCGAATCAGCAGATAGAGGTCCAAACAACAAATCGACTCTTTTAACGAGCCATATCTCTTAAAGGGTAGTATGTGTTTATATTTGAAGAAATGATTGATACTGCCTTCTTAAAAATTGAGAAAAAAATTTATGATGTCTAAGAATCTTAGTATGGCAATGTACCACTACAATACATGACTCCTTGATTTTGGTCAACTTTTCCCATGTCCATTACCACAATCGATTTGGTACTTGTCCCTTCTATGCAAAACTTGCAAAATTGTCAAAGTGGAAAATTTTGCTTTAGGGGCACTTCCTAAAAGTAATGATAGAACAGAGGGATGAATGAAGTATGGCATTGGAGATGGCTATGGTGATGTTGATGGCGGCCTCAAGAGAGTAGATCACCTTCGCTACACACCCTCCGCCTATATTCAATCTCTCAGATCCAAGTGCAAAATGCAATTTTAAGCAAACACTTTTGAAGATGGTGGTGAGCACAAAACAGAGTCCATCAACATCACATGCTATCTCTCGGAACTTAGCACCTAGGATAGGGTGCTGATGGGAGAGGTGTCCTTCCCTATTTATGAAGACTAAGATTTGGTTTATGACTCAGTGTTTCCTGGTGTTTTAACTCCTCGTGTTAACTTCTCGTGTTTTAACTTCTATTGCCTTTAAAGAAGACGCTCTCCCCTCTTAGAGAAATGGACTCAAGATTGCCAGGAATCGAGGTGCGAGAGGGGGGCACCCTCACTCTTCTTATCACTCTGCCTATGTAGATGAGTCCGTGGCCGAGGGAGTACTACACAAAGCAGATGCCAACAGCTCCCACCCTTAACACTGAGGTGTTAGACTGAATCTCTCAATGACATGCAGATGGAAATCCTGCTGTAGATGCCCCTGACCCAAGTAAGATTCTAGCCCTTGATGCAAGTAAAAGCGGAACTAAAAGAACTGGGTCCGCAAGAGATTGTAGTGACAACGGTGGCGATGAAGCCGTACCTATTGAACAAAACAAGATGCCTGGAGATAGAAGAAATTCTAAAAAGACACAAGGCAACAAAGATGTACCCTCCACCAACACGCAAGAAAAGAATGGTCCAAAGGGAAAGGCTAATCAAGGAGCAAAAGGAAACAAAGGAGTTATGACTGAAAGGACACGAGCTAGTTCAAGTGAGGGTGACCAGGTACGAGCATCATGGCTTTCTTGGATGACAAGCTTCTCCCTGGTGTCCGACCTTGAAATGATGTATGAAGTTCAAATGATGATAATATAAATCTCTTTTTGCACTCCACCCCACCATCCCTTATCACCCCCTTCCTCACCCCTCATCCATTTCTCCCCTCTTGCATCCTCACCTCCCCCTACCTCTCTCTTGAATTCTCTCTCTATCCTCTCTCTCTAAAACCCCCCTTCCTCTCACCGCACGCTCTCACCCCCCTAACCCACTAGCCAATATGCTTCCCTCCCCTCCGTTGCTATTGTTGCATCGTTGACTGCTCTCAGCAGAGGCACCAATTGCCCTTCAGTGGCACTGTGGGCATTTAGTAGCATTGATCGTCATTCGACACCATGGGTAAGCCGCCCTTAGGTGTCATAGGCCAAGCGGCATGCGCCCTTGGGTGGTACATGTCATCAAGAACTGTTGACCAGGAGGCATGTGTCCTCGGGCATTATGTACCATGGTTGTGCGTCATGAATGGGCGAGGCACCACCACACACCCTCAGGCATCGTACCACTGCATCGTTGCCACAATTGATGCCCTCTCGCGCTACGTGCGGCCAGCCATCGGCCACCAGACACTCTAGTGGGTCACTAGAAATCTACTGCCGTCGTTGCCTCTACTCAAAGTCACCGCCATCATATCTTCTTCCATCACCTCTCCTCACCATTGCCCCCTTGATTTTAACAGGCCCACCCAACCTGGGGCACTATGCAGCAGGGGGGAGAGAGAGAGAGAGAGAGAGAGAGAGAGAGAGAGAAGGGTGAGAGCTATCATAGAAACTAACCCTTAAGTTCATCAAATTAACCATAGTACATTAGGTTAGGTTAATGTTCTTTTAAGGGGGGAAAAAGAGCCCCTTATTCAAAAATTCACCATTTTTGTGCTTAATTTAAGGCCTTTTTTCTTAGTCATTTGAAGCCCAATTTGAATCCTGTCAAAGCCCACCTTTCACATAATGGAAGATCATCTTGTGAAAAAGTTTTAGAATACATTTCCCTTCATTTTGAACATTCTTTCCAAGACCAATCATTGCACCAAATTTTGGCTCATTTTGAACCAAAAATCACCGCAACTTCAACAACACGAACCAAAATTGATTACAGCCTTTAACACGAGGTTTAGCTATTCAAAGGCAACATTTTTTCAACAATTTTTAAGATAATTGGGCAAATTCTCAGTGTATTACTCAAAACAACAATGCTTCATCATCAAAATGGCATTGTTCACCAACATCATCAATTGAAGAGTTTCAACATGAAGACCCAATGAGGTCATGACATCTTAATTAGTGCGTACCATAAGCTCACTTCAAGTTCAAGTCAATGCTTGGTGGCACTAAAAAATAGTTCACAAAATTTTTGCAGATCAATTGACCACTCAATTGGCTCTTCAAGCATTGTGACAATCCACTGTGAATGAAATTCAGAAGCTATCAGCTCAGGTATCATTTATGGGGTCAAGGCACAAAGGTTAACTAGTATTGAGTTACAATCCTTGTACTTCATTAGTATCCAAGAAGACAAAGCCTCGATAAGTGCAAAAGCTCACAATGGAACCCATACCTTGAGTTCCCCATACTCCTCTTTCAACCAAATCCTCATGAGAAATTTGAGAATCAAGGACCTAACACTTTTGTCACCGAGTGCCTCTACTAGATTGTGACAATGTCATCCCATAAGAGAGAAAGAGGAGGAAGAGAGGAAGGGAAGAGAAGCGGGTAGAGGGAGTATGGAAGAGAGGGTGAGAGTCTCAGGAGAGTGAAAGCAGGTGAGTGGCAATCACAAGGCAAGACACAATGGACAAGCAAGAAGCATCAATTCAACAACAATAATGGAGAGAATGAGAGAGCTTGTATGTCCAAAAGGTTGCAATAAATAATGAAGACCAAAGTCAACAATTTGCTTATATACAGTCCAACTTTTGAATGGAGGGCAAACCCTGTCTCTCTCTCTCTCTCTCTCTTGTAAGCTCTTCAACTCCCTTCTACTAGTATCTCCCGTGCCAAGACGTGGCACTCATGGGTTAACAAATAGGCTTGAATTAACTAATGAAAAGTGATAGACACCAAGAGTGTGAAACACCCCAATGACTTCAAGCTTTGAGTGTGTTCTGATCTACAAAAATAGTAATACCACTATCAAATTGGGGTAGTATATGTCAACAAATATTTGGTAGAGAAAAAAACTCACTTTTGTATTCATCTTGGAATTGAACAATTTGAATATATTCAAGTGTTGGAAAAGATCACAATAGATTCCATATGGGATCTTCTTCTAGTCAATTACCCACATTGTACAAACATATAATAGTTGGATTCCATGACTTTATGCCTACGCATGAGACATGCCGAAGTATATCATCAGCAAGGTATAGCAGCAACTAGATGCCATTCAACATCATATTTACAAATCCAATCTATATGCACGAACATTCATGCTAATATTTTTAGGCAAAGGATATCCTAATTAACTTATTCCTTTATTTGAGTGAAAATATCTAGCAAGAACATAAATGTTAGAGTAGAACTACTTGAATCTATTTACTTAAGCTCTAATAAGGGAGCTAGTCGATTGGTAAGTTTGCATGGGTGGGGAGATTCAAAGATGCCAGGCCCCTACTTCCAGATTACTATGTGATGCATTTCATCTCATATGGAAAATCAATTAATCAGAATACATCATTGACAAGTTCTCATAGCCATGATTTTCAAACCAAGGTCAAACACAAGGGAGGAAGGGTTGACACTACCTAGAAAAATAGGGACATTATGCTCTAATAGTTTAAAGAGTTGTAGACACTATCAAGGTAAAAAACTTGACATTGAAAGATCAAGGATTGGTCCAATAGTTTGAAAATTCAAGATCAACCAGTATAGTAGGCATGGTAGACAAAAAAGGATCTCTGTAATGTTGCCATGAAAGTAAAAGAGGAAATCAACAAGGATAGTACAAAGGTTTTTTTAGTATCTGAACGTGGTATCTCCAAAGAGACAACAAATAGAAGACCCACCATGAAGGTAAGTGCAAGATTTAGATAATATTTGTCAACCTAAAACAATGTCCAAATCAATGAATCAAATTTAATGGATTAAGAATCAAAGTGAAAAATAAGTTTTCCCTCTCATGATAAATCTATGGCAATCAATAAATTAAATAGCAAATAGAAGAAAAAGAAGAAATAAGTTAAGAAGAATTTTTAGCCATTGTTCAAGCCACAAATGGGTAGAGGGTTATCTCTAGCATTAAAATAGTAATCTATTCTACGCCTTGAATAAGATGAAATATGACTTGGTTTTGGTTGAGCTTTTATAGTTGAGCCTTGGTAGTGCATGCACTACCTAATTACATACATGCCCTATTTCTTAAGATGTATATCAGTATCCCTTACCAAACGGATAAGCAAATGAAAAGTACTAATACTTGCTACTATGAGGGAGTTAGTTGGCCACAAAAGGGGTAGTAGGTTGGTAGCATAAGGCTTGCATCCATGCCAACATGAGCCATATATGTGAAAGAGGCAACACATGATTGGCTTGCAATTGGTAGTGAGACTTTTAAGAAAGGCCTATTAAAGCCTCTCAACCTTATACAAAGACTAAAAATACTATTGACCTTGGAGTCAAGACACTTAGATCTCATACACAAACAAGGGCATGGTGTTCTAGATATCATATCTTGTCATCAAAGACTATCGTGTCCCTATTACACTTTTGACATTTGGAAAATAGTTGCAATTATCGTCACATCTTTTGTCAATTTTAGTAGTTTTCTTTTCTCTTTATACAATTGAGAGATAACTTAAATATTATGAAATGATCTCACTTGAGTAATTTTTTTGGCACATGTAAAGAATGCAAGCCTGTGGATAACAAAAAGAGAGATTTTGAGCATCTAGGACACTTAAAATTGGAGATCTTTCAAAGACCCACCTAAAGTAGAGGTGTCTCTCTTTAGGGAGAAAATTTAGCCAACCAAACAATAAATTTCTTTGATTAGACACAAAACTCTTATGAGATTTCAATAATCATTTGCATTCTCAATGGTTTTATTCATAACTCTAATTCTCATTCTCTCCAACTTGTGACCCTTCACGACTTTGCACGCATCTAACTTTATGACAAACACAAGCTCGTCCCTACAATTTGAAAATTGTAAAAACTAAGACATTCAAGAATGACCTTTAAAAAATTTTAGCTCAAGAAGATAAATAAAATTTTACTTTTCCAATCTTGCATATCATAAAATTGCATCATTGTAGCTTGGACCTTACATACTAGCTTATGTATATCCAACAAAACATTATTAAACTCTATGTACTCAAATTTACTTGATATTTACTTTGTCTTGTTTGTATCATCATGTCGATTCATCTCTCTCTTTTGTGAAGCAATCACCTTAGTGGCTTTTGCACTTTTCGTATGGTGTCCTTTTACCTTGTTTGTTCTTTCCAACACCATGGTATCTTATATGTGCAAGAATCATCCTAACAAATCTTGGATGCCTGGATTGATTTTCTTCCCTTGAAATCTAATGTATTATGGTCTCAGTAACAATGGGCTCGTGTTTGGAAAAACATTATAAACATCTAAGAACCCTTGTATACTAATGCCAAAAACATCACATATGTGAACAACTTATAGATCGGCCATGTTTCTTAAACAAGATGCAACTTTTGTAGTATTGAATGTTGTAATGCACACACTTTTTTTTTTCTTCCAAAAATGAGGGTTATATTATAATATGAAAAGTTTATATATATATGTGTGTTATCAGCTGAAGAACTCTCTCTGATACGCATCATAGACACGAAAACAGCAAGGAAACATGGCTGCGCACATGTATACATCAGGAAGGTGGCTGAACATGAACTGATCCAGAGAGGCTTCATCAGAAGATAAACATCTAGGCCGGTTCTTCTTTGACTTCAATGGGATCTGACGGAGAGGCAATGCACACTATTTTGGGATCCCTAATAATGGAAATGAGCTATGCCTTCTCATAGCATAAAGTTTATCACATGCACCTCTTTCAACAACCTCATCCATAAAAGTCCTACAAAAAGTGTGATGATGAGCTAAGAAAGAAACAAGAGTATCTTTGTGAGGATTGTATGAAGTGCTTTACAACTACAAGAAACAAAAGTACATAGTTTGGAAGATACAAAGTGTGTCCCTTGCACCCTCACTCCACTACCAATTGCCAAGCACTCCATTGATTTTATAGCCTTCTTCCTATGCTTGTAACCTTTATTTTGTCCAATTGCATAGTTAATGCATTGAGTTGTTGTTAGAGTGATAGAGTTTCTTGCAACAAATATGCCTTATCATTACATAATCTTGTAATGACCTCCTCTATCCTTTTGTTAGCATTAGACATTTATATATCTCAACTTGACAATTTGTGATGTGTGGTATCAAGGGTACCAAACACGCTATTTGTTCCCATGTTAGCCTTTCGTGCATGTTTTGCAAAGCATCTCTATGTTATTTGTCCTTGTCTTAGATTTGAGATTAGAATATAATAATATGGTTGGAAGAAGAAGGATGTAGTGGATGAAGTGATATGGGTACATAATAATGGTCAAGGGAAAGGTTTAGAAGGCTCTAAGACACTTTTGACAAATTTCCAAATGTTCAATGGAGTGGTATTTGGCTAGAGAGTTTTGGAGAAGGGGTATCATCTTGGTGAGTATTTTTCTAGACATGTGGCCCTTCCAAGTGGGAAAGGAAGGCACAATTTTTGGGGGATATTTGGGACCATCAAAGCCTATGGGGTGCACTTCTTAGGGGGTTATGGGACCGCCGTCTCTAGGCAATTCTTATGAGAAACACTTTGAGTCCAAATCATGCCTAATACCTTTAAATAACATTGAATTCCTACTGATAGAGTATATAAACATCTCTTTAAAGCTAAACTGTGCGACTTTTTTTGGGGGTCCATGTCATGATCAGATGTGCAAGACCTTAAACAATGTTGCGTCATTTTTTTGGGGACCAATATCTCAATTGTATTAGTGAAAATGATTACATTCTTGGAAGCTATACTTTCAATGAGCAATTGCTTAAAGGAACAAAGTACGCCTTCAAGTTAGCCACAAAATACCAAAGAAAAACTTGAAGATGCAAAGAAAGCTAAAGAAAATCTACAAAAAATAAAAAATAAAGCCTACTATTACATAAAGATGCAATGATTAGTGAGGGGCTCTCTCCCTATCTGTCCCTCCACTCTCTTCATCGCTCCACTCCAATTGCAAATATTGCGATCATTCCCCCATCTCTTGCAATCCTCCTCTTCCACATTCTCTCCCTCCAATCCAAACTCAGACCCTATTTCTTGTTGGGAATCTCCTTCTATAACCACTTCCTCCTATAGAATACGACTCGAGGACCTTTGCCACATAGAAACATAGCCACTACCCTGAGCTAACGCAACAATTGAATGTGACACAAATGTTGGAATCTATTTGAAAGAGAATAAAGTGACAACATTTTGGTGACATTAGCAAGGCGGTTCATGCATGAAGTGAGAGCAAATCATGCATAGGCATGCATGAGGAAGAAGATCTAGAGATGTTCAAGGAATTATTTCTCCAAGGCTAGGAGTGATTAGCTTAGATAAGGCCTTTGTGTACAGTCATTTTGTCAACAAAACAAAAAAAGGAGCTAGATCTGCACGTTGCCAAAAAATAAAAAACTAGAGCTCGCACAATAGCTAGAGTTTTACTTTTCAAAGGCAGTCAAAAACTATGCTAGAGTGTTTCTCTAACCAAGGGGGACACCAAAAAGGAGTCTTACTCCAAAAATGAAGGGACAAGTACCATATCGATGGTGGTAATGGACATGGGAAAAGTTGACCAAAACGAAGGAGTCATGTATTGTAGTGGTACTTTGCCATACTAAGACTTCATGTATAGATCAAAAGTTATTAAGTTGCCAACTTAACACTGGATAGACGTATTGGTGCTCGGTTCTCTTAAGGACCAGAGTGTTCGACTATACAAGTGGTTTAGAATGGATCTGATTGTTCATGTATGACATAGAGCAAGAGCTAGAGATACTTGTAAGTTTTTGGACAAGATTATGAAGACGTACTGTACTTGTTTTCGACATGGGAGTTGGAAGATATCCATCGACATGGCTAGATATGATTTAAAGGCTATGGCGTGTTAAGCAACTACAATCCCCAATTTCTGGGGCAAACATACCAGCTTGCAAGCCAACCAAAAGGTCAGCCAGCAGGGCCGAACAAGTGGCCAAAAAGGCCAGAACTGGCCAACCAGTTGGCGGGCCCACCGACCAGAGCTGGCCGACCACCTAAGGTCAAGCCTATAAAAGTCTACCTACCCCCTTCACTACCTTGTGACAGGACCTGCAGCTGCTCCTCATGTCCGCCATCCTTTGCTGCAGCCCCGCCTGCTCCAGTTCTGCTTTCTGCCATCTTCACCTACCTCTGGACTGGACCTGCAGCTGCTCCTCACCTCCTCCATCCTTTGCTGCAGCCCCTCCTGCTCCAGATCTACTCCTCTGCTTCACTTCTGCCCCAACTCCTCTGTCTCTCTATTCCTCTCCTCCAGATCTAGCCCTGAACCTCCAACTGCTGCTCCAGATCTACTCCTGAGTGGTCGCCAACGAGCTTCCACTTCTCTTCATCATCTTTGTCATCATCGAGCTACACAGAGGATTGCGTTTCGCTCCCTCTGCTGCTATCTTTTCTACAGTTTCTCTACATGGAATCATCTTTCTGATTCACCTCAGCCACGGTCCTTGAGACACGACGGCTTGAGGTTCTTGTATTCAGTTTTTCATATTACCGACAGGCACTATGTTTTCCGAGTTCCGTTCTTCAGTTGTGTCTGAGTATTGTCTATTTTTTATTGCTCCACTGCAAACCCTATCGTTTCTCTATATCGTTTTCTCTATATGGTCTCAGAGCCATGGTGATCTAAAGACCCCAGATCTCTGGTGATCTAAAGATCCTGCTTCTTCATGGAGGCCATAGGTACGGGGAGCATCACTCCTATGAACATATCAGTTTCCTCTTCATTCCGCTCTCTTCATTCCGCTGCGCACTATGGGAGATAACTCCATCTTCTACTTCCATCCCTCCCTCCCTTTCAGAACTCCATCTTCTACTCCCATCCCTCCCTCCTTTTTCGGTTTCAGGCTTGACACTCCCCATTCCTTCGAACAAGGAGGTCATGATCCTTCACCTCTACCAGATCTCCATCAGTATCAGCTTCCAGGATCTACAAGTTCTCCCTAGGCGGGACCTTTCTGTTCAGATGTGTCTTGATGACTGTTGTTTTGAATCTTGTCCAGCATGGAGGTGGGGTAGACTCCTCTCTCTCTCGGTCAAGATCGGGCACACACCGGCTCACTGTTAAGCTCCGATCTCTTCCTTTGGCGGAATCCTACCATCTCTGGATTATCAGTGCTGCTACGACATATTTGTTCTTTACCTTTGCTTTGCCCTCCACCTTTCGGCGGTGAGAGGGGGTTGTTGGAAAACTGAAAGGAAAGCATGGAGTGAACACAAACTGAGAATTCTTACGTATGGAATGAAGAAAGGTAAGGTCCTTAAGTAGGCACCTCTTACATGATCACTGACATCACTGATGACCTCTGAGCTCCACGATCATCTCCTCAATCTGCTCCTAGATTCTCTCAATCATCCTATGTGGCTTCTACCACCACCTAACAGTGCTTATGGGCACCTAACTGTGCCTCTAGCACACACACATAGAAACCAAGGTGTGCCTGGGGCATACATCTTGAGATATCCCATCATACCCCCCCTCAAGGGAATGCCTCAGGCTATGTCAAGGATACATCTAGTCTCATAGTTTCTCATGCCATCTGATGGTGCTCAAGGATAAATCTATGGCTAGGTTCTCATGCTAGCAAGGGGTTCCCAAGGGTGTGAAGTAAACAAAAGTGATACAAAAGACCTTCCAATGGTTATCTCCCCTGCATGTACATGCACACAATGTCTACAGGAGGTACCATGGAGCAAAACACATACACATGGCCTACATCATATGGTGACCAGAGGTGTTTACAAAACACACAATAGTTTATTTCATTCATTTTGGAGGACTATCCAGGCTGAGTACCTTGACTCAAAAAAGAGAGATCTGAAGCATACATGGAGATGATTCAAAAAGCATAATCTTCAGAGGATGCCTCATCTTGTGGAGGCTCATCAACTGAAAGTAGATTGGCAGTTTCTGACTTTGTAGTTGCTTCCTTTTTGGCTCTGGTCAACCAATTAGCTTTTTCTTTTGTAGACTTCTTTCCATTCCATATCTTCTTTTTCAAAAGCATAAACTTGGCTTTTGTTTGCCAAGTATGGAAATTAGTTCCATCCAACTTTTCAAAAAAGGTCTTAGCTTCCATGGCAAGGTCTTACCCGAGGGCAGTGTCTAGTGCCTTACAAGTGAAATATGAGCAATAAAAAATAATCCTTCAAAGAGTAACTACTTGAATACTTTGACTTGGATTTCTCTTTGTGACTTAAGTAAATGTCAAAGCATAAGGCAATTAGTCAGAGCAACATTTATGCAAGATGTCTAAGCAAAAGATGACCAAGTAGATGCTAGAAAATGAGCATAGCAGACTGAAAATAAATCTTGGTCAAACTACCAGTCAAACTTTGACTGTTCAAAGTCAAACTTAGACTTGTATAGTCAAGCTTTCATGGCCAAAGAGGCAGCTCAGAAATCTGCTCCAATTCGTCATGTAGAGGTCGAAATTCAGAGGGGTTTTGCACTGGAGAGGAAGGTAAATATGTAGAGCTTCTCCCTCAGAAAGGAATCGTGCAGAAGATAGCCACATCGCCCAGCATTGTAGAAGAACCGTGGACTGGTTTTTTGACGAAAACTACCCGAATGTTGCTCTAAATGAGCTCAGACTTGATGAGCAGCAAGGTCGTGATGTCGCCCAGCTCCCTCTAGAAGGAATTAGACAATGTAGCTCTCCACAGTGAGAACCAGGAAGAAGGTCGTCGCAGCTTCCTGAGACAATGCCGCCCCGAAAATGGCGAGATAGCTTGTACAGCTCGTTTTGCAGATTCGCCCTGCCCTTGGGAAGACTCTCCTGAAGGATGAGATGCTGAGAATGCAAGTTTGAAGAGAACTCTCACTTCCAAAATCGACTTTGGAAGGGAAGGTGGAAGATGGAGGTGAGGAAGAAGATGATGATGTGGCACCTAACTAGGGCTTAAGGAGGATCATAGGGCTCTCATACCATGTTGGAAAACTGAAAGGAAAGCATGGAGTGAACACAAACTGAGAATTCTTACTTATGGAATGAAGAAAGGTGAGGTCCTTAAGTAGGCACCTCTTACATAATCACTGACATCACTGATGACCTCTGAGCTCCACAATCATCTCCTCAATCTGCTCCTAGATTCTCTCAATCATCCTATGTGGCTTCTACCACCACCTAACAGTGCTTATGGGCACCTAACTGTGCCTCTAGCACACACACATAGAAACCAAGGTGTGCCTGGGGCATACACCTTGAGATATCCCATCAGGGGTGGCTTATTCTCTCGAGCTTCACAGTGTTCTTATTTCTGCTGATCATATGTGTAACTCAGGCACTTGAGGATGTGAACAATTCCCTTGCAAGGGCACTCCTCTTGTGACCTTCTCTGCATTTTTGCATTACATCTCTTGGGCATTTCGTAGGGATAGCCACCGTCGACATCTCTACACGAAGCTCCAAGCACACAATGTCTGCCCCTCCAAATTGGCAATTGAGAGGGGGTGTTAAGCAACTACAATCCCCAATTTCTGGGGCAAACATACCAGCTTGCAGGCCAACCAAAAGGTCAGCCAGCAGGGCCAAACAAGTGGCCAGAAAGGCCAGAACTGGCCGACCAGAAGGCCAACCAGTTGGCAGGCCCACCGACCAGCTGGCAGGCCCACCGACCAGAGCTGGCCGACCACCTAAGGTCAGGCCTATAAAAGTCTACCTACCCCCTTCACTACCTTGTGACAGGACCTGCAGCTGCTCCTCATCTCCTCCATCCTTTGCTGCAGCCCTGCCTGCTCCAGTTCTGCTTTCTGCCATCTTCACCTACCTCTGGACTGGACCTGCAGCTCCTCCTCACCTCCTCCATCCTTTGCTACAGCCCCTCCTGCTCCAGATCAACTCCTTTGCTTCAGTTCTGCCCCAACTCCTCTGACTCTCTATTCCTCTCCTCCAGGTCTAGCCCTGAACCTCCAGCTGCTGCTCCAGATCTGCTCCTGAGTGGTCGCCAACGAGCTTCCACTTCTCTTCATCATCTTCGTCATCATCGAGCTACACAGAGGACTGTGTTTCGCTCCCTCTGCTGCTATCTTTTCTACAGCTTCTCTACATGGAATCATCTTTCTGATTCACCTCAGCCACGGTCCTTGAGACACGACGGCTTGAGGTTCTTGTATTCAGTTTTTCATATTACCGACAAGCACTATGTTTTCTGAGTTCCGTTCTTCAGTTGTGTCTGAGTATTGTCTATTTTTTATCGCTCCACTGCAAACCCTATCGTTTCTCTATATCATTTTCTCTACATGGCGCCCATCAGGTGGAGGCAGATATGGATAGACTAGGACCTTAAATTTACATCAATGAGATATGACCATCAAAAAAGACAAAGAAGAGACTTCCATGCTAGTACTTGAAGACCCTACAGGATACTCGAGTGACGGACAATTCAAAGTCAAGTTCCGAGGTGAGGAATCTAAACAAGTTACAAAGAACCCCACCACGAACTATGCTTTAGTCACTCAGATTGTAGAGCCAAAGTCTTTGAAGAGACAACAGATGTGCCTGAATGGCGGGTCTCCATGGAGGCAAGGATGAATGCTATTCTGAAGAATCATGCTTAGCGCTTGGTAGACAAACCTCTCATGTGGAAGGTGATTGGCACCAAGTTGTTGTATAAGGCAAAGTTCAAGTTATGATGGTTTGGACCAATACAAAGCCAAGCTAGTGGTCAAATGTTATGCTCAAGCCGAGGGGTCTTGACTTTGATGAGACCTTTTCCCCAACTGTAGGGATGGAGACCATATGAACAGTCATAGCGTTGGCTGCACATTTTGGATCGCCCGTTTTTCAGATGACGATCGAGTCTGTGCTCTTAAATGGTGCCTTACGGAGCAGCTGATGGATTTCATGTAGTAACCGTGTGTGTAGACTGAGGAAAGCTTTACATGGGCTGAAACAGGCCCCACGGACATGGTACCAATGCATTGATCTCACTTATGGGTACAAGCGCATATGAAAATCATGTACAACACAAGTGTGAGCTGAATGATTTCTGTGACTCAATTGGAAAGGTGAGTGGGACACCAGTAGACACTCTATATCAAGGTATTATTTCATGCTTGCATCAGGTGTCATTTCATGGCTCAGCAAGAAACAGCCAAGGGTTGCTCGTCGCAGCTTGCGAGTTGTTGTGGCTCAATGGATTTTGGAGATATGGATGATCTTCTTCAGGAGGGTGCACTAATTATTTTGTGCGACAATCAGAGTTGCATAGCGATTATTGCCAAGAACCTGTGTTTCATGCATGAAGGAAACACAGTGAGGCCTATCTACCATTTTATCCAGGAGCTCTTCATCGATGATATAGTGAAGCTGATATGTTGTCCGACTTTCGAACATCATCTCAAGTGTGTTCAAGAAGTCTCTTAGCTGGAGCACCTCATATGATGCATGGGTATATGCAACAGTTGGTCATTGAGAGGGGGTGTTGCAAAAGGTCAATAACCCACTTGTGAGCCCCCATATGAGGATGCCACATGCTCAGTAGACCTAGTTAGGGTAGAGACATACCTGGAGCATGGACTTGCTGTACGGCTTACTGTATGGCCCATGTCCCATCCTGGTTTACATACTGAAATAGTACACAGGACAGCTGAATAGAAGCAGGACATTGTGCAGTAGGGCCAGGCCTAGTTATAGGTCTGGCAGGGCCTGGTAGCGGGTCGAGTTTGATAGAGCTGGGTTGGCCTGGATCCGATCGCCCCATTTTACAGACCAAGTCGGCCTGGTCAGGACGTGGGCTGCCAGCAATAGGTGGCTCAGTTCTTTATCCCACTGAAGGCACACAGGAGCAGAAAATAGCCATCTTACTTTGCCCTCACATCTCAGATTTGTGCAGCTTTTCTCTGGCTGTCTTTTGCTCAGCAGTTTGATGGATGTTGTAGCTCTTGCCTAGAGCATTTTTTCTCCACTTCAGTGGTTGGTATAATCTGAGTATTGTTGGAAGCATTTATGCTACTCTATCCCTCTATCCTTTTACAGTTTGTGGGTTTAGAATTCAGCGTGCATCTAAAGTGTTTTGCGAGAGTCATCTAGATCTACCCGCTGCATTGGAGGTTGAAGCTTAGCCTCTGTGCTAACAGAGATCCATGTGGAGCAGCTAGAAGGATCTCCCTACATTGGATTCATGGACGGAGTTTGTATCTTGTGCCGGATAGAAGCAAACAGTTGATGTTTAGTGCCTGTCAGATTTCCCACTGTTCCATGCTTAAGAGACAGCCAGACGGTCATCCGTCGATAAAATGATGGCTTGGCCATCAGTAAAGGTGACACATTGGTGACTCACTACTCGGTTATCTTAGTGGACATCCTACAGGTTGTTAACTCAGGTTGGCAGTGCCACAGCCAGTGGGTACTACGGTCCTGACCGGGTTGGAGATTGTGACGGCAGCTGATCAAACGTTTCCAAATGAGGTTCCTTGCTGGAGTCAGGATCCACAAAGTAGCTCAGCATCCTCATTCCTTCCTCATCACGTTTAGAGCAATTTCATTGGCCCGTGTTCCGCATTGTTGCAGGACGAGACCTAGTAGTTATCTCGCCATCTGAGCCCTCATCAGGTGTAGCTAAAGAGGTGTCTTGAATTAGGGTAGAGTGAGAGATACTCTCGTGTTGTATATTTCCAGCAGTCTTGATGTATCACCTTTGGCGAAGCTAGGTGATGATCTGGATGCCCAAGCTTGGTTTAAGTCTGATTCAATCAATCGACAGCACTGCTTACTATGACCAGAGCATCTACAAATATGTGCAAACAGGGTGCCCAGCGGCTGACATCTGCTCACTGGGATCAGGTCAAATTTGAGTCAGATCGGCCTACTCAAGATGTCAGGCTTCTTACAAGGGGCGAGGATAGACTATTCCTCCTCTGGCCACCTTTTGTAGAGGAGGAATTGTACAAGCCGCAAAAGCCCACTAAAACCCACAGCAATGAGGAGCAAGTAGGGCAATTATAGGAGCAGGACATCAATCCTAGTTTGGTTCCTCGGCAGTACGTGTATCTCTCAAATAAGAGAGGAGGTTTCTACACGGGGCTTTGTCAACACATCTGCCAACATGTTAGTGTAGGGAGTGAATGATTTCAAGAAACATTTTGAAGTAGGTGGTGCACAAATGGAATTGCAGATCAATGAACTTGTTGAGATTGTGCTGCGGTCCATTTAACTCAAAAAATGCTGCCATCATTGTTAGGTTCTCCACCCCGGAGAAAGAGAGGGATTTTCCTACCTACCACCAAATAGGCAAGTTGGGCTTTTTGTAATTACGTCTTGCTGGGTATTGCTCATTTACGCACGTCATGACCCCCTCAAGATTTCCAGTGTAATGGCAATAGTGACTAGTCTGAGTTTGTGTACGCAGAGGACAGATCATTTCCCCTTTCAGTACAAGTTTCCTAAGCACGCAGAATGCTTCAGCTAGCCCAGCTCCCTGGCACCCACTGTGCATCAGGAAGTAAGTGCATCCGTCGATTGCATTGGCCGCAATCTGGCGGGAAGCGTACAAAAGCATACATGAGTGGGCCAAGTAGATTATGATATGGCAATCTCGCCATCTGAGCCCTCATCAGGTGTAGCTAAAGAGGTGTCTTGAATTAGGGTAGAGTGAGAGATAGAGACTCTCGTGTTGTATATTTCCAGCAGTCTTGATGTATCGCCTTTGGCGAAGCTAGGTGATGATCTGGATGCCCAAGCTTGATTTAAGTCTGATTCAATCAATCGACAGCACTGCATACTATGAACAGAGCATCTACAAATAAGGACCACATGTTGCTGCCTACATTGTAATGAATAAAAGCTGGTGCCAACATTGTTGTTACTGCAAGCTAATCATGTGTGGTCTCTTTGACATACATCTATGCCTCATGTTGGCAGGTACGCAAGCCTAATGCTGCTGAAGATGCTATCCCTGCCATGGCCAACTCACTCGAGGAGGTTCGTACCGACAGCAATCTAGGCAGCCAGGCAGGCTGGCATATGGAACGCAAGCAGCGGTCGTCGGGAGTCTGTTAAAGCACGCACCGCATAGGAAAGTAGGGCTAGTCTCTTGGCAGCGGAGCATGTTGACTCTTGAGCAAGAGCAGGGAGAGAATTTGGGCCGAGTTCCTACATCTCTCGTCTGGAGAGGTGCTTCACCAAAGATTCCAATGCAAGAATAGGATGGGCAACATGGACAACCTGTGGAAGACAGACAGGAGGAGCAGATGATTTTTGCTGGGTATATGCTGTTCCTATCATTAGACAGACCCAGGTACTGATGCATGGTATATATATGCTGTGACCCATGTACTCATGCATAGGCGGTGTGGAACCTGACGGGATTGATAAGCCAAAAAACCGACGGGGAGGCCGTACCTGGGTTTTGCAAGCCATGCTGGCATGCTCGTGTTTTCGAGATAAGAGATGCAGATTTACAAACATGGGTTTGGCAATTCGAGACTTGTGCTTGAAGCTCAATCGATCGTCCAATTTGACCTTGCTTTGGAAGGGGGCCGCGCGAACGCGAGCCCCCGCTGCCACAAATTACGACGTGCACTCTCCCCGTAGGGAGATGCTAGGGTGCAGCCCATCCGTAGTGCAATGGAGAGGCCGACCCCAGGCCATCGGCCTTCCAGATCACCGATAGACCCCGCCCAGGTAAGTATGTATTCAGATCACCCTGGGATCGCTTTAAGAAGGCTCCCGACCATCCCCCCGACCCAACCTCTATATGGCTTTAATAAGCGCTTTCCACGTGGCATCTTTCAACCCCATAGCTCCTCTGGCCTTTAAATGGGCCCAGGCATCTTTCAGCTCCCATGTAGAAAATAAGTAGAACATTGGTACAGTCTCTGTTCTAAGTCAATGTCAAGTTTTGCATCTTCATAGAGTCTACAAGTTTTGGATGTTGTCGAGCACAGTGTCCAGATTCTTATAAATTACCTTCGGTAGTATCAACCCTTCATCTCTTAAGGTTAACGCATCAAGGCTATAAGAACTTTTCAATTATACATGTTGATTCATTGATTTGCCAATATAATGTCAAAGTAGGGACCATGAATTTCGAGTGTCCCCACACATACAAAGATACCAATTAGCCGATTTCCTTATTACATTTTGAGGAAATCGATTCAAGTAGTCGTACTCCAAAATTAATGTTCTTGATAAACACTTTCACTTAAATAAAGTAATAATTTAATTAGGATCACCTCTTCCTGAAAATATTAACATGCATATGGATAGGAACCATACGCACGATCTTCTGGCATGGCCCCTAGTTGCTATATTCTGCATGCCATAGGGTAGTCGCTCAAGGATTCATGGGAGGAAATCTCCCATGTGGAATCCAACCGGACATCCCCTCAATAGTATGTACGCCCATAAAGTGTGGAATCCAACCCGTACATTCCTTCAATAGTATGTATGCCCTTACACTGTGGGTAATTATCGGGACATTTAGTGAACCATATCTCCTCAATCTGATATGGTGTCCAAGATGCGTTTTTATTGGTTTTGGGCAATATATTACTACCTTTATAGGGTAGAACATACTCAAAGCTTGAAGTAATTGAGATGTATACATACACTTGGTGTTTTTCACTTTTTATTAAGTAATTCAAGCCTAGGTGGTGTTTAGTAGCATCTATGCCAAAGGTTTCACTGCTTATGTATATGATAACACGCCTAGGCCACACAAAGAATATATATGGCCGGATACCTTGTTCATGGGTTGAAGTTTCTCAAATAGAGGTTTGAGGTTTTTTGGGACATGTATTCCTCTAGGCTACTACAAAGTGGCATTAAGGGACAATGGCCCCTTGCTGCCTAATAGTAGGCAAGGTTGAGATATAATATGGCTAAGCTTTGTATGCATATTAGAGTTTGAGGACCCATGCTCCTCCTTAATGTCAATGAGATCAAGAGCAAGTAGCTCAAAGTCAAAAAATGTGTTTTTAAATCTTTTATCAAGTGTGGTCATGCTTCTTTGGATTGCTTAGCTTTTGTGATGATTTCCATGCCTTAATGGGCATATTCGTCAGGAGTGGTTTTTTCACTTGAGCTCAAAGTGAATCTTGCAATCTATCAATGTACTTAACACCAATGAATTTATGCTCTCCTATCTTGCATTATAGGCATGGCCTCTTACTAGAAGACTAGTTATTTTGTAGGGGAAACTAGGATGGACTTGTTAATCATATAGTCGAGATAATGTAACTTGACATCGTCAAGAGTTTACTTGATATTTTATGTAGCAATTCAACGTCCCGAATGATTGCAATGATGAAAGTGACCCAAGTAAGATTCTAGCCCTTGATGCAACTAAAAGCAGAACCAAAAGAATTGGGTCCGCAAGAGATTGTAGTGACAATGGTGGCGATGAAGCCGTACCTATTGAACAAAACAACATGCCTGGAGATAGAAGAAATTCTAAAAAGACACAAGGCCACAAAGATGTACCCTCCACCAACATGAAAGAAAAGAATGGTCCAAAGGGAAAGGCTAATCAAGGAGCAAAAGGAAACAAAGGAGTTACGAATCAAAGAACACGAGCAAGGTTAAGTGAGGATGACCAACTTGATCTAGGTAAGGCTTTCCGGGATGACAACTTGATATTACTGCATGGCTGCCACAATTGATGCCTCTGGCACTACGTGCGGCCAGCCATCGGCCACCAGACACTCTAGTGGGTCACTATAATTCTACTGCCGCCACTGCCTCTACTGAAAGTCGCTGCCGTCATATCGTCTCCCACCACCTCTCCTCACCATTGCCACCTTGATTTTAATAGGCCCACCCAACCTGGGGCACTATGCAGCAGGGGAGAGAGAGAGAGAGGGAGAGAGGGAGAGAGAGAGAGAGAGAGAGAGAGAGAGAGAGAGAGAGAGAGAGAGAGAGAGAGAGAGAGAGAAGAGAGGAAAGGGAGAAAGAGAGAGAGAAGAGAGGAAAGGGAGAGAGAGAGAGACAGAGAGAGAGAGAGAGAGAGAGAGAGAGAGAGAGAGAGAAGAGAGGAAAGGGAGAGAGAGGAGAGAGAGAGAGAGAAAAGGGCGAGAGTTATCATAGAAACTAACCCTTAAGTTGATCAAATTAACCATAGTACATTAGGTTAGGTTAGTGTTCCTTTAAGGGGGGAAAAAAGAGCCCCTTATTCAAAAATTGACCATTTTTGTCCTTAATTTAAGGCCTTTTTTCTTAGTCATTTGAAGCCCAATTTGAATCTTGTCAAAGCCCACCTTTCACATAATGGAAGATCATCTTGTGAAAAAGTTTTAGAATACATTTCCCTTCATTTTGAACATTCTTTCCAAGACCAATCATTGCACCAAATTTTGGCTCATTTTGAACCAAAAATCACCACAACTTCAACAACACGAACCAAAATTGATTACAGTCTTTACCAATAGGTTTAGCCATTCAAAGGCAACATTTTTTCAACAATTTTGAGGATAATTGGGCAAATTTTCAGTGTATTACTCAAAACAACAATGCTTCATCATCAAAATGGCATTGTTCACCAACATCATCATATTCCTAGCCTTATGCAAGTACAAGCGGGTCTTTGCCGCTACTCTACACACACATTGTGTACTACCTAAGTCCATGTTGGCACAAAGACAACATACTCCCAGATCCATTTTATTACCCATCCTTGGGTTATGGTTTATTGTGATCATGGAGTTGTAATGCCATGCGTCTAATCTAGTGATTGTGGAACTTGTGTCATCCCAGTTGATTGTGTTGTAAAGCCTTGGCACCATACAACTTTTGCTCTATTTCCAGGTGGCCTGTATCCACCATTTGTTCAAACAGAGATACGGGGCGTGCTTCTAAGAAAATGACTCTTTGATAGAATTGGCTTGTCATCTAAGCATTGATCTGTTCATTGGGATCGAAACTGAGTGGAGGCAAATGGCGGTCGAGGTGGCTAGGGACCTCCAGAATGTATTCCAATGTTTTGCAAAAGATAGCACTTTGGCAAAGGATGTGGTCAATGTTGCCGTGCATTATTTGCTCATGTTGTTGAAGTGCTCGGATCATTGTGCCTTGGATATTCCATTCCACACCAGAGTATGGTTCGATCATTGGCGTATTAACGGTGTGATCTTTACCCAAAGTGTGTTTGTTGGCTTCCCATCTGTGATGTCCTGGAAGAAAATCAATTCAGACATCCAAGATTTGTTAGGATGATTCTTGCACATATAAGATACCATGGTGTTGGAAAGAACAAACAGGTAAAAGGACACAATACGAAAAGTGCAAAAGCCACTAAGGTGATTGCTTCACAAAAGAGAGAGATGAATCGACATGATCATACAAACAAGACAAAGTAAAGATCATGTAAATTTAAGTACATAGAGTTTAATAATGTTTTATTGGATATACATAAGCTAGTATGTAAGGTCCAAGCTACAATGATGCAATTTCATGATATGCAAGATTGGAAAAGTAAAATTTTATTTATTTTCTTGAGCTAAATTTTTTTAAAGGTCATTCTTGAATGGTTTAGTTTTCACAATTTTCAAATTGTAGGGACGAGCTTGTGTTTGTCATAAAGTTAGATGAGTGCAAAGTTGTGAAAGGTCACAAGTTGGAGAGAATGAGAATTAGAGTTATGAACAAAACCATTGAGAATGCAAATGATTATTGAAATTTGATAAGAGTTTTGTGTCTAATCAAAGAAATTTATTTGTTGGCTGGCTACATTTGCTCCCTAAAGAGAGACACCTCTGCTTCAAGTGGGTCTTTGAAAGATCTCCAATTTTAAGTGTCCTAGATGCTCAAAATGAAATAGTGTTGCTTCATGCAAGGGGACTTGTATCTTTTAACGCTGAGTGGCATATGTTAGGAGACTTAAAAACATTGAAGTGCATGTTTGGAGTGGAGACAAGTGAGAACAACTAGAGTTTGACATTTTGACATTTGCAAAACAATGTGCGATCGATTATCCCTAGGATTATGCTATTCCCTTACCTTCATTTGATGATTTTAGCAATATGATTTGGGTACTCTACCTAGCTAAGAAATTGAAAGCCTTTGACAAGTTCAAGAAATGGAGGGCCAAGGCATAAAAGGATTCAAGAAAATAAATAAAGAAGCTCTACATTGACTAAGGGGGAGACTTCACTTTAGAAGCCCTTAATGATCATTGTAAGAAGAATGGAATCAAGAGGCAACTAACCACAACTTGCATAACCCTAAAAAATGGGGTTGCAAAAACAAAGAGCTGTATAAAAGTGGAGACACAATTACCTATCCTAAGCACAAAGAACCTTTCCATGGCCTATAGGTGAGGCCTTTCATGTAGCCACACATATCCTAAACAAGAAGAAGACCAAGTATCAAGGTATTTAAGGGTAAGACTTGACATTGATGGGGGTTGGGCCACCTAAGTAATGAAGATACTTCCCACTTGGTGGATGCCAGTAGGTATTAATAGTTGCTCAATATCCTCATTACTTTGTGATCACATTTTAGAGCAATTTCATAGGCCCTTGTAAAAAGAGTATTTACCGCTGTCGGAAGCCTCAAGTCAATGTACCAAAGTGTCGGTACAGTTAAAATGACTTATGGGTCGAGAAGCTCAAATCACTGGTGGAGGTCACAGGAGTCTAAATCTGAGGAAAAAATGCCAAAAAGTAGCCTAAAACTGCTTGAAATCGCCTTTTGACAAGTTGTATGGACTCCTGGCACTGTAGAGGCCCATATGAACGTACGTGAATCCAACTTCCATCCCTACTTTCAATATACAAAACACCTAGACGTTGTGCATAACATGGAAGATTTGATGGATCCAAAGGACCTCATTGTGTGGATGGAGATGTTCTTGTAAATAAGATGGATAAAGTTCAAAGGGTGAAAGTATGTGATAAGAATAATGCAAGTGTCAACATGTGGGCCAGTTGTGATGGAAAAAGATGCATCCAGTGAAGTTTTCACTGAAGATATACTTGCTGCAGTGCAGTTTATGTTGGCTTCAAGGTGTCAAACATGAATGTTTGCAGCTTTTTGGTTGGGCTAATATGATAGGATAAAATCTGTATATATTTTTCTCCACATAGATTGTGCATGAGGGTAGACACTGAACACATGATAGTGTTAATTTGCGGGTTGTGTGTGAATAAGCCAATGTAACTGGCTGCACATGTAAAAGACCTTTTTATTTTGAACTTGAAAGACTAAAAGTTTTTTGCAGGGACTTAATCTCTCTTAGAAAACCTCAACATGCAAGTTCTACTTGCAACTCCTACATGCAACTTCTGCATGCAAGTTCTACATGTAGAGAGAGAATGTCTTACAATTCCTACATGCAGAGAGAGAAGCTCTCCAACTTGTATAAATACCCATAATGGAATGAAGCTCGGACTCTTTGGGGCATTGTGTTGAGTTCTACTTTGGTATTCCAAGCAATTGTCTCAAGTGTCCATGCTTCCTTGCACTCCACATCCAAAAGCATTTCCTAACCTTGCAACTCCTCCTCCCCTCTCCTCCAACCTTGCAACCTATCCTCTCCCTCTCCTCCTCCCCCCTCCTCCTCCTCCTCCTCCTCCTCCTCCTCCCTCTTCCTCCCTTCTTCTCTCTCTCCTTTCCCCCATGCTCTTACATCTTCTTCCTCTCCCACTCCTATGCTCCCCCTAAACTCTTAGTTCCTCAACCCTTAACCTCCATGATCTACGAGGGAGACGAGTTCTCCACCATGTACCCTACCCTAAACCTTGGATCCTCCTTCTAACCCTTGAACCTCTTCTAAACTCTGGAACCTCTCTCTGAACCTTGGAACCTCCTTCTAAACCCTAAACCTCCCTCTAACCCTTAAACTCCTCCTAAACCCTTTAACCCCCAATGAAGGCGAAAGCCCTTTCACACATGCTTGCACTATGTTTGCTTACCACACTTAAGCCTACAGTCTCTCACTGGAATACGAACCTAAGGTCCTAAGCTATACTTTTACTACAAACGACAACACCGATATATTTGTAGGTGACAAAAAGCCTCGGAACCCTACATACTGTGAATACCTTGTTCTTCCTGCAGAAGCCGTGGGAAAGAGCCAATAGTGAAGTCGTCTCTAACTCCACTGATACACATATGCAAAGCCTATAGAATCATCAAATGCACTAGACAATAATGAGGGTGATTTGCAATGGTTTTGAGAAAAACCACTATCCCTAACATGTGCACAATGGAAAATAAACCAACAAGCAAAAAGGAAAAAGAAGAAGAAAGGAGTCAATGTTAGATATCAATGCTCTACTCTCGTGTAACTACGCGGGAACCAGCTAACTCTACTTCTAAGCCCCCCATATGAGGAGAAGGCATTTGAGTAGCTCGGTTATCTAGTAGGTCCTGGTTTGGACACCAGATGGGGGCCATGTGTGGCCTGACGGCTGGACGGCTTCAGATAGAGTTGGCACACTGCCAACTAGGCTACATGCAAGTGCAGGAAGGCATCCCATAACTGACCGAACTGAGGGTAGACGGAGCATTTCTCGGGGCAGCCCACTCTTAGGTTGCGGGGCCCGTTTGGAGCCCCAGATGATCCTGGATGGCTCTGGGCCAAACGGAGACCGTAGGATAGTTGCTCTATTCTGCGCCACAGTTCTAACGTGTGGTTGGTGGCCTATTTTGGGACTGACCTCCAGTCGGCTGTTTTGGGATGACTGGGTCAGTCTCCCAATTGGGTCTAACCGACTACGACTGGTGGCTATATAAGAGCAAGCCCGTGAAGCCCATTATCATCACTGGCTACAGCAACCCTGATTCCTTAGCATCCAACCTCCGTCCTCTACTGTTTCCAGCACGCCATCGAAGCTTCTCACATAGGAGCACACGGATGGGAGGCAGCGCCATCTATTGTATCAGTTTTACAGTAATCAAATTTTTGATTCTCCATACTATCTGCTTTTCTCTCTTGCATACAAGATCCTGTTATCTGTTGAGCACAGACGTATTATTTTCTTACATGGTATCAGAGCTTGGGCTCTAGCAAGAAGATTTGGTAGTGTGTTTCTATTTGCGAGCAGATTGTGAGAGATGGCCTAGCCCGCAAGACTGCGAATCCCACCGTTTGGCAAAAGCGGAAAGTTGGATGGCACTAACTATCCACTCTGGAAGTTCAAGATGAAGACCATCCTAAGCACATACGAGCTTTGGGATACTGCTACTGGGATGGACGTGAAGCCGGTTGCAAGACCGGATCTAGCCAAAGGGGGACGAGCATTTTCTGAGCGAAATCTTCTGAGCGTCCGAGCGAAGGAAAAAAAAAGCTTCCAACTATGCATAAATATGGCAAAAATCGATCAGAAGAAAACATAGTTTCACTTAGAAATATGCAAAGTATTATAGCAATGCCTATTTTATACAAAAATCTTTAGGTGAATCTGTAGGAATGGTGAGAGCATAATGGGATGGCTTTTGAAGAAACCCACATGTAGAGTAGACTTTTCTATGAAAATTCCCTTATGATCCTTCTTACAACTTTTACTTAATAGGGGGTGACATTGAAAACCCTCTCTCAACCTATCTTCATGAAAGAGTTTCTTCAAAGAAAACTCATTGAAGCAAGCCATCCAGGTAGTTTCGCCAGCGAAACCCCTTTGAAGCAAGTCTCCCAAGGTAGTTTCGCTGGCGAAACTACCTTGGACAGCACTTTTAAAAGTGACAACTTTCATATCCAATGTCCAAATATAGTCATTCAACCACTCAAATTGATCGGAACACCCCATTTGAGCACATCTATGGAGTTATATTTTGGAAAATCTTTCATATATAGTATTAAATATTACATGTATTTTATGAGAGTGATATATAAGCCCAAGTTAATACTTATCTATAGTAATTTAAACTTCTTTAGAAACATGTCCATAAATATGCTATAAAAACACTAAAAAGATATTGCCATATGATATAAATGTGTTAATAAGTAATTATATATGCATAGTATTATTACATTGAGAGTAATTATGAGGAATGTTTCTTAAAGGAATCAACACTTTTTTAAGGTAATAACAGGGGTACAAAGGGATGTCTCTAAATAAGATAATTATGTTGTGTAAAAATGAATGAGTGACTAGTCTGTATATTTTTATGATAAAGGGATCTAGTTCTAGTGAAAATAAAAGTGTAAAAACCATGTTTCCTAAAGAAAAACATTTTTAAAAATCTCTTGAAAAACACGCTCGGATAAACTTGCTCATAGGTTTTTGCTCGTAAAATTGACGCATCCTAGCCAAAGCAGGACAACAGATAGTACCAACTGCGGATGAGATTCTCGCGTGGACAAGAAGAAATGTAGATGCGCTGTGTTCTATTGTCTGCAGTGTTAGTGATTCTGTCATGGCGTTAATTCAACATGTCACCACAGCGGAGGAGGCATGCATGGTCTTGAAAAATCAGTACGAGACCACAAATCAGACACGGATTCAGAATCTGGAGACTCAACTCGCGAATGAGAAACTGTCTGAGTCTAAAACGGCAGAGAATTTCATCACCAGGGTGAAGAATTTGCGCGATCAGATGACTGCGATTGGCATCACCATCACCAGCAAGAATCTAGCATGAAGGTGCATATGGATGCCATCAGCTAACTTCACTACTACTATGTGGGTGTGCTCGAGCACATATTTTTCCCACTTCACCCAGCATTCCTTAGTACAAACACTCACTCCTGCTCCCCTATTCAGGATGGCATCCACCTTTTGGTTCTGGTAGGTTATGGGGATATCTGCATTAGTATCATCACCTTCGAAGTATTGGCCCAACTTATTGATGGGAACCTTGGGTTAGTTCTGACCTTCCTCTTGCGATTGATCGGCCTTGGGGCTAGTAGGTCCTAGGGGTAGGAATCGTCCATTCATCCAGTTTGATAGGTCTCACCAAAGGGTAGGATTCCTTCTTAACAAGGAGACGATCAGCATTTTTACCTCGGTAGAAAGGAAGGCCACCAACCTGACACTATTGCATGGTTCTTGAGAGGTCTCTCTACCCACTAATAGCAGATCCTCAAAACCATAAATGTCTCCTTCTTCTTGTAGGTTCTACAATATTGGGTCCTCTTGGCACATCCACTGCATCAAGTTTGGAGCTTCTGATTTACCGAGGCTGGAAAGTTCCTCTTCCTCTACCCTTTCTAGTACCCTAAGTGCCTTTTCTCCTCTATGAGTGGCTAGGTGGACTAGTTGGATGGTATCTGATCCTATGCTAGCCTTGAGTCTATGCTCGAACTTTTCCTGGCATTCCCATACCAAGTCTTGAGCCTCTAATATATACTGTTTTTCTATGGCTGGTGGGTCCAGATAGGTCCCCTTATACTAAGGTGGGGGTGTGAGGCCTCGGGCCTACACTAGCTTATTTGCATCCGAGTATGGAGGCACACCCGAGTCACTCTGGGAGGGGGTCCCGCCCGGAGGTAGCAAGGGTGGCTGTCTCCTCATCGGAGCCATCTTGAATGAGCACCTGGTTGGCTCCTTTGCCTACCCATATGGCCTTCTTGGACCGGGTTTGCTATGTTGAGACACCCCAGGATTTTGTTACTACTGCTACCTGACCCGATTTAATACTTAGCAAGTTAAGGCTAGTGCTCCTAGGCCGGGTGGTCGAAGTTGCTGGTCTTCTCAAGGGACAATCCTTGAATAAATGTTCTATTCTGCAACCAACACACAAGAGTGGAACCATCAGGGTAAGATTCTTGTAAGGCTAGTCCTTTAAGAAATGCGGCCCTTGGCACTTGAAGCATGACACCGAAAGGTTTGCGGAGCCCTTATAGGGGCACTCCCCTGACCTGTGCGGTATAACATTGGATCAGAGGCCTTTGCGTGATGAAGTGCATGTCTTTCACCCTCGCGCGATCAAGGGGGCTCTCTGTAACATTGGGACCTGCTGATCCTCATGTAGGAGGTAGTGACTTAGGGTGGCAATTCCTTCCTCATGAGGGTAATAGTCGAGGTGACCATGGTTTAGTGCTGGTTCCTCCCAATCATTGGGCACTTCCTCTACCAATACTTGATTGATGGGAGTTATATAGGGTGAGGGAGGTTGGGGACCTAGTATGGGTGGTGGTAGGGGAGACTATTGTGCTCTGTACTACCTTGGACTAGCCAAAGGGGCACCTTGTGCATTTATAGGGTTAGGTGGGGCCATGAGGGCTAGTGTGGGTCTTGCTTGGTACATAGGTTGGGGTAGGGCCCTTGAGAATCTGCATTGGGAGGTGTCATGGTTCTCCATCTATGACAGTGTGCATAGTAGAGGGCTTGCCTTGCCCTAAGGTGGGGGCACTCATTGGAGGGATGCTTGCCCTTGCATAGCTCGCACCACACGTTGTCTCTCCATGGAAACAAATGGGGGTTACTTGGCACCTCCTTGGAGGTCCCTAACTTCCACTGCTAGCCTAACTGATTCAGCAGATTTGATGCCAGCTAGCTCATATCTAGGCTCTTGGGCTTGTTGTTCTCCTTCTTGGTAGGCTCCACACTGGAAGACCTTACCAATGATGATACTTCTGATGGGGTTGTGCTTTTGTCCTAGGTAACTTTGTCCATCATATTATCACTTATACGGATAGCCATCTTTCTGCATAGTTTGAAGGAAGTAGGATTCATAACCATTAAGTGGTCATGCAGCTTCAGGTCTGCCAATCCAATGAGGAAGCGGGGCAATAATGGTTTGTCACTCATATGGTTCACAATAGGAATTGAGGCATTTGATTCTGGATATGTAATCCCGAAGAGATTCTTTGTCACTTTGCTTCACCTCATATAACTGATTAATGGGGCTCCACTTTTGTCCATTGGGGGTGAACCCTACAATGAATGCTTTTTGCAGCATCTCCCAGTTGACCTTTTCTTCTAAGTTGAGAGCCCTATACCATTGGCCTGCCTTGCCATGCATACTCAGGCCAAATGCATTCACCATTTCTAGATCTCCAGGAGCAACAAAGGCTTTGCATGTCTGCTCTAATCACTCCACATGGGAGACTAGATGTCCTTTCCCTAGGAATTTGGTCATCAACTTGGAGATGGCTATGGGTTCGCTCCTCGAGGAATTAGTGATCCCTACTACAAATATGGGTGCAGTCGAGGGTGGTGTGTCCCCCCTTCCTAGTGCATTCACTAGGATGTGCATTGCCTCATCTGATTGCATCATTTGGGAAGCTAGTGGAGACGGTGCCGTTGTGGGCCTAACCGGTCATAGAGGTGGCCTCAAGCCCTGGCCTTGGTGGCGGGATCCACTGAGTTTTTGGTATTGGCATTGGGGATGAAGCACCTGGCCCTCCATCCATTGGAGCAATATCTGCGAGCGAGAATGGTCAGGCTCCAGGAGGGGGCGGGTTATAGGACATCTGCATGGAGGTTCCTTGCATTGGGCGATAGGGTGGAACTTGTGGCGCTACATAGCCGGCGAAGGTCGGGGGCACTTGGAAGGTCGAAATTTCATAAGAATTCCCCCCATGAGAACCTCACATATCTCCTTGACTAGGGTCTCATTCTGCAAAGTCCCTCATATGGGTCTTCATCATCCATGCGTTCCCACTGAGGATGCGTTGCAAAAGCTGTGGGCCTCGAGTCTACAAAGGTGGTTTCTGTCCCTGTCTATGGCTTAGGAGCCGATTGTTGCTGGCCTTCCCTTCCCACGGACATACTGGCAAAGGGGTTCTCCATGTTTGCTGTGGGCCAACCGTCCAAACATGTTGGAGATCGTACCTCCTAACCTAGACGCTATGGAAGGAGCAGAAGAGTTGGGTGGAGCCAAAGTAGTGAAAGGGGCTTTGGAAGCTCTCGGACCCACGGGGCTTCCAAGGGTTTTGAAAGCCCTCGGACCC
The DNA here is from genome assembly GCF_047967505.1 of Dipteris shenzhenensis. Lineage (NCBI taxonomy): Eukaryota > Viridiplantae > Streptophyta > Polypodiopsida > Gleicheniales > Dipteridaceae > Dipteris > Dipteris shenzhenensis. Next base: position 50,777,053 of record NC_141619.1, on the reverse strand, counting down.
ATGGGGTCTTGCATTTCCTTGTTCAAGCTCTCCGTCTTGTTGGAGCTAGATGGATCCTTCCGTCAAGTCCCTAACACACTAAGTGAGAGCTAGAAGCCGAGCTTCCGGTTAGGACCGATCCCAAACTGGGGCGAAAGGTGGCTGAGCATAGCTCGAAACACTATCCTTGGCATGGGTTCCTTGGACAAAATTCTTCCAGATCTCAAGTGCATGTATAAGATCTATAAAGTGGTACACTCTGGCTGAAATTTGAATTCTGTATTTTTTGGACTACCTGTGAGATATCCCGACGATCGTGGGGATAGGGCTAAGGAGACAAGCGCAGGGATGAAGCTAAGGCAATGGTCGTAGGGATGTGAAGTGACAAGTATCGACGGGATGGAATGTAGGTGGTATGCCCACGGTTGTGGGGTTAGAGCTAAGGCTACAGGCAGTGGGATGTTAAGGTCAACGGGATGTGAGTTTAGCGATGGGCATGGGGTTGACAGTAAGGCAACAGATCATGGGCATAAGCTCAAAGCCACGGGTCAACGCCTGTCAAACCGTTGGGATCACTGATTTCGATATGTATTAATTAAGGTGGTGGGTTAGACGGCGTCACAAGTTAGGTCATGGGGATAAGGACTACACTGGTGGATCAATGATTGTTTGATTGTGGGGATAGCACTATGGCGATGGGTCAACGAGTTAACGCTATGGCGATAATATGACCCGTGGGGATAGGAAATGTCTGGGAACACAAATTTCGCTAACTTCTGTTTGGTGAATTCTGGTGATTTCAGAGTTTCTGTGCCAGTTCTGAGTCTTTGTGCGTGCTATGCACCACCTAGACCACCTATACTAAACAGAAAAGAGCAAAAAGCATCAGCTTTGTGTGCATGAATGAGAGATTTCTACAAGTTGGGTTGTTCACCCTCAAGAACCATTTCAAAATTGAGCCTCCAACTCCATTTTTTAGTGTTATAGTTAGGATTTGCTATCACACACACCTTAGCAATCTTATACACTACCTTCCTATCACTTCAAAACACTTACAAACATAAAACACAAGCTTCCCATGCTCAAAATTTCCTTCCAAAAGAAAATGATAGTTTTAATCTCATTTCCGTCCAAACATACACTCCTTCACTCTTTCATCTCCTACAACCCCACTAACAAAGCTCCAAGTTAGCTTCAAACAATGTGCAATGGGTAAATGACGAGAGAAGGCAAATGCAATGCAAAAGCATACCTTGAACTCCCTGGCAACGGTGCCAAAGATGTGTGGTTTCAACGGTGACTCACGTGTCCTGGGGATCTTGAAGGAATGCCGATGGAGCATCCACTCCAAGCTACTCCTTGTGAGAGCAATGCAAAGCACGAGCCATTCACATGTGTCACTCAAGTGGTTCCCAAATTGTTGCAATGTGTTTCCACGAGAGAAAGAGGGAAGGGGGAGAAGGGGAGAAGAGAGGGGAGAAGGGAGGGAGAAGGAGGAGGGAAGGAGAGTGTGAAGGGCGATGGAGTGGCAAACACAAGGGCAACAAGAGAACATTCAAAGACACTCTTGGAAGAGGAGAGGGAGCTTGTATTCCAAACTTGTGCATACAACAATGAAGACCAAAGTCAACCATTTAGCCTTCTATACAAGTCACCTTTTGAAGGGAGGGCCAACCCTTTTCCTTTTTGCACTCTCCCTTTCTTTACATTCACAAGGCTCTTGGGCCCATAGGGTGCCAAGGCGTCTTCTCTATCCTTTCCTTCCCTCTTCTATTGTTACGTCTCTCCAGGTGTCGAAAATAGCACTTGTGTTAACCATATAAGAGCGCTTGGGACAAACCTGGCATTAGGAGGTGCTCCTAATTGGGTCCCAAATAGTGCTTGTGTTAACCTCGCCATCTGAGTCTTAAGCCATCTGAGGCTCGAAACCTAGATTGGCGAGGTCGATCTTCAGCCATTTGTGGCTCAAACCCATAATGCATGTAACTGTACTCCCTCCATGGCTATGACCATTGAAGTAAATCATGAAGCCTAATCACCTCTAATCACTCATTACCATGCATTCTGCAACTGTACTCTCTGTGGATGTTAACACTATACTACTTGACTTTCATTGATGACTACATCAGATATTGTTGGGTCTATTTTTTGAAAGAGAAATCTGAAGTCTTTTCCAAAATTCAAGAATTCAAAGCCATGTTCGAGAACCAGACGGGTAATATTGTCACTATGTATGTAAGGCTGTTTGCAATAGAACTCTCTATACACACATGAAATAAATGCATTTCGTTTGGAATAATTATTTTCTCTTGCACAACTTCAACGTTCATATACTAAGCCTTCTGAATCCTCTCATGAAAATATTTACTTGACTTGGATCGCCTCTTTACTATTTTGTTATCCATTTGGTCCGCGTGAACATGACTCATTGCTACAACACTCCTTAGCACACATGCTCTCTGCACGTGTAGACTATCATCCTCCTCAAGCATAAAACCTACTTGTTGCAACTGCTCCTTGTCATGTGTTTTAAGTCCCAATCGCAAACTTCCACACCCTAGGTGAATGACCAAGATATACTGATCAACACTCTAGGTATGGGGTCTAGAGGTATTGCAAAACCACACAAACTACTCTTTGATACGATTAGTATGTTCTCTTACCCTTGAAGCAAGGTGCAGGGACACCCTCAGCCGCACTTTGACCCAATACATTTTTGAGTGCTCCACACCTAGTCTTTGTTTTTGCAATAAATCCAAAGCATGTGACCACACTACGGGGCTCTATTCTCCTGATAGCCCAATTAGCATCATGCATAGCAGTCTAGATTGTCATGTTCTTGCACACTAGATGAGCCTGGTCTCCTCCTACTGATCTCCTCCCACCAACAGGCCTCTTGCTGGTAAAATAAATATACTATGGCCTATGACTATCATGCATCATCATTGTTGCAAGAGTGGTAGAGACTCTTCTCCTTCTAATCTAGATGGCCTTTACATTTCAGGTGTTTGTAGGCTGGCTTCTTCTGAGCCACATCAACAAGCTTTTTTGTAGATACATTGCTAGAATCACCAATCATCATCCTCTCCCTCAATTGTTCCAAACTAGGTCATATCCCTAAATGTTTGCCATTCATGTAAGCATTATACTATGCACTTTGCAATATAGATAGTGCCAAGTCTATAGCACTGGCCTTTTACAAGCTTATATATCTAGCATACCCATGAGCATTGAGCAGCCCACCTATTGGAATGCTTGGTCTGACAAATTCACTGTCCTTATTTTGTTCAAGAAACGACCCCCCACTAGGAAACCCGTACATCCCGCCATGCTAACCAATTCTCAAGGTTAGGCAACTCACTGTCTTTCACGTGCAAAGGTGTCCACCATTTCCTAAGAGCCTCCTTGCAGATCTCTGCACTGGCATCAGATATTGCTCTATTCCAATTTTGGCACAGCTACTTGTGCTCTTCTTGAAATGGTAGCCTAATGCATCTCCTTGTGTGCTCTATAATGCTAATCTCCCAATGGAAACTACATGTTCTCTCTTTACCTTCCATTACATTGGAAGTACCCATTGTATACAGTCCTAACCGCAAGCCAATTTGCACCCGCACCATCTGCCATGACACCTCTAAATTCTAGTAGAGGGAACCCATTCTTTATTAATTGTTCATTGAACAGTTGCCAAAACTTTATCTATGCACCATTGTCCTCAATCTTGAATTCATATGTAGCAATCATTAGGAGCTCTTTGATGAATGGGTCATAGGATGTCGGCACCCATGGTGGACCATCCTCTAACTCGTGGACATGATCAAAATGCAACCATTGCTCACCCAAGCTTCCACCTGGTCTCATTCTTCTAACCAAGTCAAGTCCTAATCCTGGATCAATAGTGGACATCTTAAAGACATGAGCCTGTTGATCATCTAAGAGTTCCCCAAGGAAAAGAATACTTTGCATGAATGGATATCTGCAACACCATTTCAAATCCAATAATGCATCAAACCCATTATACACACCTTCAATTCCATGTCTACTTGATTGAATAGCTCTCTGAATCCGCCTTCTTTGTGACAATGGTGTAATACCTCTTGAAAACTAGTCTCATCCAACTCCTTTGCAGCGTCCTCTTTTCCACCAATCAACATAATATGACAATGTCTTTGGCAACACTAACCTCAATATTTTTGCATGATGTTGAGAGACTCTTTTTAGCATGTTCTTATATCATATCATCCACCTTTTTTTTTTGCCTTGAATACAACCCTCATACACTGGATCTCATGTGCTGCACACCTTGTAGTGTGTTCTTGATCATGTGGGATGCAATAATAAATGTAAGCATTGTATTGCACAACACATATCGGTATCTCACCACAATGAATACAAACCAAGGTACCACATTCTCCATCAATCAGACCTACTAGACATGCCTTTCTCTATTTTCCCTTCCAATGTGTCTTGTAACAAAGTTTAGTTTGGTCCATGTAAGGACAGTCTAAATTATAGCATCTCAAATATCCTACACATCTACTTATTCGGACTATTCCATTGAAAGAGTCTTGTGAGTTTGCAGAGTAAAGTGTCCAAACATGGCCATCAGACATTTGATCCATGCCAACCATTGCAGATCTGTGAGGAGAAGGTGGAAACTCCAACACAACATAACCATGATTGTACTTTATTGGCAACTCCAACACCTGTTCTATACTTTTAGTAATCAAGAAAGAAACATACAAAGAACTATGGAGTGGGAGGCTCTTGAGCAAGCTAATCACACTTACCTTGTTCCTTGATTTGGGAGTGCTGAGACAGGTTCTTGAAGCATGACTATGGAGAAAATTGTAGTAGAATTTGGCTCCAATTTGAATCCAAAATCTTCACCCTCCAGTACCATTCGTTGATGAATGATTCCTACATCCTCCAGTTCTATTTCCTTTTAGAGAACAATGTTGCCACCTTGTAGACCAAAGAAGTCTCTAATGTGCAACAATGAAACTTTACAAACAACAGAGTCGTATCTGATCTCCAACTCTTGGTCACCATGTTTGATTACAAAGAAGGAAGCCATTGGTAGCATAGATATTGTGAGTTGAATAGTCAGGGGAGAGAATGGAGAAAGATAATAGCAAAGGAAAAATGAGATTGTGAGGATAACAGAGGTTCAAACAAGCAATATAGAGGGAGACAAGAAATTCAAAGAAGATGCACGAATTCTTCTCACCAAAACATTGTAAAGTGGCACGATAGGCACGTAACGGCAAATTCTTGTTTGGATTTATCAATCATCAAGATGCATGTGGTAGGAGCACATTTATGTTTTCAAGCATCCTCAATTATGTTCTAGCATGAGCAAGGCTGACAATAAAGGCACTGTGGAGAAGGTTTAGCAAAAATAAAGTTTACAGCACACAATTTGAGCACGAGCTCCATTTCTGCAATGGAGTTAATTACAAACATTAAGCACCATCCAAGCCACTAGCCACCCTTATTCCACTATCACTCTCAATCTATCTCTCACTCTCTATCTTGAGGTCCTTATGATTAAAGCACTCTCTATCTCTCACTTTCCAACTCTCAATAGAGTATATCTCTGTATCTCTCTATATCTTTGCAACTTTCACTATCTACCAGTCACTCACTCTCTCTGTATCTCTCTGTATCTCCATGTATCTCTCTAACTTTCACTATCTACCAGTCACTCACTCTCTAACTCTTGATTGAGTCTCTCTCCCTCTTAGACTCTTTCGCTAACTCTCACAATCACTCACTAAGACTCAGTAAAGTCTCATTCCCTCTCACACTCTTTATAACTCGCACACTCCCTAAACTCTCGCTCTGACTCTCACTCCATTGCTCACACTCTCCCTTGCTCATGCTCTCACATGTGCTCATGCCCTCCATCACTCAAGCTCTCGTATTTGCTCTCACTCTCCATCGCTCACGCTTGCTCCCCACACTTACTCTAGATCCTCATTCACTCATATCCCCACTCACTCAATCTTGCTCTTATCCTTGTTGCCTCACTTGCTCTCATGCTCCCTGTGCTCAGCCCTGCTCGCATACTCCCCGCCCTTTCATACTCCCTCGCTCTACCTTGCTCCCATACTCCCTACCCGTCATAGTCCTCCCTCTCATGTTTCTTATACCGACCCTTTCCCCTTCGCCCGTAGTCCCATACTCCATCCATCGGCATTGCTACCATACTCATTGGTTTGATTGGTGCACCCTCCCTACCATCGCTTGGTTTGATTGTGCGCCTCCTTCCCATCACTCAATTGATTTGACTGGCAAGCCCTCCTTGCACTCGCTAGGCTAGTTGATTTTACTGCTTCTCCATTTCCACTTGCCAGGTGAGTCTTTTATGGTTCTCTATTTCTACGCCTCTTGTTGGTATTGTTCTTCAATATAACAAAGATAAACAGCCTAAAAAACTCAGCAAACACCTCTTCAACGAGACTGGATGTCGCGGGCTTCTGGCAGGCCTATTTGCTCATTTTTTTGGCCTAGAGCAAGCTGTCAATCCAAATACAATGATGAAAAATGCCATTTCTAAGCACCAAAAAAGAAAGCAAACTGCGATATTACCACCTTCATGGACCCTACTTTGTCTTATTTTTTGGGTGCTTGATATGGATAGGAAGGGCTTAGGCAAATAGGTCTCCAAGGGCAAGCAACTCTTATTTTTTGGGTGCTTGAGGTGGATAGGAAGAGCTTACACAAATAGGTCTCCAAGGGAAAACATGTCTCCACTTTTTTCCCCTTTTTAGGGATTCATCAACTAAGTAAGTGCACATTTTCTAGGCATAGGAATCATGGCTAGAAAGCCAAAATAAAAGGCCAAAGGAGGCTCCAAGGCGGCCATGACATCGCAGCCTCCTTTGGCCTTTTTTAAAATCATTTGGCTACACAGAAATGAAGTCTACAAGAACCACAAAAAAGGGGCAAACAGGTCTCCAAGGAGGCCGTGATATCGCCGCCTACTTGGAGACCTATTTGCCTTAATTTTGTGGCCCTTCTAGGGCATACGAATTAGCATTTTTGTTCATTTGGTTTGATGGAAGGAGCTCTCAAATGAGCACCAAAAAATTGACAAACAGGTCTCCAATAAGGTCGCGATATTGCAGGCTCCTTGGAGACTTGTTTGCCAAATTTTTTGCCCATTTGAGGGCTGGGTCAAATGCTTAAATGCTATGTAAGTGTCATGCTTGGATAGCAAAAAATGAGCAAAGGAGGTCATTCGTTTAGATGAAAGGAGATCTCAATTAAGTGTTACATAAGCTTCATGGTTGGATAGAAAAAAAATGAGCAAAGGAGGTCCTTGTTTTTAGACGAAAGGAGATCTCAAATGGGCAAAACAATTGGGCAAACAGGTCTCCAAGGAGGCCGCAATATCACGGCTTGATATCCAAGGAGACCCATTTGCCCTTTTTTTTTGCCCATGCAAGGGCTAGGCCAAATAATTATGTATCATGGAAGAATAGCCTTTAAAAATAACCAAAGGGGGCTTGAAGGTGACCACGCTATTGTGGCCTACTTGGAGTTTCCTTTGGCCTTTTTTTTTGGCCATCTGCTTGACCAAAAAGGGCTGGCTTTAGCCCCCAAACAAGCTCAAAAATTGCACACCTATTCGACATTTCTTTGCATGATTGCCCTTTCAGATTTTGCCTACTTCAGATTGTTTTTTTTTGAAGTAAAGGTTTGAAAGCCCAAAAAAATAGCAAAGGGAGGGTCCAAGGAGGCCGCAACATCACGGGCTCCAAGTAGCACCCTCTAGGCATGAAAGGGCTTGCTTTAAATCTCATAGTGTGCCAAAAAATTAAGCAAATTAGGAGGATTCTGTGACATCATGGCGTCTTGTATGCCATGTTTATTCATTTGCTTGCAAAGGAATCTACAAAGGAATGGGCTTCATAGTATCTCTATTTTCTCATTCTAATGGCATTGTAAAGATTTGTTTATTTTCTGTTGTTATTTGTGTTACTTTTCTACAGATGGAGAATGGGGAGGGTACAATGCCTCCAACTAAGACAAGGGGGAAGGGTAAAGAGAAAGTAAGTAGTATCACCTCCCATGAGGGGAGAGAGAAAAAGGAAGCAAATTGTCCAGACTAATACAAGGGAGGGTGAGGGAGATTTGGGAGTGGATATGCCTGTGAACACAGAGGATACTACAAATGTTCATGACATTGAGGTGGTAGGAGATGAGATTGATTTGGCGATTGAGGATATTGGCTTGGATCTTGTTAGTGGGGGAGATATCATTTCAAAGATTAGACTCCTTAGTTTAGATGTGCCCCAAGATCCCTCTTTGCAGACTCATCACCTATGCTAGAGTGAGGGGCTTAAGGAGTGAAGTGGCTACACTTAAGAGTGTGTTTCAGTATGAGGAGTATCTCCCCAAAAAGGGAGCTTTCATAATTTCCATTTGCACAAGGGGTGGGGAGGAGATGGTGGTTACTCCGCCAAAGAAAGAGTCTTGGTCTCGGATGTGGAGAGAGGTCAATAACATGTTTGAGAAAGAATTGGAGTACATGCCAGATTTGCATTATCTATGGAATAAGATCTTCTATGTGTAGGAAGGCAACCATGGGACAATGGCATGGATGTTTGTCATAGAGGAACCTTACAGAGAAATAAGGGCAAGACACATACGTGTTATGTGCACATTGATCGACCCACGGAAGACCTTTGAGATTGCCCTACTTGCGAGCTTGCAGCGGATGAATTCGTAAGACCCAAATCATTCTATCCTATTTTTTGATTAATTGTTTTGATTTTTTTACTTAAGCTAGTCTTGGAACTCTATTGATGTAGATTGAATGAGGATATAATCATCATCATAAAGTTGAGTTTAAGGGATGTTCTCATTAATGCCAACCACATTTGCGAGTGCAAAGCTTAGGCATTTATTAGAGTAACTTCACAAGAATGCCAAGTCATTACCAGTGCCAGGAACAGGAAGGTGAAGGGAACTATAGGATGGTATCCTCTTAGTGGAGGGTATTTGGCATGTCTAGTTTTCCAGGTAAGCAAGGTATTTGTGCCTCTTTTGATTAGAGTTTGTTTTGGAGAGAGAGAGAGAGAGAGAGAGAGAGAGAGAGAGAGAGAGAGAGAGAGAGAGAGAGAGAGAGAGAGGCCTGTGAGTGTTTTGTGTATGTGTGTGTGTGCGCGCGCGCGCGTGCGCATGTGTATGTGTGTGTGCGTGTGTATGTGTGTGTATATCTATTTATGTACATGTAATGTGTGTGTGTGTGTGTGTACCCACATGAGGATGCGTGCATTCACACACAACTCTTCTTGAAAATAAGGTTCTCCAAAACTGTATTTGTTCAATTTTAGAAGCTCAATTGAATTAAAGGCTTTATTGTTCAACTAAAAATTCTTGAATGTGTGTGTGTGTGTGTTGGTATCTATGTAAATGTTTCCCCCCAAAATTTTCGTAAAATTCCTCAAAGTTTGAGATTTATAAGTGAGACCTTAAACTTTATTCTTCGAAACTAAAGGCAATCTATGTTCCCAACTTTGAGACCTAGTGGAGTGGGTCCCTAACCCGTCGTAGACGGATGATGCTTTTAAAGAGACAAAGGTGTTTTAGTGCCTATGTGTGTGTGTGTGTGCGTGCATGAGGGAGACAGTCAAAGGAGAGAGAGAGAGAGAGAGAGAGAGAGAGAGAGGATATTTTGTGTGAATACTTTGCCTCTTGATCAACATCACAAGGACCTAGCTGAATGATTGAGGAAACTTAGCGTAGAACCAAGCATTAAAGATGTTTTTAAGATCCCACCTTTAGACCCAGTGAAGGGGGTCTCTAACTCGTTGTAGACGGGTCATGCTACTCGTTGCCATAATGAATAGGACAAGGAAGAGGCAAACGACTCGTTGAATGTGTGGGAAGGCTTGGAAAAGCATGCCAAGAGCCATGTACTTACCGCGTGTAGTCCCAAGATCCCGTCCTTTTCGCTTTGCAAGGGACTCCTCTCGGAACTTTAGGAAACCGAATGAAAGCTTTTGGAAGAGAAGTTTCTCCAAAAGAGAGAGGTGGGACAGATGTGGTGAGTACATTGCGTTCCGTCAAGAAATTTCCTGCCGGATGTTATCGGAATCAGGGGCAAATGCCAAAGCGAAGCTCAAGAAATTTCCTGTCGGACATTATCAGAAGTAGGGGCAAATGCCAAAGTGAAGCTCACTGGAACCTATCGGAGTGACGAGGACATATTCTATTGGATATCTCTCCACTAGTGGACCTTGAGTCCGTCAGTGTGTCCGTCCCCACCACCATCCGACCATGAGGCCTTCTCTGCCTGAACCATGCCAGTGCCCACATCCAATTGCCACGTGCCCACATAGTTTCTTGCAACTTTCTGCTACCAGAGAATCTGTACGTAGCTACAGCACAAAGCAGCCATGAAAAAAACCCTTGTTGATATCCGTACGACGAGCAGAAGTTGCAGAGAATTTATAGCAGCTTCGAAAATTTCTTGTTGATAATATCCATCTTGGAAGAACGTGACGAGCAGAACTTGCAGAGAATTTCTTGTTGATAACAAGTGAGTAGAAGTACTGGTGAGCACTGCCTTTACTATGGGAGGGAGGGAGGGGACGGGAGGGAAGGGGAGAAGGACTACTCGCGAGGGAGGGGGGAAGAGGAGGGAAAGGGAAGGAGAGAGAGACAGAGAGATAGAGCGCTCGCAAATGTAAGTAGAGCGCTGCCTGGAAGGCTGTGGTAACAAACTGGAGACGAGCAGACGTTGCAGAGAATTTCTAGCAGCTTCGAAAACACCTTTCTGGTAAATCTGGAAACAAATAGTAGCAGATATGCACCAAAGCTCACAGAAGATGCTGTTCAATTCTCTGAGAAAACGCCGCAGCAGCAGCAACACAGTCAGGAAAAGAACGACAGTTGCTTTTGACGTCCAAAAACTAGGCAGATCTGTCACAATAAGCAGAAGTGATAGCGGAGGTAGGACGGAACGATTTTGGAGTTTGTGCATTATCTTCTAACCGACCCTTCAATAAAAATGATAAGAAAGCACGATGGAAAAATATAAAACACTTTGCAGCAGAACGAAGTATTCCAGAGAAATGTGACCCGTGAAATAGAATGAGTTCACATCTCTGCTCAAACCGGCTCTGACTTTCCTCGTCGCTCTTTCGAACCACAACTCCCTAAGAGAATTGCCTCAAATTTAGTGTCTCAGCTCGAATGCGCATTTCGAACTCGGGAAAGTATTGGATGCAGGGATCATTCAAGGAGTTTATCGATCGGCTCGAAGGCACTGGCTTTCCGGCGGATCCTGCTACATATGCTTGTCTCTTGCGATTATGTGGGACTGCAAAGGCCTTGTCACACGGCAAGCTCGTACATAACCATATCACTAGACATGGACTCGAGAGGAGCGCATTTTTGGGAAGCTTGATTGTCCAAATGTATATTCAGTGTGGAGCCCTAGACGATGCACATGAGTGGTTCAACAAAATGTATAAGAGGAATATGTTCTCGTGGAACTTCATGATTGGAGCTTACGCTCAGCAAGGGCAAGCAGAGGAGGCCATCCGACTTTACGACCAGATGCTGGGGGAAGGGATCATCCCTGACAAGGTCACCTATTTGTACACCCTTTCTGCATGTGCCAAGCGTACAGCCCTGGCCAAAGGTAAGGGTATACATGCCCGCATCATGAGCACTGGAGTTGAGTCGGATGTTATCCTAGGAAATGCCCTCATCAACATGTATGATAAGTGCCATTGCCTAGAAGGTGCAAGAAAAACATTTGAGAATATGTCAGAGCAGGATGTCATCTCTTGGACTTGCATTATTGCTGCATATGTCAACCATGAAGAGGGTAAGACTGCTGCCCAGCTCTTTGACCGAATGCAGCAAGCAGGAGTGATGCCCAACAAGGTCACCTTTATCGGCGTTCTCGATGCTTGTGCAAGCCAGATGAATGTACTCGTAGGCAAACGATTACATGTCCACATCATGGGCAGCAGATTTGCATCAGACACGATGCTACAGACTGCCCTTTTCAACATGTACGGCAAGTGTGGTAGGATGGGTGAGGTTTTGAAAATATTTGATGAGATGCTTGAACATGATCTAGTCTCATGGAATGCTATCATTGCGGCATATAGTTGGCATGGACTCGGCAAACAGGCGTTTGAACTTTTTGTTCAAATGCAGCAGGCAAAGGTGATGCCAGATAGAGTCACGTGTGTAGGTATCCTTGATGCATGCACTGGCCAGGCTGCCCTACTTGAGGGGAAGAGGATGCACAGTGTCATCATGCAAAGTGGCTTTGATTCAGACATCATTGTGGCAACTGCCCTTGTCAACATGTATGGTAAATGTGGGAGCTTGGAGAATGCATGGAGGTTGTTTCAAAAAATGGACAAGAGGAACGTGGTTTCGTGGACTGCCATGATTGCTGCACAGGCTCAGCATGGACACGGCAAGGAGGCCCTGGTGCTCTTTGAGCAGATGCAACATGAAGGAGTCATGCCAAACGAGGTTACATTTGTTGGTGTACTTTCCGCATGCAATCATGCTGGTTTAGTGGATTGGGGTCACAACTGCTTTGTCTCCATGGAACAAGAGTATGGCATTATGCCAATTGCAGAACATTATGACTGTATGATTGACCTTTTTGGGAGGATCGGGTGGCTGGATGAGGCAGAGGAATTAATTAATAAAATGCTGCCTCAACCAACAGTAATGGCATGGATTTCATTGCTTTCTGCTTGCGTAAATCATGTAGACATTGAGAGAGGAGAACGTGCTGCAAAGAGACTGTTTGAAATGGATCCTGATAACCCCACACCCTATGTAATGCTATCAAACATGTATTATGTGGCGAGAAGGATGAGTGATGCAGAAAAGGTGAACTCTAGATTGAGGGGACAAGGTTTAAAGTGACAGGTAGTGTCATCCTGAACAACATGATTGGCTGTCTCTGAGAGCTTAGAAGGGCAGGCTGGGTCCTTTTTATTAGTCATTGGCTTGCCCATGATATTGCTGATGGACTTAGCAGAGTAATTTTGGTGATGCCTTTGGCAGAGCAGATGCTTGTATTGGGTTTTTCCTTTCTTCTGGTTTTGTGCTCATGGAGTTCTCTCAGTTGGCTGCACGGGCAGCATCGGACTGTCAAAAATGCTTTCAACTTCATGAAAAGATCCTTAGACATCACATATGATCTGTTTGGACATTGTCATTCAGTAATTAAGGAGCTTCAAGGTTCTTTGTCCCTTCATCCGGAAGTTGTGGCTGGAGCACAGACAGATCTGCTTTATGAGATGAGACATACCTTGGTTTCCTGGCATATGTTATCCAGAAAGACACTTTCATAGAGCCTAAAGGGTCTGATGGAAATGCACAATATTAGGCAATGATGGAACCTGCAGTACAAAACGCTAGTAACACGTTATCTATACTGCCAGCCTGCATTTCAGACAAGTGCACAGACAGATGATGAGTTTTTCTTGGAACTGTCTGGAGAACTTGTCAAGTGGAAGTCTAGGTTTCATTGGCATTATTCCTTGCCAAGCTGGCATTTTTAAATGAATTGTTCTAACTGTAGTCTTACTAGCTTAAATTTCTGTGAGGTTGTAGTTTCCAGAACATCTTTGGGGTTTGCTCATATGTTTGTATTTCCTGTCTTGAGATCTTTGTCATGCCAAAGATGTTTTGGTCTTTCATGAATCATAAATGAAAAAGAGGGTCAGGATGTATGGTGCTTATAGCTGATAAACGTCACAGACACAGGAAGATGATAACATCATAATGTAGGCAATAGAAAAAGGCAGATTACATCACCACCGGAGCCAGTTCTAATTTAGTTTTGGAGGGCTAAGTAAAATTCAGACTAGTACCCTCATTCACTCCCTTCGGCCTAGTTTTTTAGTCTACCTTTGAGCCAGTTTGTTTTCCTTAAGCATATGAAAAACCCTCCCTAATCAGTGTTAAATTGCACAAAACAATCTTTTTCTTTCCTGAGTAGATTGATTGATTTGGGTTTCATTGTTTTCCTCCCTTTATGTAATGACTTCCTTGAGAAAGCCCTGAAAACACTCTATGCTAAGCTCCACTTTTGCATCAAGTTACCAGCTGAGTCTTGCATTGTTGCAGATGCACCAATTTCCCTTGGTTCTCCCTCCTTGGGTTTTGTTTCTGCTTCTATTATGTATATTTCAAGTCTTTCTTTCTGGAACTTTTGAATATGCAGTTTAGTATAGTCTGTAAATCATCTTCTAGGTTACCATACCGATCTGCTAGTGATTTGTGAGTTATTTCTAAATCTTTATTACATCACCTTCCGTATCCAGAACACGATTTCTATCAAAATCTTTATTTCTTTCAACTATATGAAATACATAAAGTGACGTGTGTGAAAATGGACAGCTGCAGTATGGGAACTCTAGTGACACTTGGATAGACCTTGCAGGCTGCATTTGGGACAGGTACACAGGTGCATCACATGATCAAGGAAAGATGACAACTTTCCTAACAGCTGTCTAGTCGTGCAGTCTGACTAAATTAATTTGCTGCGAGGTTGTAACTTGTACTTTCCGTCACATCTTTTGGGTCATGCCAAAGATGTTTTTGGTCTTTCATGAATCTTAAATGAAAAAAGAGGGTAGGATGCATGTTCCTACATAACTGATATCGTAAAAACAGGGAGGAAACTATCTTATAAGGTGATTGGACAATTAAAAAAGGCAAGTTATATCACCACTGGAGTCAGAACCTGTTTAATGGGAAGAGTTCTCATCGCATATAGAGAAGTGTGGAGTGACACTATTTCTGTATGGTACGGGTCATAAGTTAAGTACATCTTAATGCAGTTTTGGAGGCAAAATCAAATTCGACACGGAGAAATACTAATCCTAATCCTAAGGGTTAAGTTAGATATGTTTTCAAAATGTGATTGAGTTGTTTGTAGAATATCTGAATGCATGTGTACTGAGAACTGTCTCATTTGCTGACTTATAACAATGTTTCTTGTTGGTGATTGTTACAATTGAGAATACCTTTGTTGATTGGTTGTGAAGACTGTGCTTTTGCAATTGTTCAATAGCTTTGATGAATATCTGCATAAATGACTCGACTGACGTTCTCAAAATTTTGTACCAAAATCATGGAGGATTTCGAAGATTAGAAAATGATTGCATTGTTGCTGGTACTGAAACATGATTTTGGATGGTTCTTTTGCATCTCATAGATTGTTAAGTTTGCAATGATTGCAATACAAATCAAAGGTTGAATTATATGTGGGAGTTTTCCACCGAGAATGATCCACTTCTTACAGTGTATCATTTGTTGCTTTTTGGCTCTGATGCTCTTTGCAAGAGGCTTACATGACATTATGCTGCTTCCTGTTGAAGGATTATCCAAAATGTTGATGCTCACACATGGATATCTTGTCCAATTTGTTACTGGACTTGCACTTAACGTGTGGATTGGGGGTTTTCCGGAGCATTGGCGAAGGAAGATTTAAAAGTTATGATACCGTTTGAGCAATGCCTTGAGAATATAGCAATGCTATGCCCATGATCACTTGGGATACTGCAGTAGTGGAGGCATTCCAATGCACGCCACAGAATCATGCCATCATCACATTCAAGACATGAGAAGATAGGTTGGCAATCCTTCGCCAAACAAAAGCCCTGAAAGGAACCCAGATATGGATAGCAGCAGATCGTACCCCTCAACAGCTGAAGATGAAGGCGAATGAACTTCAAAAAGTGCGAGAAGCTCGAAAGAACGGCAAGTGGGCAATATATCGTGAAGGCATTGCAATCATTAAAGATTTCAAATTGGCTAAGACAGAGATGGGGATACACTCAGACCATAACTGATGTAATATATAAGTTTCCAAAAATGGGCCACTCACATACCATCCTAAATTTCTCATAGTCAATATGGACACCATTTATCGAAATGACATGTCTAAGGTATGTGAGTTCATGTTTCAAGAACTCACATTTGTTCTCTTTAGCATAGAGTTTCTCTTTTCTGATATGAAGTACTATTTGAAGATGGTGTCCATGCTCTAAGAGAGTCTTGCTATAAATCAAGATGTCATTGCAAAAGACCACAACAAACTTTCCAGATATGGATGAAGTAAATTTCCCAGATGTCATAAATCAAGATGTCATCGCAAAAGACCACAACAAACTTTCCCAGATAAATTGTTTATCATGTTGAAAGGTTGTTGGCGCATTAGTGAATCCAAATGGCATTACCAAGAACTCATAATGTCCAAATCTCATATGAAATGTGGTCTTAAAACCTTCTTTCTCAAATATATGTATGTGATGATAGCCCATTCTCAAATTGATCTTAGTGAAATACTTATCCCCGAAGAGCCGATCGATGAGACCGTCCATTCGAGGTAACATAGATTTTTTCTTAATCATTAATCATTCAAGACCCTTGTAGTCTACGCATAGACGCTTACTAGAGTCTTTCTTCTTTACCAATAGCACTGGTGCACCCCCATGGCAACTTGCTAGGTCTCACTTGACCCAACCGGAGTATTCTTGAAGTTGCCATGCAATTTCATCCTCCTCGATCAAACTTGTCCTATAGGGCTACCTGAACATAGGCTGCACACTAGGCACAAGATCGATCTGATGGTCAATGGTCCTTGTAGGAGGAAGACCCATTGGCAGTTCCTTTGGAAACACGTTTGAATAATCAGACATAATCTCATGTGTTAGTTGAGCCTTGGGTGTTTTTTCACTCCAAAAGCTCCGACTAATTACGTTTGCTACCTCCGTAGGCAATGCATAAGATTCAACAGATTGATTCGTGTCATAAATATACTGAGCAACGCGTGTTCCAACCGCACGCTACTCACCCACCATTGACTCATCAACGTGGGTAGCCAAATCCATGGATGAAGTATTATTATGAGTAAAAGAAGGTGCTACAATCTTATCTTGTTTGCTGTTTTTTGGGACAACAAACTTATCATTAACATTATCACAAGTGAGACATGCTTCATAGGTGTATTTAGTAGAAAAAGGACTAAAAGTATTATCAAAACACAATTTAGGCTTCCCTACAGACCAGAAAGTGCCACAGTCTCCAGATTGCAATCGATGAAATGTTTCCAAAGAAGAACAAAAATATTGATAATTGGACTCATGTAAATTAAAATCAAGTTGAGAGGCAATCTTGACCATAGGTCCTCGAAGATCCTCTTGAAGAGTAAACCACTTTCCACTAACTTAAATTTAATTATATTTACAGAAGGGCTCTTTGCAAAGAACCACTCCATGCCAATCAAAAGATGTACCGGATCTAATCTCATAACATGGGATAATAAATCTTCTTACTAATCTTGAATGTCCACTTGAAGATCTGGAACTAACTCTTCACAAGATATGTAGCTCCATGTATGAGATTTATGACATAACGATGGCTACTGGGAATAGTGGAGGTGTTCAGCTTCTGTACAAGAGAAGCATCAATAAAATTGTGAGTATTGCCATTGTCAAATAAGATGTGAACTAGATGCCCCTTGACATATCCAACCATGCATAATTAAATCATGGGGTCCAAACATATTGACATTAAAATGACATTTCTCACAATCTAAATAAGAAGAAAAGACTTCAAGACAAGCAATGTGACAAGGATTACCTGGCGTACATGATTCTTGAAGTGGACAAACTATTTCCCTTTAACTCTCACTTCAAAGGACAAGCAAGTGATATGTGGCTTGGCTTGCCACACTTGAGGCCTTTGGTTTGGGCTTCCTCCTATGTTGGGCGAATCGGTGTGAAACTTCTTCTTGAGAGGCCCCAACATTTACTTGTTGTAGTTAGCCTTTTCAGGCTTGGAGTTAGAGTTGCTAGCTCAATGGTTCTTTTGGTTGTTTCTTCTCTTAGGATTTTCATTTTGCACAACCGATGAGGATCCAACTTACTTGTGTCCACAAGTACTATCATAGATCTTCGCAAAATGGATAGCCTCCTCAAGTGTCTGTAGCTTGTTCCTTTAGATTTCATTTTGATATTCTTTAGGTAAACTAGTCACAAAGAATAAGCATAATGTTTGTTGGTTAAAGTCAGGGAACTTTGCAGTAATATCTGCAAAGTGCTGAAGATATGAGTCCAAGGACTTGTTACCCTTTGAGATATTTTAAAGGTTCAAAATTATCATACTCATTAGGTTCTTACTTAAACACCTTTGTGCCTCACAAAACTCATTCTAAGACTTTGGAGCATAAGGCTTTGCCTTCAACTCTCGCCACCATGTGAAAGCCTTGCCTCATAAATACATCTCAACAAGGGTCGAGTAGATATTTTCTAGACAATCAATGATGGCAAAGTGAGCTCCCCACTTGTTCAACAAGGAGCGTACATACTCAGGAGTCCTCTCTTTCTTCTCTCTTGAGTAGATCTTAGGAGAAAAGGACGGCATACCATAATGTTTTTTATGAGCTTCTTGAGTTTGTTGCAACAATATCAGCTATACTAATGCTGAGTATTTTGCATTTGATTAAACAAACCCTAAAGAACATTTTCATCAATATGAACCACTTGCACTTGTGGTGGAGCGAAAGATCCAGTAGCTTGATTGGGTTGAGTTCCATCACTAGGAATTGGCTCCATGATGAGAAAGAGGAGATCGAAGGAAGACAGCTTGGAAATACAATAATCTCCCTTGAAAAGAGAGGCAAAATTGATTGAGATTACTAAGCACAAAATAAGATGGAGTTGTAGTAAAGTAGCTAGGTTGAAAGAGGGCAAAGCGAGAAATTGTTTGCAGCAACGGAAAGAATTTGATTTGGTGTAGAGTTATGGGCGTGGGAAGGACTAGTTGAAGTAGAGGCTGGATGGAGCATGCACAGTGTGTGAAAAGTGATGCCATGCATGGGTTGCATGTGCATCTAGGCTGCATGAAAAGGGTGTGGCATGCAAGCCACAACTTTCCCCTCCTTTTAGAACTTTCCTAAAAGGGTTGGTGTCCTTGAAAAATACTTTTAGAAAGTATTTTTCTAACTCAAACTTGCTTATAGAAAAAAATAAACTTTGCTTTTTGCAAAGTAAAGTAAACTTTTCCTTACAAAAAGTAAAGTAGAACTTTTAGTTCTAAAGGCATACTTTTTAGAAAGTACACCCACATGCATGCATGCATGTGGACACTTATCCATTCTAGAACTCATGTGGCAGTCCAACTTTAGTTCCATGTCTTCCATGCATGCATGCATGCACAATTCTTGCATGACACACAACTAAAGGGAAAAGTAGAGACTTCTAGCACTTTCTCCTACTAAAGTTACTTTCCAAGGCATGCAAGCCCAAAAAATAAGTGCATGTTGCACATGCACCATTACTTTTCCAAAAAAGTAGGACTAACCCACATTCCTCTATTCTAACTTCATTTTTCAAAAAGTAAACCTACATGCGGCCTGCAGAGAACCACAAACATCTTTGAAGCATCTAGGCCTGGTCTGTAGCACTTTTGAGCCCACACACAGCCCTAGAGCAGATCAGTGACTGTTCCAGGTTACTCTAGACCTCTAAAATCAATTGCAACCATCCATCCAACTCTTCGCCAACCCTAGAATAGCAATCCTCTTGCTCTAGGATGCTATACAACCAAAAACAAACTTGAAATTAGCATCTAGGTGCAATTTGTTTTTTGGCAACTCGTCTTGCCTTCCTGGAAGTCTTTATCAAGCCAAAACACCATTCTTGGAATTTGTTATCAAGCTCTACTTGCTATGATTTCTCTCCCTGCTCCTCTCTTGACTTTATTTTGTGCTTGCAAAGTGTAGAAACTTGCAGGAAAGCAAACGAAAAATTCCCAATACAGGTCCAACAAAAGCGAAATTCATAATATGGTTGTAGATTCTCACTCGCTACACAAAACTCCAAGCAAAACCTCAAGATTCAAGCACCACGATTCTCCAATCCATCCTCTTGCATGCAATTACTCTCATGTTTGAATAACATTTGTGAGATACTTTGAATTCATGTAAGTTTGTATTGATTGTTAGAATGCATGGTAATGAATAATATGTCATCACCTATCGATGAAATCAATCAAATCTGTTAGCATAAAGGTCTTCTTTATTAATGTTCATGAAAGGATTGTTGATGAAGATATCTTCTCCTCTTGATCTAATAATTGCTTGATGCAAAGATCATTGAAATCCTTTATCCTATCAAATGATTGTGCTTGCTAAGAGTAACTGTCCTTTGTTGGTTCTTTTGAACATTGACTATTGATGAAGTCACTGCAGTGGTACTGTATCTTGTTGATAACGGATTGACAAAAGTTGCACGTATAAGTTTGATGTGCACTTGAAAAATAAATGATTGATGAAATGTTGAATTTGGCTTGTCTTTTGTCCATGATTAATAGACAACAAAAGAGGTCAATTTTGGAATTAGTTTTTATGAGGTCCAGTTCGGACTTTTAGCTTTAGTGAGATATGGCCTTTCAATTTAGTGTAAAATAATGTCTTTTTGGTAGACTGTTAGTATGAATGTACTTTAGACAATAGGACATATTCAATGAATATTTCATAATGATTTGGCAATTGATCTATGTGAACTAACTTAACTGAGTTTTAAAGTTGACTATGGTCACTCAGAACAAACCATAAAGTAACCCAAGGTAATAGGATCGTGATGATATGGAATGCGCATGGGGCAAGTTGATGTGGCAATGCTAAGTGTCATGGTGATGTTTTATGCTTTCTTGTTTTTGTGCACTATATTTTGTGGTTGCATGTTTCATGAGCTTGACAAGTTGCTAAAAAGAAGTTTAGTTCCTCCTTTGCACACCATGTGTTAGTGATATCCTCTATACGTTAGCTCAAGTCGCTAAAGGGACTTTTAGTTCCTCCTCTATACACCATTCGTATAGAGTATCCTCTCTCTCCTTTGGTTGGCGATGAACTGAGATTGAAACAAGAGCATGGCTAGGAATCAAATATATATAAAGAAAGACATGTTTTCCTTCATTCAAGGCACAACAATGTTCATCATGTCATCAGGTGAAGGATGAAAGAAGAGAAGATATTGTGGCATTGATGTGGTAAAGGAAGCCAACATGGGACTCAAGACTCAAGAAAGAGCTCAATGGAAGTGTCATGAGTCATGATTGTTGTGCTGCATGGAGTAGTGCTTAAGGTGATGAGACGAATTCCATGAAGCACTCTTCCCATGGCAAACTACAATGACTGTGAATCCTTTGATATGAGTCATATGACCAAAAAGATTGTAGGTTTCGGAATCCATTGTGCACTATTGAGCTCTTTGTAATTATAAACTCAAGGCTAATATTGTAATGAAGATTTTCTTTTTATCCAGAGAACCTTGAAATGAAGCCAAAGCTCAATAATAAGTTTATGAAGACTTTGAGGCTCGTTGATTCCTTAAAAACTTGTACATGAGAGCTCGCCTTTAGAGCTACAAATTTCAAATGTCTATCATGAAATAGCTTTGAAGGACATTCTAGCCTTGAAGAACACCAATGAAAATGAAGTATTGTAAGCTCAAAAAATGAGGCTAACCTTTGAGCCAACTTCTTGATTTGTCTCTCGATTTAATCTCTCATTACTTTCTCACATGATATGGCTAAGGTGATTAGGCAATTGAAAATGGCAACATATATCACCACTCAAGCCAATATGTGTCTAATTTGATAGAGTTCTCATTGCATATATAGAAGTGTGGAGTTTGGACTACTACTATATGCATGAAATATTTTTGTTAAGATAGTATTCGGTTGGAAGTCATGTATGGTAAAGTCAAATTCAGAATTATTGACTTTTAACCTCATTAACTTCTTTGAGGCTAAGTTTCTAATTTATTTTGAGCCACATTCTTGATCTAACTCTCTATTTAATCTTTAATACCAATTATTTTCTTTCATGACATGGGAACATCAAATTTGCAAATAATTGTCGTTTCTTGAGGAGCTTGATTTTACTTTTTCATTGTTTTCCTTGTTTCATATAATTACTTCCTTGAGAAATCCCCAAAAATAGGCATCGTTCATTCTCATCATTTGTGTCAGAGATACTAGGGATTTCTTGGTTCACACAAACCCTTGTAGAGCAACAGAACACACCAGTGAAAGTGGAACACATGCAAATCTAGCATATACTATGATCAACAATCTAGCATATTTGAATCTAACACATACTATGATCAATCCTATGCTAGATTTTTCAAAGTTGAGTGTGGAAAAGAAGAAGATATCCTTTTCTAATTTTTGAACATTTGGACAAATACGCTACTGCACAAGTGCAAGACACTACCAACCAAGATGGGATCAACAAGCTCCAAGTAGAACTTGATGAGCTTAAGGTGTCTTTCATCTCTCTCACCAAGTCCCGTGACAAGTTGTAACAGAGGACACTGCTCTCCAACCCCAAATATAAGAGAAATAGGCCACCCTAGAAACTATTGAGTAGAGCTTATGGAAACATGAAAGCATGTCAAGGCATAGCAATTTGTGACTTCGACACAAGCCAAACCACCATGAATACATCACACTGGTGAGGCGAATAGGCTATTGATAGAGAGCACAATAGAAATAACTAATGAATTCAATAGGCTATGGATAGAATGCTACTCTCTAGGACTAGCTATAAACCCTAGATCAGCAGATACAGACTTTGATGAGGGCACTCCCAATACACTAGACAAGCACCTAACCAAGTTAACATGTGCTATGGCTAAGGTGATCAAGATGACCAACCTACCATGCACTATGGCCAAGATGATCAAGATGACCAAGTTGGCCATGGTGGGCCTTGACCAACATCTTGACCAACTTCCCCCAATACACTGGCAAGTTTTGCAAAGATGACATGATCCATCTTCCAAGGCACTATGACCGACACAAAGCAAGTGGATCTAATGTTGACCACGCATAACTTTGATGATAAGCTAATGTTAGCCCTTGGGTTAGTCCAACAAGCACTAGTAGGATTGGCACTTGTGGGTGGTGATTGGGTGAGCAAAAACAAACAGTGCATCATTAACTTTGAATGGAAAACAGTGGCAACAAGAGGTGGTGACTCCGCATTTGAAGCAGAGGTTACCAAAAACTAAGGGTAGTAGACCAATGGTGAGCAACAATCTAGCGAGCTAAGTATGGCAACGATAGAAGGTGGTCCTACAAAAGAGCATTGTAATAGGAAGAAAAGAGAGTGACATTGTGTGGTTCACGCTCTCCCTCTCACCTATCTTGCTAGGTTAGGAAGTTTGCTACCGTGTGCATTGCAAGTCGAGGAAGCTTGGTTGCAACGGCTTTGTTTAATATACAAGTATTGTTTTCCTTTGTCATGTATGCTCATTGTGTTGCTATACTTTCTAACTATTAAGAACTCCTTCCCTCAGCATCACATGGTTTTCCCTTCAATTGCTACCCTGACCTCCAAGTTATCTTGTTGAAATCTATCTTGTCACTTGAGCCTTGCATAGGCTTGGGGTTTGCTATTCAAGAACACTACTAGTTAAATCATTGGGAGTCAGCAAACTGAAGCATCAACATTTGGAAATATTTCTAGGAAAGGGTGAATAGACTTTGCAAGTTGACATGCTGTAAGTTAGGGAAATTGACTGGATTGAGCTATTGAGTGCTTATTGAGACGTTCATGTTGACTAGTGATGAGTTGAAATAGTTGCTGGGTATTGTGAGCTATTACAAGGAATTTCTTCGAGTAGCTATACATGAGTGGCATAGTCTACTAGTGTGTTTGAAGACTAGAGTGTGGGATACGAAAAGAATTCAGATAGCTAATTGGATACTCTTTGACTTATCCAATGGTTGATACACTCTTGGAGAGGACAAAGAACACATCCAGGTACAAAGAGTTTCTGAGCCAAATGAATTGGTTACATCCTACCATGAGAGCTGCTGCGGTCTCAGAACCAAAGTTAAATGGACAAAGGAGGCTAGTAGAAGAATAAACTATCCAACAAGAGTGCATAGCATGAGGAGAGAGACTTGACCATGCTATCCTAGGGTTGGAAGTTAATTACTATGCAGGGCCTGAAGAACAAACCACTGGCATTGGGTTGAGGTGTTCTAGAAGACTTGCAAATGAAATCTCATCATGGGAAATGGAGTCTGAGCATTCTTCCACAAAAAATTTGGACTTCAAATGGTTGGGAATTTCCTCTCTAGATCATCAAAATGGGCGTGAATATTATGCAAATGAATGAACAGAAAGACTTCTCCAATACTCGACTGCCATTCCAGAAGAATCTTGTCGAAAGGGCATGATCAAAGGAGACCAGTCACCATAGATGATAAAGAATCAATAGACAAGAAGAATGGCATACTTGTGATGGAGGAAGACGCCATTGAGTACTTGAAGGGATGAACTTGTAATAGTTAGGGAAATTTTCTTGAGTACCTTAACCACCATGGACAAAAACCCCATTCAGCCTACTAGTATAAATCAACATGCACCCTTAAGGTGAAAAAGTCTTCCTATGGACCAATTGGATGTTGGTCAACAATAGCCTCATACACATGAAGGTTGATATGATAGATGAAGGCCTAAAAATATTCCTATGGACCAATTGTGAGTTGGTCAACAACGAACTCATACACATGAAGGTGGGTACAACATATGGAGATCTAGAGACCCACTTTCTTAACCACCATGGTTAATAGTTCATGCAAGTGCCATATGTTTCGCAAGATAAATTAGAGAAAAATGAGAGCATGAGAGGTAAACAATACACCTTGGATTCATATGGCCCAAGTGCTTGTAAAGAGAGAGAGAGAGAGAGAGGTGAAAAAGAATAGCATTGGCCCTCCCTTCTAAAGGTGGAATCTATAAAAGACCAAATGTTTGACTTTGGTCTGGATTGTTGTTTGCACAAGATTGAAATTAGAGCTCTCTCTTTCTCCTCCAAGAATATGAGTTTTCTCTTACTTCCATTGTAGTGCCCTTGTGTTTTCCACTCCATCCCCCTTTGTTCCCCTCTTCTCTTCCCTCCTCCCGTCTCTTCTCCCTTCTCCCCTCCCCCTTTTCCCTCTCATGGAAACACATTGCAACAATATGAGAGTCTTCAGTGTGACAATAGAGGATGGTTCATGCTTGCATTTCTCCCACAAGGAGCAGTAGGAGGAGAGTTTCCCCAACATCCCTTCAATATCCCCACAACACGTGAGTTACCACCAGAGACCACATATTTTTGGCACCATTTAAAAATATGAAAGATTCGTAAAAAACCAGTCGGTGATAGAGCCAGTTTGTGTGTTGCTACATTAAGCTTGATACAATGAGTACATGAAGTCACTACATTAATAACGTAACAACTCATTGCTTTAACTGTTGTTGAACACCTACCTCACATACTTGACACGTGGCATTAATTGAACTGTCAACTCTCAAATATTAGGTCAACTTGTTGCGTTAGGGTTAACACAGCCACCACCAAGTCACTACTATAAAAGTTGCACCGTATTCAACCCACTACATTAAGGACTCACTACTTTAAGGATAATGCAACAACTTTGAAGTCACTAATATAATAAGTCACTATGCTAAGAAGTCACCGCTATAACAAGTTGTCACTATATTAAAGTCGCTGCATAAAGGTTGATGCAATGCAATGCAAGAACTTGATAACACAATGACCTACAAGTCATTGATAATGTTTAAGCAATGCAATGCTTAAAAGTTAATGCAATGCAACAACTTGATAACACAACGACCTACAAGTCATTACTTTAAGGCCACCGCTATAACAAGTTGTTGATTAAAGGTTAACACAATACAGTGACTTGATAACATAGTGACCTAGAAGTCACTACTTTAAGGCTAACTCAACGACTCACTGTTTTAAGGCCAAAATTGCACAGTCTGATTGAATCCAACTATAGCAACCTGGCAGTGTGACCAATTCATAAACTTGAGGCTAGGATCTAAAGGATAATTCCTCTAATAATATTCTACATAGCCTAGCAAACACCATAATATTGATTCCTTTTGAAATCTTGATCTTAAGCTCATACTCTACACATGGTCCCACACACACAACACCTTGAGCTTGGAGGATGCAATGAGCTTGTATGTAGAAGTGGGTGATAGCCCGAATCTTAGAGCCTCTATGTCTCCTAACTCTAGCTCCATTAGAGCTTGATCCCCCACACCATCCACCACAGCCTCACAGCTTAGGGAATTGCTCTACAACTTTATGGGGAGATTTGGTTTGTCTGACATCAACTTGTTAATCCCCTTGCTAGGAAAGATAGAGTGTTTAACATCAACTTATTGATACCCTTGCTAGGAAAGATAGAGTACCTAAGGAGCCATAGGGCCATCCACCAAAACATGAATCAGGAAGCACATGGAGTATCCCAATGCCCACCTCAACGGTGAATCCTATGGGGCTCATGCTAGTTCTATGAGGGAGATCCATCCTTCATCAGAACCTTTGCGCCCAGGGTCCCTAGCTTCTTGCCGTTGAGTCTTGACATGAAAGGAAACAAACAGATGGAATTTGGGGGGTAAATGCTCCCACAAACACTGGTTGCACACCCTTGTCTATACCTAGGCTAGGTAAGAGCCCAAGAAAGCACTCCCTTCCCCATGGCTGCACCCTATAGACCGGCACCCAATGTGGGTGTGTCTATGCCTAGGCCCTCGCCGGTGTAGCCATTATGGCCAAACCCACCATGAATGCCAGTTCCAAGACTAGTGGGCCAAAACTCAACTAATTCAATACCTACACAACCCATGACCTTTTTCAACCCACACTTACTGCCACCTAACTATGGCACCGCACTAGCCCCCATGCCACCAACCTTTGTTGTAAGGTATACTACCTCTGTAGGGAGAAGACCAATCACCATCTCCAAGCTTATTAGTAAACTTGAGAGGGAGATCTAATGTCCCAATGTAGAGAGGTTTAAGCAAATTTGCAACTTCAGAGACATAGGTGACTTGGATAAGGTCAATGAATTAGGGCTGAGCCTTAATGGTAAGGCAATCTAGTGGTATAGGGACCTAAGCATTGAAGAGAAAACCAACTAGAAAACACTTAGAAAAGTATTTATAGTGGGGCTGGCTCTCACGAGTCCTAGGTGGAGCCCTATTAACCAATTGTATGAGGCAAAGCAGAAGGAAAATGAGACCTTATGGGAGTATATTGTGAGGTTCAAACATTTGAACTCCTGCCTGCGAGCCTCAGGTCCATAGGTTGAGTGATGAGCGCTTGTTGCTATGCTTCCTCATCGGGCTAAGGGATGCCAAGATTCATGTTCCTGTGTGTGTGTGTCCGCGCATGCACATGCGCACATGCTATATGGTAGTGTGGGCACTTATAAAAGAGATATGGTGTGTGTGTGTGTGCGCGTGCGTGTGCGCTATATGGTGTGAGAGAGAGAGAGAGAGAGGAGTCCTATGGCATATGGAATAATGGTTAAAAGTTTTTTCCTAAAATTGTTGGTTAGGATTGTCAGCATGTTTTTTCACGAGACTGTTTAAATCATGTTGGTTAGTATTGTCAGCATGTTTTTTCACGAGACTGTTTAAATCAAGTCGCTAGATAAAAGTTTCTGTCGAGCTAAATTTTAACATAACTTGTGCAATTAGGACCGAATGCTTATAAATCTGTGTTACATCGGAATACAACAGTATGCCTCCATGACCTTTACCGCTCCGATGAATCCTTCCTTTACATTCTCTGGAGGTCCTATGTCCTCTCTGGCCGGGGCAGGCATGTAATTTACCTTCCAATGTACAACGGCAGGTCCTCCTTCATCGGAGCCTGCTGGGTACACACTCAAAGACGGTTCGTAGGTGCTGTACTCGTCCAGTAATTCACCTTCTAAGATCTCATAGATCATCGTTCTGGAATTGTCATCCACGGATATCAATTTTTCCTTGCAGTAGGTGAAACCTTTGACAGCTGAGATTATCAAAACTGATTAGTACATGGTGCAGAAGCGGACGAATTATTTGCATGGTACTTAATCACATACGAAATATTTCACCAGTAAGATGTCAAAAACTCAGTTAGTACTGCTGAAAACGATGACTTATTAGCATCATCCGAGCTTAGTGACGGAGAACATCAGAATGCAGCACAAGACAATTGTCGATCGAAGAGTTTACAACAAGACGTATTTTGCAAAGAGTGAACTGCCGGCCATACATTCGAGCTAAAGAGAGCAAACATAAGAGAACTAACTGACCAGGACCGAACTTGATCACTCGCACGCTGCCCGGTCCTCCATCACCCTCGAGGTACTCATAGCCCGTGATTGCAGTCGGGACAAGCTTAGAGACGATCTTGGGAAAGTCCTTAAGGGCCTTCCATACCTTAGCGGCAGGGACAGCCACTTCTACCTTAGCTTCAAAGATAGGCAATGTTTTGTGCAGACCAAAATGTGCGCCCTTTTGTTGCTTGTTGGCATTTGGGTCTTTATGGTAAGCCCTTTGAGAAGCTGCAAACCAACATGTTTTTTTTGTCTTTGATAACGTCTATGCGAACAAGATGGCAAAACCTATGATAGCAAAACCAGGCGTGTCAAGTTTTGACCTATGATAACATCTATGTAAACAAGGTGGCAAAACCTATGATAAGAAGGCCCGTCCTGTCACTTTTTACCTAAGATAACATCTATGTGTGGAAAACCTATGATAATAGCCGTCCGACCTGTCACCTTTGACCTATGATAACATCTATGTGAACAAGGTAGCAAACCCGATATGGCCCTCTTTGTATTCTCGTTTGTATTTAACGATGAAAATGAGAACATTTTTTGTTGGTTGGTTAAATTTTATCTTTACAAAATCAAAGAATGTATTTTTATTTGAAGTATTTTTGCATAACCTGTATTTCCAATTTTTATTCATAAGGATTAATATGTAAGTGGCAAATGTGTAAGTTGTTCCTAATTTGTATTCGTTATGAATATGTTACTCCACATGTGTTCTAGATGTGTCCCATATATTATGGTTATATCTTTGAATTCCACATGGCAGTTGAAAGATATGCCAATGTTAAACACGTCGCTGTTTCTTTTAGATCATGAGTGTATGCAATCAAATGTTATAATGTTTAGTTAGTAGTCTATGTATGTTAAAAATTATGTATCTTTGTATTTTCTTGCAAAGTTGAGGTGACTTACTTCAAATTTTCATAACTTACAATCTACAACTCCGATGACTATACTTTCAAAGCCAACATTTTTTTATTTTTGCATATAAAAATCCCATGCCACAGGAATGATTTAATCTATAACTTGAAATTTCACATTAATTCATGTTTAGCTAAGTGCACTTGGCACTTAGCTTGATAACCCAAACCAAACTAGCATGACCTAGTAAATAATGTAACCTAATGGACAGGGAAAAAATTAGGGGCGAATTTTAGCCCAAGGGCTAATTTAGAGGCTTTCCCAAGTTGGTTGGGCTAATATTTAGAGCTTTAAATTTGATAAATTAGCCCACAATTAAAGGTGGGCTAATTTTTAGAGCCTCAAATTTGATAGATTCGCCCTAAAAGTGGTAGCACGGCTAATATTTATAACTCTATATGGGGTTAGATTCGCCCATTGACCTACACTGTCATAATCTTGTTGCCTCCTTATTTTTTACCCTGCTAATGGAGGTAACTAATGGAGGACCAATAATGCTAACGTTTAGAGAAGGAGAGTAGCTGAGGGGAGGCCACGAGAGGGGTTGAGGGGGAGTAGAATAGAGAGGCTAATGGGGACGTGAATGGGGTGCACACAAGAGGATAAAGGGGACTGAGAGAAGGGGGTAGGCGAGCATGAGAGAGACACAGGAGTAGGGGAGCATGAAGCGGCTGAGAGAAGGGGGCATAGGAGACGTTGTCCAAGCTGAGGACAAGGGGGGGCTATGTGAGGGGGGCAAGGGAGAGGGGGGGAATACGGATGACGAGGGGGAGCTAGGGAGAGATGGAGGGCAAGGGGAGGTGGCATGGGAAGAGATGGAAGGACAAGGGATAGGTGGAAATGGAGTAGGCAGGGAATGGGATAGGTGGAAATGGAGTAGGCAGGGAGGGAGATGGGGGCAGAGATGCAAAAGAAGGGGAGATGATAGTAGGAGGAGGGATAGAGGCAATGGACATAGGGAGGGAGATGGAGGCAATCCAAACAGAGGCATAGAAAGATGGAGAGCAGGGGCAAGAAGATAAGCAGGAGGAGACAACGGGTAGCATGGAAGATTTTTCATAAGGGGAGGTAATTTTTCATAAGGTAGGGTTAATTTTTTATAACTTATGTTAATGTGAACTAACATCCACAGAGTACAACCGCCAAATGCAGGATAATCAATGAGTAAAGGTGACCAAGCCGACTGATCATCTACTCCAACAAGATAAGCTCAAGGGAGTTTGATACCCAAATAGACCAAGGTCGATGATTACAAGCAATGTGCACATGGAAGGAGTATAGCTCAAACTCAGGGAGTTTGATCCCCAAATACCCAAAGTCCACTCCAAAGTCCAAGGATTCAAAGATTCCACGCAACGTGCATAGGCTGTATGTTTCAGCTGCCCCCACCTGGAACAAGGAGGTGCATACCAAGAACAAGGAGATGCACACTTTTGGGCCATGAAGAAGAGTGCATGCGCCTTGCATTGTTTAGCTCCACATCCACAGGAAATAGCGATGCAAACAAAAATAGCCATGAAAGTAGTACATCTCAAACTCAGGGAGTTTGTTCCCCAAATATTATGAAGAAAAGGCTTCCCAACAACATTCAAGGCTACCATTGAGTGTCTCGCGGAAGCCGAGCCTCATCACTCTAGGTTTTGAGCCTAGTCTACGAGGTTTGAACCCCAAATAGGTGAAGGTGTGAGGGCACTCAGGGAGTTTGAGCCCCAAATCACCCGAGCTTAGGAGTGCGAGGCTAACACAAGCGCTATTTGGGAACCGGTTAGGACCACCTCCTAATGCCAAGCTTTTCCCAAGCGCTTTAATATGGTTAACACAAGCGCTATCTCCACTAGTAGGGAGAGTCGGTAAGAATAGCAATATGCCTTGGCACCCTACAAGCCCAACAGCCCATGGTTGTAAAGTGAGGGAGAGTGCTAAAAAGGAAAAGGATTGGCCCTCCCTTCAAAAGGTGACTTGTATAAAAGGCCAAATGGTTGACTTTGGTCTTCATTGTTGTTTGCACAAGTTTGAATACAAGCTCCCTCTTCTCTTCCAAGAGAGTGTTTTGGGTGTTCTCTTGTTTTCATTGTAGTGCCTTTGTGGTTGTCACTCTATCCCCCTTCCCCCCCTTCTCCTTCTTCCCTTCCTCCTCCCTCCTTCTCCCCTCCTTCTCCCTCTCCCCTTCCCTTAATCCTCTTCCCTCTTCCTTGCGTGAAACCACATTGCAACAATTCGGAGGCCGCTTTAGTGACACTTGCGGACGGCTCGTGCTATGCATTGCTCCCACAAGGAGTAGCCGGAAGTGGAGACTCCATCGGCATATCTTCAACTACCCCAAGACACATGAGTCACCGCTGAGACCCACTACATTTTTGGTGCCGCTATTGGGGATAAAAGGTATGCTTTTGCATTTGCACTTGTCTTCCTTCGATATCTACCCATTGCACAAGTTTCAAGCTTACCTTGGAGCTTGTTAGTGGAGTTATAGGAGAGAAGAGAGGTGGAGAGAGAGAGAGAGAGAGAGAGAGAGAGAGAGAGAGAGGACAGAAATCTGTTTTTTAATGTAGGAATGCCATTTGTAAGCATGGGAAGCTTGTTTTGGAGCACATTTGTGAGCACCCCCGCATCACAAAAAATCATGAACAAAAATTGCAAAATCCTCAGATATCATGAAATCTCAATTGGTGAAACTGTGCATGACTATCCCGTCAAGTCAGTGCTATAGCATATCACACCGACCAGATTCCCCGTCGATCGGTACATTAGCCGGATCCCATCGATCAGCTTGGGTTGACCCGGCATCGTATCACTTCCTCGCCGACCTAACCTCTGACTACGGTTTACCTCGCCTCCTAGAGTTACTGTGTGTCAGAGTTACTTCTGCACCAACCTGACAGGTCGTTGACTGGTGTTGTAGTGGTTCCCTGTCGACTGTTGCTATCTTACTATCCTGTCGTCGACGTGGTAAACCCACCCCCATGCCTGTATTCATAATCGTTCCCCTCCACCCATTGCGTACTTCCTTCACACTGCCCATCATCGTGTTTACCACCGTCCAGTGTTTTACGCTTACCCTGCCATCGTTGCTATATCTGTAGCCCACCGGCCGCACGTTAGTAAGATTCCACCGATTCCCTATCCCACCGTTTGTTGTTATCCAATATCCCTATGTTCGTGGGGATATCTCTTCCCATTGATCACAACGACCACGTGGCACTCATCATCACACCGATCGTCACGATACATTCATCACACTGATCGGTGCTAATTCCTTATTTCGCCGATCGTTGTTGAAAGGTTACGCTGTCGCTCGTCGCCAAAACCGTACTACACCGCTCATTGCTATACTCGTAGCACTGGGACAGGTGTTGTAGAGATATCCTACCAACCGGTGCAATACCCTTGGGGTAGCGAAGGAATTAACAAAAAATTCTAGAACCTCAGTTCAACTTGGGTGTCCCCAGCCAGAGGCATCCCACATGCACTTGAGGTCCGAAAGGATTTTGCCAAGGGGTCCCATGCCAGAAGAAAGTGCGTCCAACTATGCTCAGCCCCCCACCCTCCATCCTAGTTGGGAGTCCAGAAGCTCGATCCCGAGCCTCCTTTCGTTCATAGCTTCCTGTCCAGACACTCCATTTAGTTCAAACAAACAGAGAGCCTTGAAGGAGTGATGCAAGACCCCTCAGGTCTAAGGGCCTCGGAAGCCCCCTTCACAAGTGTAGCCTCTCCCAACTCTCCCGCACCTTCAATTGCATCTAGGCTTAGAGGTACATTCTCTAACATGTTCGGCTGCTTGGGATGAACAGAGTCGGTAGACATGGAGAACCCCTTTGTCGACATGTTCGCAAGAAGGGAAGGCCAGCAATATATAGTTCCCGAGCCACAAACCGGGATAAAAAGTACTTTCATTGACCTAGGTTCCTCCACCTACGCCAGACCCTCCCAGTGGGAGAACATGGATGAGAAAGATCCATTAATAAGGTAACTCCGTAGATAAGAAACAGTGTAACATCTATTTCAAGTACGTAACATTGCTACCCGTTTTAAGATTCCCTCAAAAATTCATTAAAATTATAACTTTTTAAGAAAAAAGCTATATTTTGCGTAGCTAAAGACTAAAAACTTACAGAATTCATACATTTTTCAAACATCATGCCTATAAATTAAAAAGGGCCTCCACTATATCGTAAAATATCTTTCGATTTTCTATATTCTCAAAGTCTTAAAGATTTTACCTTCTTGTGCCCTTTGTATTTTTATCAAAAAATAACTTTTATTATTTTAACTTGTTGCACCTAATAGCATCTTCTACTCATTATTGTCGGTCCAAACGAGACTTTTTACCCACTTTTTAAATCACATATAGAAAGAATGGAAAACTTTTATTTGAGTGAGCCAAAACCTTTAAATTACTTGAGAAAAAAAAAAGGAAATTTTTGTAGATTCATATTTTGATACTTTTGACATTAGAAATAATCTTGAAAGGCCCCAAAACCCTAAAAATGACTACAAACATGGATATTTTCTAACGATTTTTTAAAAATCTCAGATAGGAAAGCATGCATCTGGCTCTCGGTCAATGATACCATCAACTCGTCGATGATATCATCAACCAAGAATGTTATTGTTTGATGATATCATCAACCAAGAACGTTCTTTCATCGACCAAATGCGTCCCAGGTCGATGATATCATCGACCTAAGCACGTGAGTGCATGCTTTTTCTGCTAGGCTTTTTAAAAAAATCATCAAAAGGTACCTATGTTTACAGTCGTTTTAGGGTTTTGGGGCCTTCCAAGCTCATTTATGATGACAAAAGTACCAAAATATGTATCTACAAAAACTTTACATTTTTTTTGCAAATAATTTAGAGCTTTTAAAGGTTTTGGCTCACTCGGTCAATGATATCATTGCACAAGCATATAGCTTGGTAGATGATATCGTTGATTGAGTAATTGGGTTATATATTTTGGTATATGCATTTCAATTGAGACAAGCGGGGCAATTGCCAAAGGTGACACAATACATAACATTATCCCAAAAGATTCCAAAGACATTGATTGGATGCAGTGCACAAGTTAAATCCAAGACACTCCATGCAAGAAAGAGGGTGGCATCTCAACTTGGCTAGGTTGACTCAGAGAATGTTCTAGTGGATAGTTCTGAGGAGGAAGGCTCTACGACCAACATATCCGCTCCTTACTGTTGGTGAACTAAAAGGAAAGCATGGAGTGAACACAAACTGAGAATTCTTGCTTATGGAATGAAGAAATGTGAGGTCCTTATGTAGGCACCTCTTACATGATCACTGACATCACTGATGACTCTGAGCTCCACAATCATCTCCTCAATCAACTCCTAGATTCTCTCAATCATCCTATGTGGCTTCTACCACCACCTAACAGTGCTTATGGGCACCTAACTGTGCCTCTAGCACACACACATAGATACCGAGGTGTGCTTGGGGCATACACCTTGAAATATCCCATCATACCCCCCCTCAAGGGAATGCCTCAAGCTATGTCAAGGATACATCTAGTCTCATAGTTTCTCATGCCATCTCATGGTGGTCAAGAATAAATCTATGGCTAGGTTCTCATGCTAGCAAGGGGTTCCCAAGGGTGTGAAGTAAACAAAAGGGATACAAAAGACCTTCCAATGGTTATCTTTCCTGCATGTACATGCACACAATGTCTGCAGGAGGTACCATGGAGCAAAACACATACACATGGCCGACATCATATGGTGACCAGAGGTGTTTACAAAACACACAATAGTTTATTTCATTCATTTTGGAGGACTATCCAGGCTGAGTACCTTGACTCAACATAAAAAAGAGAGATCTAGAGCATATATGGAGATGATTCAAAAAGCATAATCTTCATAGGATGCCTCATCTTGTGGAGGCACATCAACTGAAAGTAGATTGGCAATTTCTGACTTTGTAGTTGCTTCCTTTTTGGCAACCATTATCTTGGCAATCTGCAACAAGGAAGCCATGTTGGCATTCTCTTCCATTGTAGCATAACAAGACATTGCTTTATGATTTGGCTTTCCACATATTTTGCATAAGCAAGCCATGAGAGGGTCTAACCCAAGAATTGGGCAGTGTCTACTCTCTTACAAGGCTAGAAAGAGTTGAAGAGCTTGAAAATACAAGCATTTAGAGTAGCAAAGGCTTGCAACCAAAATCCATACTACAAATCAATGATGCTTTCGCTTGCATGCTTCATAGAGGTGACTAAATGAAAGTATTCCAAGCAAATCCAGGTATATCAACTTAAAAGAAAGTTGTAGCCATAGTTGTACTGATGCTTTTCAATACTTTAAAGCCTCAGAAATGCTAAAGTAGCATCTAATGTAGCATCAAACTCACAACCTTGTCAAAATTGTCCAAAACAGAGGCCTAATCTTGGAGGGCTTGTATCTCCTTCTTTAGAGCAAAGAAAATAGGGCTTTCTGAAGCAAAAGAAAGCTCATATACCAGAGAAGATCCAGCACAGAGGTTGGGTGAAATGGCACGTGATATTGCTGGATGGAGCGTCGTCAAAATCGTCTGGTTTTTGGCTCTATTCTCCTTGAATATGCAACCATTGCTGCTCAGATTTCAATACAATATAGCCCAAGGATGGAGAAGCTTCCCCTTAAAGGAATTAGAGAAAGGTGGAGCAGACACAGAGAAAACGTAGTTGATAGTTTCGACGATTTTTGTGGAATGGTGACCAGCAGTGACGACCTTTCTTCAATTGCTTATAGGTGGAAGTTCGCCCATACGAGGGGTATCTCCAGCAGGAAGGGCTTGGAGAATGGCAGAGAAACGAGGGAGAACAAGCTCTAGCAAGATTTGGGAAGAAAGGGAAGAAATGGTGAAGAAGAAGAAGAAGAAGATGGAGAAGAAGACGATGATGTGGCACAAATGGGCTCAAGGAGGATCAAAGTGCTCTGATACCATGTTAGTGAATTGAAAGGAAAGCATGGAGTGAACACAAACTGAGAATTCTTGCTTTTTTGGAATGAAGAAAGGTGAGGTCCTTATGTAGGCACCTCTCACATGATCACTGACATCACTGATGACCTCTGAGCTCCACAATCATCTCCTCAATCAACTCCTAGATTCTCTCAATCATCCTATGTGGCTTCTACCACCACCTAACAGTGCTTATGGGCACCTAATTGTGCCTCTAGCACACACACATAGAAACCAAGGTGTGCCTGGGGCATACACCTTGAGATATCCCATCACTTATAGGATCTCCTGGCATAAGAGATGAACCTCACAGTATCCCTCTAAGAAGAAATCGAAAGACAGCGCGCCACTGGCCACTCTGAGGAGTCAGGGTTGGAAGACCACGAGCAACAGGAGTTCATGATGTACAGGGAGGTGTTTGCACAAGTAGCCGCATATACACTTGCACCACACACCATCACCCAAACTCTACAAATGCACTTTGATGCACTCTGTGCACAAAACCTTATCTTCACCTAGACTTCACTACTCCACTACTGCCTAACGCCCTCCAAACTACTCTTCGTCGTAATTTTGACCACTACCGCCCCATCTTAGCCATGTCATATTTCTCTCTTGACCTTCAGCCCACCTCCCTATCTCTTCTTTGCCCCTCCGATCTCCAAACCCTATCCGCCCATCCCATTCTTCTTAATTTTCAAGACTGGTGCTACATCATCTCACTGAGTCCCTTAATTATCCTGCGGAGGATGAAGTGATGCAACTCGCAAAGCCCGAGGAACTCACTCCATGGGTCTGCACTCCCGAAAGTCTGCATGAAAACATAACTTGGATGTAGACCTATGACCGAGCCTCAGCAGAGCCTCAATAATCCAATCTCAAGTCCACCTCGCAGCCTACCATTCCACCACCTACCAACCCCTCGGAATAATAATACTCTTTAATCGGGTGCTACAAGCTCTCCAAGACTCACATGAGTCCTTGGTGAGCAATTTTGAAACACTTCACGTAGCATACCCTGAGGAAATAATTGAGGACAAAAAACAAAATGCAATCAGCCTCTTTCATACCATCGCCCCCCTGTAGATATTCCATTACCCCCTCCATTATATCCTACCCAACCCACCCAACAAGCTGCCCAACCTCCTCTCCCTCGGATAACATTGCCCAAGTACTTGTCCAATGCCTCCAACACCACCACCGCACAACACGGACCCTCCCAGTTTATCACCTCCAACACTCCGGTCGACCTCCCTGATGAAGCCTTCCACACGCTACTCAAAGCAGCACATTTTGTACAAGGTACTGACGTCGCAACTCTTGCAGGCCCCCCAGAGATAGAGCCAATGCTGCTTGTCAATGACGAAGCTCTGCCATCCCAGCCAAGGTCTCCTCCGAAAGATGTTCATTGGCGTCCAGATTTGCAGTCCTTCTATGAGTTACCCGATAGTGTGCTAATGCACCATTGGAAGCACCAACTTGAGGGCTCCAACCTCCACCTCTACAAAATTCTTGAGGTGCGCCCTCTCACATAGTTCATAGTGCAGTTATTTGATGACTAGCATCGTGCGCATCCCAAGCGCACAAGAGGAGGATATAGCCTCGCCCCCGATGCTCCTATCCCCACAACCGATGCAGATGTCAATCTACAGCCAAATTGGTGGTTCCCATTTTTAAAGCTGGAGAAATTTTGGCACTACTACCATAGTGCACCCATCGATCGTCGAGTCCACCCACTCTACATGCCCATGGGACAATGTTGGACTTGGTCCACCTTTCGAGCTCTTTAGCAACAGGACCCCAATGTGTTGTACAACTTTTCAAAAGAAATGATGTAGGAGGGTTTTTGCTTCCACCTCCAGTCATTCAATGACACCTATGGCTCCCAACCATCATCGCTGATGTCCATTTCAATTGCCTCATCCTCTTACTCCTTCGCGATCTTCCCACCCATAGCCACCCCATCAACGACCGCATTCACAATTTGACCAACCAGATTGTCTTCAACCCCGACGTCGGTCCAACTCAGTTCCAAGACCTTTGCCTCTACCTCCATGTTCGCAACCTCCATGGGCATCACCTTCGCACTTATGAGGATATGCATGCCACCCATTTTTGGAAGTACTGCTCATACCTCGCTCACCTCACATCAAGGCAGCTTGATCGCTATGCCATCCTGCAGTCAGTCCTCTCCACCGACCTCCTCCAGTGTGGCTCACCTGACGGATTAGCAATAGGAAAGGGGGCATGTTAACATCTACAGAGTACAGCCACCAAATGCAAGATAATCAATGAGTAAAGGTGACCAAGCCGAATGATCTACTCCAACAGGGCAAGCTCAAGGGAGTTTGATACCCAAATACACCAAGGTCGATGATTACAAGAATGTGCACACGGAAGGAGTATAGCTGAAACTCAGGGAATTTTATCCCCAAATACCCAAAGTTCGCTCCAAAGTCCAAGGATTCAAAGATTCCATGCAATGTGCACATGCTATATGTTCCAGTTGCCCTCACCCAAAACAAGGAGGTGCATACTAGGAACAAGGAGATGCACACTTCTGGGCCATGAAGAAGAGTGCATACGCCTTGCACTGTTCAGCTCCACATCCACAGGAAATAGCGATGCCAACAAAAATAGCCATGAAAGGAGTACAGCTCAAACTCAGGGAGTTTGTTCCCCAAATATTCCAAAGAAAAGGCTTCCCAACAACATTCAGGGTTACCATTGAATGTCTCACAGAAGCTGAGCCTCGTCACTCCAGGTTTTGAGCCTAGTCTACGAGGTTCAAACCCCAAATAGGTGAGAAATAGGTGAAGGTGTGAGGGCACTCAGGGAGTTTGAGCCCAAAATCACCCAAGCCTAGGAGTGGTGAGGCTAATATAAGCGCTATTTGGGAATCGGTTAGGACCACCTCCTAATGCCAAGCTTTTCCCAAGCGCTTTAATATGGTTAACACAAGTGCTATTTTCGCTAGTAGGGAGAGTCGGTAAGAATAGAAATAGGCCTTGGCACCCTCTGAGCCCAAGAGCCCATGGTTGTAAAGTGAGGGAGAGTGCTAAAAAGGAAAAGGGTTGGCCCTCCCTTCAAAAGGTGACTTGTATAAAACACCAAATGGTTGACTTTGGTCTTCATTGCTATTTGCACAAGTTTGAATACAAGCTCCCTTTTCTCTTCCAAGAGAGTGTTTTGGGTGTTCTCTTGTTTCCATTGTAGTTGTCACTCTATCCCCTTTCACTCCCTTCTCCTTCTTCCCTTCCTTCTCCCTCCTTCTTCCCTCCTTCTCCCTCTCCCCTTCACTCTTCCTCTTCCCATTTCCTCGTGTGAAATCATTGCAACTTCTTAATTTCTTTGTCTTGATGGATGGCTTTTAGTATTTGGAGAGTTAGGGGGTCATAATAACATTTAAGCGTATTGTCGTTAATGTAGCCATCCATTTCAGCTCTATGCAGTATGACCCTTGCGGCGTAATTTCCACAACTTGATATGGACCCATTCCATGATATTTAAGCTTATGCTTAGTATGTCACCTTGCTTAAGGCCCTTGTTTCTTAGGTTGTAGTCGAACCACCTTTTTGGAAAAGTTATTTGACCTTAATTCCATACGCCGCTCTTAATCTCATCTCATCAAGATTTTCAAGCTCTATTAGCCTTTTAGACATGGCCTCTTCTGATAGTCTATCCTGGACTGCCACCCTTAGGCTCAATACTATAAATTACATGGGCATAACTACCTCAATCCCAAACACAAGAATGAAGGGCATGAAGTTGATTGTTACTTTGTACTCCATGCTATATGACCAGAGTGCAGTGGTGAGTTTGTGGTCCCAATCATTATGACTAGCCTCCACCATGCAGGTCATTGCTCGACACAGGGTTTTGTTAGAGCTCTCATCTTGGCCTTTTGCTCTAGGATAATAGGGAGTGAACAATCAAGAACTCACTCATTAAAATATAAATTGTGTTATTAAAGTGAGCTCCACAATCACTCACTATTTTGAGTGGGAGGCCAAACCACGATATAACATTCTCATAAAGGAACTTGGCTATTACATATGCATCAACCTTTCTGGTAGCCTTGGCTTTTGCCCACTTTATGCAATAATCAATAGCCACAATAATTTATTGGTCCTGTGTCCCTTTTTCTTCTATATTGATTGGTCCTATGAAATCAATGCCCCATTTCTTGAAGGTTTGATCAGTGATGAGAACTCTCATCAAAGGCATGTAGTCTTGCTTATGGGTATGGAGGTTCATTGTTGGCAGGGATCGTAGTGCTTAACAAATTCAGTGTTGTGTTTGCAAAGATGGTGGGCCACCATAGACTTGCTCACAGCACCTTGCAAGCCATGGGCTCTCTTGCAAAATGCCCTCTGCAATGCCTGAATGGGCTCGTTCCACCACCTCTATGAAGTAGATATACAATGGTGCATTATGCCATCTTTACCCATTCAGTAGAGTTGGCAAGCTATAAATTGGTATCGTCTTGTATCTTTAATGAATTTTTGGGCCCTATCCTTGTTAAGGGCCTTATCCTATGGGAACTCATTGGCCAAGAAATGGCCAATCTCTTAAGGTCCATTCCACTATTAACTCTACAAGGAATAACAGACTACAGTGCATTTAGGGGATCATCATCTACCCTAGTTGCGAGTTCTCCATTTGGGATCTAGGAAATATGATTAGCCATGAAATGGTTACATTTCTTTTGTACTTCCATGATGAAATTTGATGTCTAAAAGGATCAGCATCCACTATGTGATGCATCCCGTCATGCAAGGTGTATTTACTAGGTAGAGGATTGCCTTGTGATCCACAAAGAACACAAACTTGTTTGCTAACAAGTAGTGATGAAACTTCTTCCATCATAGACCATCACAAGGCCTTCCCTCTCTATAGTTGTGTAGTTCATATCTGCATTGTTAATTTAGTGACTTGCAAAATATATAGGATAGTCCAAATCATACTTATTGCCAGGTTGTGCCAACACACACCCTATTGCGAACTTGGAGGCATCTATATGCACATGGAATATTAAATTC
The DNA here is from genome assembly GCF_047967505.1 of Dipteris shenzhenensis. Classification (NCBI taxonomy): domain Eukaryota; kingdom Viridiplantae; phylum Streptophyta; class Polypodiopsida; order Gleicheniales; family Dipteridaceae; genus Dipteris; species Dipteris shenzhenensis. The sequence continues at coordinate 50,735,936 of NC_141619.1, read as the reverse complement.
TAGTTTGGTGCTCACAAGATGGGGGAAGAGCCCAAAACAAATTTAAGAGTCTCATAGGAGGTTTGGCAAGGGGGTGAGCAATCTTGACATAGTTATAAATCTATGATAGTAACCCAAATGCATAGTAAATCACTGCACACCCTTTGTGTTGGTAGGGGGTGGTAGCACCAAGATGAGCTTGGACTTGTTGTAATCCGTAGAAATCCTATTCTTAAACACAACATGGCCTAATATACCCTCTTTTAACCCAAAATCGGCACTTGAGAGGGTTGAGAGAAATCCTATAGCAGCAGCGACACCTCTCAAAAATAAGTCTAAGATATTTAAGGTGGTCACCCCATGTAGAAGGTCATCTAAGAACACCTCTAGGAAATCCCTCAAGTACTCTTTAAAATATTTAATCATTAATCATTGGAATGTAACAAGAGTGTTGGTGAGTCCAATAGCATCACCCTAAATGCATATGCTACCCATTCTATGGAAAATGATGTCTTATGTTGACCTCATGCAGAGCTTTAGGTTCTAGAGGGGTTTCCTCTATAAGGATACTAAGGGGGCCTTAATTCTATCTAACCTGGCCCCCCAATTGGAAGAGATTTTGTGATGCACTGTCATAGCACCAACATACCTCAGCCAATGGAGGTCAGTCCTGATTTTTGTATCCCCTTTTCATCCTTAGGTGACCTCAAAAAATTTAATCATATTTAGTGGGACTATAGTCTCGAGCACCTTTGGATCATATACTTCCATCTGTGTTCTTGCCTTCTCGACTGTGTCTGTGGTCGTGAGGACATGCATCAAATTTTGGAAGAACTCACACTCTGGCATTGGAGCATACTAATGTTCATCCCATTTCTCTCTTGCATCCTTTTCATTGTAGGCTTGGAGCATGTTTATGGAGGTGGTCTATTGTGTGGTGTCATACTAATTCACCACCATTGTAAATAGATTACTAGTCACGGGGTGAGCCTTCTAGGTCTAAATATCAACCCTCATAATTTGTTCATCCTTGCACATATAGATTTAGTTGGAGGACCAGTGATGGACTAGTCCTATAGCGTGCATAAAGGGCCTTCCTAGAATCACATCATAACCATTTGGTTGTCCATGGAAGTCCATAATGACAAACTAGACATGGTAGGTAAGTCCAAAGGTTTTGATCTTGATGTCCTTCAATACTCCCACCGGCGGACCTATTGCTCCATTTGCCATCTTGACCATTGGATTAGTACTTCACTTGATCCAACTCTGTTTGACAACTACTCCCCCTGCACCTCCATCCAAGATTGCCATGGCACTCTTCTTTTGGTAGGTGATCGGGAGAACAACATAGTGTCATTGCTTTCAAAGTACAGGCCTAATTTATTGACTAGTACCTTAAGAAAATTTGGATGCTCTATGGGGCTTCACCTACCTTGGTGGGAACCTCATCAAGGGTGACAATCAGAGAGATCTCTCCAAAGGATGGGATTCCTTATGAATAGGGCTGCAATAGGAATTTTCACTTCTATGGACAAGAATGCAGCTACCCGAGCACATTTTGAGATTGGGTGATAGGGTCTTGGCCTACCAAGTCTTCAAATCCATAAAAGGACATAGGGTACTCCTCTACAGCCTGATGCCATGTGGGGTCCTCTTCGAACATTTTGTCTTAAGAGATAACGTCCCACAAATGTGCCGCCTAATTTTTCTTCATCCACCTTTTCCAAGATGGGAGAGGATTTAGGGGCTCTATTAAGGGCTTGGTAGTTTGGACAATCATTGTAAAGGTGGTCCATCCCACAGTCTGAACACAATATGGAGCATTCATGTTAGTTGCAATTGTTGTTGTGGCTTGGGTTTGATCATCCTTGTAGGGGCAATCCTTTCGAAAATGAGTTCTTTGGCATTTGAAGCAAGACACTGGTTGGTTGGTTGGCATCTTGTAGGGACATAACTAGCTCAGTGTGGTCCTTGACAGGTATAACATTGCATAGCTGGTTTGTGTGTCAAGGTATTCATATCCCAAGCTCTTTGCATAGCATGAGCCGTTTGGTAAACTGAGATGTATTTTTTGTCCTACATGATATAATGGATTATCTGGCCAGCTAGTATAAAGGACTCTTGTGTGTCAAGGCATCATTTTCCAAAGGGGCATAATATGGATCTTCCCACTCACCGGGCGGCTCCTCAATGATCACATGGATTATCTATATTATTTGGCCAGACTAGTATAAAGGACTCTTGTATGGCAAGGAGTCATTTGCCAAAGGGGCATAATATGGATCCTCCCACTCAATGGGTGGCTTTTCAATGAGCACATGGTTCATAGGGGTGATCCCAAGTGGTGAAGGTTGAGGGCAAAAAACAAGTGGTGGTAACCAGAGGGTCTGAGCCCTATATTTACCTAGGTTGGCAAAGGGGTCTCTTTGAATTGCCAATTGTCTCTTATTGAATCGATTTGGTAGCATGGGCAAGGTTAGGAGTTGCCTTTGTTGGTACATTATCCTGGGGATAACCTTGAGATAGAAAAAATGAGATGTCTCATGGTCTCCCCATCTAGCACAATAGGCACAAAAGAGAATTGGCCTAGCCCTAAGGTGCAGGTACTCATTTGGTAGGTGGTTGCTCGTGTAGATACCACACCACATGTTATCTCTTCTAGGGAACAAGTGAGGATTGCTTGGCGCTTCCCTTGTCAATCCCCCTTGCATTGTTGGGACACTCGATTCAAGAAATTGGTGGCCACCTTATCTATATTTGTTCCCTTGGCAAGTGGAGTTACCTTCTTGGCTTCACCCACACTAATGGTTTTGCCAGTGTTGGGAAACATTAGGTGAAGCCACTTGTGACTATTCTGCCTTGGTCTTGTCTTTCATGTTGTCATCTAAGAGCGCAATAGTCTTGTTGGACTCAGGGTGGAAAGAAGCACACACACACACACACACACCATATCTCTTATATAAGTGCCCTTATATAGTGTGGGCACTTATATAAGAGATATGGTGTGTGTGTGTGTACATGCACGTGCGCTATATGGTGTGTGTGTGTGTGTGTGTAAGAGAGAGAAAGAGAGAGAAAGAGAGAGAGAGAGAGAAGGGGGGGGGAACAAAACTTCCTTCTGATTTGCAAAATCCATTACAAGTCCTTTTTTTTTGTAATAAAGATATATTTCCAAAATTATTATCACAAATGGCCATATGGCCAACATGTGCTATCCAAGCTTTTCCTCCCTTATTACTCCGAACCACTTTGATAGTTTGGAGTATTATCATCCAATTGTTGGTAGGTAAAATAGCCCACCCATGAGAGAGACCTAAACTAAGGAAGGGCAACAAGAGAAAGCTGGCTGCAAGGAGAATGCGAGCAAGAGAGACACAAAGGAAAGCATCCCAATCCATGAGTGAAACAAGGACAACTCAGTGTCTAGCTCAACATTCGATCGATGTTGACGACCTCATCTATGCCACCAACCTAGATCATGGGCACCTATTGTTGCAATGGGCTTCCATCAAGTAAGGCAAACTACTTGATGGGCCACTTAACTAGGCTGAGAGATCTGACATCTTGCATAGAAGACCCTAAGTCACTTCTTATAATTTGTTCTTTCTTTTCAATACCCACACTAATGCAATCGTTACCCAATAAATCAAAGTTTAGTCTCAGGAACAACACATTTCCGGTTCTGTTACATTCCTAAACATGGATTTAAGAGGCACACCCGATAGGTGGTGACCCCTCATATCTATAAGCATTAAGCTATACTAAAATAGATCTAAAATACTATTTGGATAATATCCACCTATCAAGTCTGCATCAAAGTGTGGCAACAGATCTGTCCATCATCAGTGCTATCAGGGCTAGGTTGAAGCAATAGTATGAGTAGCAATATAAGCAATAATTCCCATAGGTTTACTGAAGGACATTAAGATTTGCAAATATGCAAATGGTGAAATGCAACCATAGAATGAAATAGAAACGACCAAACTTACTAGAGGCATTTGCTACACAACTACCAAAATAAGCCAACCTACACAAAAAGCAAAACATATAACAAGTGCGATTGGTTTAAAACAGAGAGAAATCCTATTGGTCGAAAAGAAAATGATAGCTAGTTTTTCCATTGAAACTACTGTAGCGTCACTATACCGCACAGATGCTACGGGGTATACAAGATGAACACACAGCATGATGTATGTATCTCATTGCAAGAACTCATATATCTCAAATGAATGGAGTCAAAATGCTAGTAATAGCATGCATACAAGAACAATACATCGGTTAGGAACTGTTTGAAAACCAAGCCTTCAACCGTTGTAACTAACCTACCCGCACACACCCCTCGCAGTCACTATTGATGCTAACCCGCATGGCTATGCAATAACACATGGCACTCATTGTGGGCTGTGCAAATCCACAATAGATACCCATTCCCTATGATAGACATCAGAATGTGCTTGTGTATTTTGTGCAACAATCATTTTGGGCAAAGCCTTGGTAGAGAACCAGGTGCAACTTGGGAATATCACAACTAAATCACTAAGATCGCATGAAAACAAGCATCTCTTTCTAAATCTGTCTTCATTGAATAAGTGAGAATTGGGCTATTGCTATCTTCACTGAATAAGTAAGAATTGGGCTGCTGCTACATGCTCGTGCATGCTCGTGCAATAGCACACAACACTTCGGTGCTCTTCAAACTGCGAGGCTACCCAAAAACCACCGCTCCGAACTCTTACTCCTCATCTGAACGTGAATGGGACTGCAAGTGCGCTCCAGGAACCCCAACTTTGCTTAGTGCTACACCCTTCATTCACTCCGCAACTGCTTTGTAGGTGCAGCTCCACTCGAACTTGCATTAGGAGTCTCCATTTGTATCTTCAGCAACCACATCTCAATTACCGGTCTTTTTCCATACCATCAGCCATTGTAATGTATGCAGGCTAACCAATCCACTGGTTAATGCTCAGGCCACTGCTCAAGAGGAAGTACCTCTTCAATCCATGCACCCCGCGGTAGTTTTGCTGCCAGCACTCCTCTTGTGTAGCTGTGTACTCTATTACAATTGGCTCATAAGGAGGATCAGCTAGACTAGGAAAATGAGTATGCTTATTGTAAAACTTCTAACTAATCCGCTTCTTTCCACCAAGGAGGGTGAGGAGGTAGGGACATGCTGAAGGAGTGGGCACAAAGCTCCAACCAAAAACCCAGGGAATGCCTTTGTCGGTTCAAAACCTATACTTTCTTACTTGAGTGAGCAATAGCTTCCACAATGTCTTGAGCCAATTCTTCATACTTTGTGTGCCAATCTTCTTCAACAGGTGTTGACTCCGCAACCACCCCCTTTCCCTTGTCTGCATTACCGCTCCCATCTGCGGAAGCACTCTAACCCATCGGACCAAAGATTGGTCTACACCTGAGGACCACTTTGTAGAACTAACCCACCACCGGTACCCGCATCACCATCCACATCTGGCCGACGTTGGTGCGGAACAATAGCTCGATGCTTATTAGAGCCATTTCCTCCTACAAGTGCGCGATCTACCTATCCCACTCTACTTGCACGTCTCCTTGCAAAGCCTGAAGGAGCAAATCCATATGCTCCATGTTGATGCTTAACGGGCCAAGGAAAGCTCGCAAATATTCTACCCCTGGGGCACCAACTTTCTTTAGTAAGAAAAAAATTCAAAATCTTGAGTATGAGATGAACTTAAAAATATGAAATCAGTAGAAATTATTCAAATTCACATGGTTGTGTTCTGCACTAAAAGAGCTTCAAATATGTTTTTACATCATAAAATTTGGGCAACACATGAAACGTTACATTAATTTGAAAGGAGACAGGTTTTCATATTTTAGTGTATTTTTTGTTTTACCCCCCCTCATCCAAAAGACTCCCCCCCTTGGGCCTCACATATTATGAAATATATGTACAAATGTTAAAATCTCGCATATTTTTTAACGTGTATACCTTATATTTTGTGGGAGGGGGGACATGAAATTTTCATATTTTTCCCTTGCATATTTGAACTTTTTAAAGGAAATCTATGCATATTATATATGGGCCTTGTCCCCCCATACCCTAGATTTTGGACAAGGGTAGTAACATATTACATATTAAAGTGGTGCCCCAAGATTTAGCCAATGCATCGGTAGTACGGCGTTGCAACAGCTCGTCATGAACTTGTCATGAATACCCATAATGTACTCCACATGCAATTGTTGTGTGGCCTCCGAGTGAGCTTCAACTACCTACACTTGGGCTTCATGCTCCTCTAGTTGCTGCATCCTTGCATTCTGACTTCACAGTGCCTCATTCTCACTACACAGGTGAAGAACTTCGATCTCTAGTGCCGTTACTTATCGTGAGGGATCGGTCTCCACAAAACACTACGTCACCAGACGTGCTAGAAGATGTGCACAAAATTGGAGTTGCACATGCGTCGGTTGCAACTGCAAAGTAAACCCAGTCGAGGGTGTCAGAGAGACCACCACAGGCTCGAAAATTGCAATGACCTCCTCTGCTGTAGTAACCCACAATACCTCTGTCACTTCTACTACCGCAGCAGATGTTGCCACCATGGTTGATGTAGTTCCTTGGAGCTGCTCCAGCCATCTTTGAGTGAGGGAACCACCATCCACAGGATTTGTTGATGAAGTAGGTGCCACCAAAATGGTCACCCACTCAAAAATCACTGGTAGGGGAAGTAGAGGCACCACACTAAGCTGTGTTGATGATAACCCACTACTTAGCAAGCTCACAGCCAGCCCTATCAATGCTGTAACTACATCAAAAGGAGTAAGGGGGGCAATAGAAGGAAGCATTGTCACCGACACTCCCTCTGTGCCATGAGGACCTTGATGCCTCTACTTCTTAAACTTTCAATCGGACGGGCCTTTATCCATGTCCTATAGAGGACCTTCCAGAAAATTAGTGCCATATTCCTTCGAGAAATAGTAGAGTCAAATTGTAAGGGGAACAAAACTTCCAAAATCTGACCGATCTTTGAATTCATTGCCTATTTCTTCTCCACCATTGTTGCCACCCTTTGTGCCTCTTCATGGATTCTTTCCTTTAAAATTCATGCCCAAGACACTGGTCTCTGCTTCGCTACCAAGACCATCCCATGAGACCTGGGAGTAATCGTATATGTCTTGGCTTGCAAACAGATCAACTCTAGAATCCACTGATAGAGAAGGGATTATTAGGAGCAACAAGCTCCTAAAGTTTGTGAAGTTGCATGGGAGCACGTTTGGAAAGTCCTTGGCAAAAAATATTCTCGACTCCTCCAACAATGAAGATCACAACTTGATCATTCAAGATGTTTATATCCGTCTAAACTCCGGTCTATTGGAAGAAATATTTTGGATGAGGATGCCAGCAACCCTAGGTCCATTAGCAGCTAGCACATGCTACGATGTTTACTTCGATGATTGTAGCCACTCGGCTTCACCCAAGGGTACTTGATCAACAAACTGTTTGATGGAGGCCTCTGAGTAGTCTGCAAGTTCCTTGAATCAAAGTTCTTCGAATCAAAGAAAAGTGTGGGGTACATGCCACGGCAATATGTGGCTCAGATGGTTGTTGCAATAAAGGAGGATGGCCATGAAGTAGATTGGTTCTCCACCTTTTACAAGACCTTTGAATCACAAATGAAATCTATCAGTAAAGGCCAAACCCACTACAAGCTCAGGCCCCATTTGTGCATGCTGCATCACAAACTCATGTTCAGTGAGGTATAGTATCCCTGCACCCATTGGAGGAGCAGATCATCTGGAGCTATGGACAATGAACAACATTATGAGGAATAGGGTTCTGAGGAGCATAGTGACCATAGCAACTAGAAGACTTTGGTAGGAAACAATGGTGAGGGCAACTCCTAGGAACAATCGAAGTCAAGGATAGACACTAACAAGGTAGTTATCAGTGAAATAGGCACTAAGAAACACGGGTAGGAGGTGCCTATAGGTAACAAAACTACTGACACCAAGCAACCTCGGGTGACACCATCCGTGAAATAGAAGAAGCCCAAGATAAGGGAGCATGAAGATGCCTGAGTAATGGCAAAACGTTTGACCAACTCAATCACACTCTTTGTGCCTCCTATAGATCTCCAAACCTTACCCCTTCTCAAGCCATTTCCACTCAATCCTTTGTTGGTGTAAGATGATCACCTAGATGAGAATGACACCAAGCAATGGCAGATCCTAAGGGAAAATATAGCTCATGCCACCCAGGATCTAGATTACTTGGCTAACCACTGGCTCCCTCCCCAGGTATTAGACCATAACTTATTTCTTCAAGCATAGTACCAAGAGGAGCCAAAACAATTTTTTGAGGTGCACATGACAGGCACATTTTGATCTCATTGCTAAGCAATACATTCTATAAGAGTAGCTGGATAGAAGCAAGATTGTTTACAATCAGTTGGTGGAATGTCACTACCTACTGGGCCACAATCATGCTGAGTTACAGATGGTGGACCATGGCAATATGAAGTGTGAAGTGAAAGACTACATTCCCTCAATGTTGCCACGTCCAAGGATGAGAAAATTAATCTAGCAACCTCCAACTACAAATTGCACGGGAGAATGCACAAAAGATGAGAGGAGACTAGAGGTTCTCTAGGAAACACAAGAAGAGGCAGAGACTCTACGAGTGGAGAATGCCAGGCTCCACCAAGCATTGGAAGAGGCTGAGAGCCTAAGGGGGGGAAATGGTTGCCTCAATGGAAAGCTAGAGAATTATGCTCAACTCTAGTCTTCAATCTAGCTACTCTAGGTACTTGTAGGTTAATTGGTTAATAGGAGGAGACAGAGATTAGGATACATGATTAATTAATTATTTAAAAACAAGCAAAGAGGGATTAGGAGTGATCAAGGGGTATTTTAAAAAAAACCCTACCTATGGATTTTTAAAACTAATATACACCCCTTCTATAACTTTGGAGATTATTAAAGAATCCCTTATGTATGAAAATTTACACTTTTTGAATTAAAGAACCCCTTATGAATGTATATTTTCTGTAACTCCCTAAAAATGTAAAACCCCTGCCGTTGATCACACTTGCTATCTTACATATTTCTTAGTGACCCCCCTGATTACACAGGCCGACGAGTAGTTTGCTTGATTATAGGAATTACAAGGTTATATAGCACCGAGAGTACACAAGATTGAGCATGTGGTGTCATAGGTATTTAACTTACCATGGTATCCAGAGGAGGCACCTACAAGACCAAAAAGAAATGAACTCCACAACAAATAGTTGTGGAATTAGGGATGCCTCAAACTACCAGATTTTATTATATGATTGAAAATTGCAAAAACACAGTTCAATAGAAGCAGCTTTTATGGTTTCTAGAGTGTATTATGTTTCTTACAAATTATTATTACATGTTGGAATCAAATTATTCACTCATTCTTTGAGTAGATAATGGATGCAAGTATAACCACCAGCAGGGATAGTACATTCCAGGATAATGGGAGAAGATTTGGAAAAAGTAAAACGTAGAAGTGCTAGACAATCAAAACTCAGATAGATGTTGGTAGGTATTTTTGAGTATGGAAACACACTTACATGACCAGAACAAACTTTAAAATAAGGGGATGATGCTAACAATTCAGACAGGATTCCACTCATAGAATAGGAGAGGGCCAAGTTGAAAACAATTAGACACATAGACAAGCATATTGAAGAATCCTATAAGAGAGTGAAAATTGTTCCAAATGTATTACGATCTCCACGTTGGAGTACCAATCCTACAAGGAGGTTAATGAAATTGAGGTTCAAATAGGGGAATGAAAAATCTAAATTAGGGGAATTTTGGACCCAAGAAGGGCCTTTTCCATTAGGGGCTTAAAAATATGGATTAAGCTCTTGGCCAATGAGGAGGCTCAAGCAGTAAAATAATGGAGGTTTTCTTCCTCCTCCTCATTGGTGGAAGTGAATGGTCCCCATCCCAAGTTACTGGAATTACCAAAGTAAAGGGCCTTGGGAGAAATTGTGACTTTGTAGGGACGGTTGGATCATAATCGATCTAATGGTTGGCAAGCCCTTTCATCTCCGCAATCCCATCCATTGGATCACAGGTGATCTAATGGATATGATTTAAAGTGCTTTAAGCACATATCTATGACGTTGGATCGTTTCTTCATCCAAGGGTGATGGCGAACTGTCGCGGCAAGAAACTGGACTAGCCCCTTAGGTAATAATGGGCTTTGAGATGCTTGGCGAGTCTAGGGCAACGTGGCAGATTGGCCCTTGCGCGCGGAGACATGTGGCACATCCACGCCCTTGGATTGAGGGCAGCACTTGGATGGGGCATTAGATCCAACTATCCACAAGTGGCATGATACGCATGCCCTTGGATGGGAGGATGGATCCAATGATCCACAAAAGGAATTGTGTGCGAGCCCTTGGATCACAATTGAGATCTACGATGCAGAATCGTTCCTCCATGGTTGATGGAGATGCATTAGATCAAGTGCAAATCAACGTCCCAAAAAAGGCACCGCATGCGAGCCATTAGATTAGGATTTGTGATTGACAATGGAAATATGGCGGTAGACCTAAGCCTTTAAACCTCATTATGACACATCAAATTCCCCCTTTACCACAAGTGGTCCACAACCTTTTCCTTTAGAGATTAAGGAGTTAACCTTTTTCTTAATCTCTCCCTTATGAGGCCCTTTTTGAGTTCATATTTCCCCTAATTTAAAAACAAAGGAGGACAAGGGATTGGAAATGCCTAATTCACTAACTAAAGAGGAAGGAAATGATAAAGAAAATGCAAATACAAATGGGAGAAACCAGTGGGAGAAATGGGACAAGAGGAACTAGTTAAATGCAAAGAGTTTATATTAATACTACCAATAGGAAGGGAAGAAGGGCAATATTAGTGGATCCCTATTTTGAATCTTCCTAAGGGGAATATTTAGAGGATTCCTTTAGCATCAAGGACACCTAAAGAAATTTTTGAGTAGCAGGCTGACTGGGTAGTTAGTCAAATTATATCTTTTATTAATGTTTTGCCTACATTCCATCAATAGCAAAGGTCACGATCTCAAAATGAGCAGATGTTGCCAAAGGGACTAGAAACAAAAAGGCAGATGCATCAGAGCTATAGGGAAGGTCATGAGAAATTTACAAAGCATATACATATTAAGGTGATAAGATTGAAGACTCAAGTTAAATATCTTACAGATGAAAAGGAACAGTTGATTCAAGAGAAAGATCATTTTGTATAACAACAAAAGGAGGCCCATGAAAGAGAGTCAGCTAATATGTTGATGATAGGGGAATTGCAACAATAAAATGCACAAATTAAAGAGAAGACCAAGGAGTTGCAGAATTTATTAGTGGCCAAAACAAGTATGGTTGAAGACATACAAAAATGGTTACTGGATGTCAAAAGCATCCTGAGACTGAAGAGTTAAATACTTTGATGGAAGGTAATTCCAAATTGTCCTTAGAAAACACAATATTGTTGGCAAGGGTGGATGCTGTAATAGAGGTGGAGACACAGATTAAAGTCATGAATGATGAGGACACTCTTGAGATAGAAGGCATGTTCATGAGCAATAAGAGTGTGGAGGAGCTATAGAGAAGATTGTATGATTACATGACTAAAATGTGGATGAACATCAAACCAAGACTATTTATGACACTTGAACAACCATTTGGTGAGCATATATGAAATGCAAAATCAACCAGGGAGAATATACTACAGGAGCAGGTGGAGGTATTGCAAAGAGAATTGCATGAAGAGAAGAAGTCAAAACAGATAATTTTAGCAGCCTCCATGTCTGAATTGAGAGAGTACCAATTCACAGAAGATCTTGATAGAACATTCAAGGAACAGGAGGTGATTAGTACACCAGATGTTAAAGTGGGAACAGACTTGGCCATTGAAGAAGAGCAACATGATGACCAAATTGAGCTAACCATGCATACCCAATTCAATGAAATAGATCTGCACTCATTTGTAGCACAAACACTTTTAGGAGTGAATGGAAAGAGCTCACCCACAATCAATTGTGTGAAATTGCTCATATTGGTAAATAAGCATAGTGTGGCTATTATATGTTATGTTATTCATGCAAGTGCTATGGATGACTTAGTGGAGACGATTTGTGAAATATAAAAAAAAGGAAGCAAGCATAATAGTGGATTACAAGGAAGGCTGGAGAGAGATTCATATCATGGGCCAGTTTCTTTGCGTAAAAAAAATAAAAAAACAGTAGCTTGAGTTACAAAACCATGTTGAGCACCCAAAGTTTCATCCAAGGGTCAACGTTTGCTTGGGTGTAGCCAATCGTGGAACTATCTTCGGGGCCACAACGCGATGCACTTTTGGGTCAATATTTGAATTTTGCACGGACCTGCACTCTCACTAGAAATTTTCCCGATGTCATGATCGTGCACTGGTGTAATGAGACACAATCTTACCATGATCGTGCACTGGTGACATAATGAGACAC